>NC_134184.1:7418509-7742801 GCF_964188355.1 Buteo buteo | reverse complement strand
TCTTGAATAGCAAAGGACATCTCCACTCAACTTTTCTTAAAAAATTTGTTTCAAGAGAATAGTTCATATAATAAAAGCATGCATCTTCAAATGTTCTACTTGCTCTTAAGGTCAAAATGAAAAATCTCTAATTCAAAGACAAAGCCAGTATTTCATGACACCAAGAAATGAAAGAAGGCATGATAATGGAATCATTTTGATACACAGCAGTTTCAAAGCAGTAACTCTCAGACCTAAGTCAGAAATCGCTTTGAGAGAAGCAAACCGTTTATTGTTTTTACCACCTGTTTCCTCATCTCAGGTTTAGAAAGGACAGGTCATTAAGTACAGAAGGAAGACATTGTATTGCAGCTACTCCATAGAGATTATATTGCAGCTCCCACCGGAGAAATATCTAAAGCTAGTTGCACAGTATTAAAGCCCAGTATTTAATCTCTGAAGACCTTAGTTAATTGAAGCCAATGAGGAAGCTGAATGCTTGATATAGCTAAATATTAGGTTACTGAGTTGTGGCTGAGAATATATATTTAATTAAATAAATATTGTGCACTTAAATAGTTAATGTTGTGGCTTAAATAGTTATTATTCATACTGAAATTATCATTTATATATCTAATTACTCATAAAGGATGGCAAAAAACTCTAAATTAATCAGACTGCTTTATTAATGAATAAACTCTGTGGCATTTTCTCTGTAGCTCTATTTCAGAGATTTCATGGAATTTCAATGCTTTTTGTTTTATTGACAGATGTATTTTGAGATATAAAAGTAAAAAATAAAGAAAAACATTTGAGATTACTAGTGTTTTAAGGAATGTTATTTTGATTTTAATATAATTATGTCAGTTTTATTTAATAAAATGTTAGATCACTTTTTTGTTCTGCAGAAATTGCCATCTTATAATTTTGAGGGAAAACATAGGTAAAGAGAGATTAGCACTAAGACAGACATTTGTAAAAAGTGATTAGACAAATGAAGTAACTGTTTGGTTTTTGTTCCCATTTCTCTTTCTAGAAATACCTATGTTTTTCAGAGCATTCTATCTCACTACAGTACCTGCTTGCTCTTATTTTGCTCAGTCTTGCAGTGAAGTAATCATACAGGACTGAAATCCTATATATAAGCTGGCTATCATGGGACTTATTGTAGACTGCAAATAACACTGGTTAAAAACAGTTTTGTGGGAGGAACAAGAAGGCAGCTTCCTTAAGTGTCATATAAACATAACATCTTTCCGTTTTCAGGATCTGTGTCAGGCTTTCTAAGCAAATAAGTGTTTCCTACTTGAATATGGAAAAATTGCAAAATAAATTTCTCTGTAACTTGACATAGCATCAACGGAAAGTTCATGATTTCAAATTAAATTAATTCAAATTACTTCTAGGCTAACTCATGTAAATAGGTATTAATCTGTAGATTCTATTTGAATGGGCCTTTTTAAGAATTTGAGCCTCACTGACTAGGTTTTGACAGGAAAGACTCACTAAGAATTTTTTTTTACTCTCAAAGGAATGCAAGTACTTTATATAATATTGCTTCCTTTCATCCATTGCAAGACCCATACTAATCTCAGTTTTATGATTACGTACAACTGTCCACGCTGAGATTAGCCCTATTGATTGCGACTTGTTCTATTTGCAGCATGTGACTTAAGTACAAGTAAATATACGCAGCAACAGGTTTTTTTACACATAAATTCAGTTACAAGTTTAATTCAAAAGTTTTCTTCCATAATATCTTCCTACCTACAGCTGTTTCCAGGAATCATATATGAAGATGACAGGGAGGTAGCTGATAAGGAGACAAGAGATCAATGCAGAACAATCAATTTGATTAAATGGTTAAAAAATTAATATATGTCCCGTGTGTTCCTCATGCATTTTCCCATCTTCTATACTGTAAGCATCCAAGAAAACTCATCATTCAATCCACTACTTAAAAACATTATTGTTATAGTTACCTTTCTTCTTCAATTATTACAGGGTTTGTTTAAATGAATGATCTCAACTTTTAATCATAACTCCGATGACTCTTCTTACCAGATATTGTTACTGCATCTATCGTAAGAGACTTAAAGTCTCATGCAAATGCTGCCTAAGACAGTGATGCATTTTCTAAAAGAGCAAAGATTTAAAAATCTAAGGCATTCGATAGCAGGAGAAATCTGTGGGTTTTAAGTAGGATGTCACACATTTTTATATTGTTAATATTTCTGTATAGGATCAACCATGTGAAGAGCAGAGGAAATGAGACAAGTATGTCAAATAACTCTGACAATTGGCTGAAGTATCAAGGAAATTATAAAAAAAAACATAACACAGTAACCTGAAGCAGTTTTAAAAGTAGGATGTATTTTCAGTTGCCCCCTAATTTGCAATTCCCTTTTCTAAAGAAAACATTTACAACTATCCAGATCCCCAGCTAAGAAACAAATTTAATACTCATTGCAGAAGTCTTCAGTAAAGAAGCAAATTTCTTTCCAAGTTAAAAAATAATGGGCTTCAAAATATTACAAAATATATTTGCAGAGGTCAACAAAAGTTACTAAATATCTTTATACAGACCATTTTATTTGTGTTCAATAAATTTTTATTCCATCATCATCTAGTTCATATAATTATAAACATTATAACTATACATAGAATTATCTATGTTATCATACAAGTTAAACATTTTTATATACAAAATAAAAAAAAAAAAACAACCAAACTTTTTAGTCTGTGCTTTGGTTAGTTTCCTCTCATTAGCTCTAGGGAGGAGGAATATACTCTCCCTCAT
Organism: Buteo buteo; assembly: GCF_964188355.1. Taxonomy (NCBI): domain Eukaryota; kingdom Metazoa; phylum Chordata; class Aves; order Accipitriformes; family Accipitridae; genus Buteo; species Buteo buteo. The sequence goes on along the minus strand of NC_134184.1, from coordinate 7,740,022 downwards.
GAGGCTCTTTTCCCCAAAGCAGTCCCGAGGAACCATCGCTGGCCTGCAGAAGCTGCAGCCGCTGCCCCGGAAGCTCCTTCGCCCGGTTTGCGATTCGACAACCGCTGTGGGCGGGGCGGAGGGTACCCGACTGCCATTGGCTCAGGGCCCCGCAGCGCCTGGCGATTGGCTGTCACCGCGGCTGCTCGGTGCCCGCCCCTCGGAAGGCTCCGCCGCCGCCATTTTCGGTTGGAGGTGCAGGGGTTTAACCGGGCCTGGCCCCGCCAAACAGCGGCGCAGGCATGGTTTGCCCTCGGTAAAGCCACAGGGGCTGCTCCTGACACCTTCTTGTCCTTCACGCGCCTGGGCAAGGTTTCCCAGAGAATTTAGCCCATAATCTTCCCAGGGATTAAGGTGAGGCCGGTGGCCTCCTTCTCGCCAGTCTTTAAAAGGATTGTGAGTGGTGTCTGCCTTTTTTAGGTCACCAGAGACCTCCCCCGGTTGCCCTTGAAGACAATGACATCTGCCTTGCAATGGCAGCCGGGGCCCTTAATGCCCTCAGGTCCATCCCCTCCAGTCCACCGGTTCGCTGTAATGGTCCCTAACTGGATCATCTTCCACTGTGGGCAACCAGGCTTTAAGAAATCTAGTAACACCATGGCTATGACAAAACAAAACATTGTTTTGTGTGATTTATTCTGTCTTCTCTCTGCAGCAATACCTGTTAAAAGATCAGGGCTATCAGATCTCCAGAAAATGTTGGGTTCACAATTCTACTTAAAGGTCCTGTGACTGGCAGGTAGGAAAACTGTGACTATAAAAGGCCAAATAAGGACAACAAGGAGTTGGGACTGAGTAAGCAGTCTAGTCATTCAAGCAGCTTATACTGAAGTAAAAAAAAAAGAAAATAGAAACTTGATTTGCAAACTTATGTTTCTGGTTTACAAGACCCAGTAACCACAGAGGTCGTATTTGAGCTATCTGGGAATTTGTATTGGAAGCCTCCAATGCCTTGTATTGATCACTGCTTTAATGTTATAAAGTTCTCCTTTATTAAAACCTCCTAAAAGTTCAGAAGCCGTTTCAGATTCTGCAGGAACAAAGTCCTACCAAAAAATGTTTTCAAGCTAAAAAATAATAATAATTAAAAAAAGCTTGATTTCCCTCTCTTTTTTCCTGCAGTGGATAGTGAAGGTGAAAGAAAAGCCTCTCTCTTGGCTGCCTGATGTTACAAAGTCTCCTACAGTATGCTAGTCTTGATGAAACCCTTTTATGCAGAAATATTTTGTGGAAAAGTGTAAAAGAAAATCCTTTTCCTCATCTTTCAAGATTAAACATGGTTTGAACTTTAGAATTAAAAATGGAGATAATTCTTAGCAATGGACATCATTAAATTCTTGATTTCCGCATTAGACCCTGTGGTCTATAGGTTTCAATACAGCAGGAATTCCTGACACATTTTGTCTGATCTTCAGAGCTACTGCAAAAGCAAAACCAGTGTTTCAGAAAGTTCCATTTTGTTCTGTGAATCAGCCCTTTCTGGTAACTTATGAACATGTGAACAGAACACAACACAATTAAATTCTGTCCATTGTATGCCATGGCTAATTAAAAAAACTAAATCTAATAATAAGCAAAAAAAAAAAAGAAGTATTGGTCAGGAAAGATAGTCTTGTCCTACAAGTTATTTTTCTAATGGACTTTTGGAATAGAATAATCAGTAACAATTTGGACATCTGCAGATGCATCAGTACCACAGCTCATTTCAAGGACCTCCTCACCTCCAGAATGGTGCAATTTAGGAAAAATCTCTATTTTACATTTTCACTTTTTAAGGAGCTGCACTAAAATGTATGTACTTATGTAATAATTTATTATATTTTATAAAGAATCTGCATAATGTATTAAAGGAAACTGAATGCTTTTAAATCATGTGTAAGTCAGCAATGCAGTCATTTATAGACCTATTTTTTTTAAAAGTGGCATTACATACGTACTCTGTCTTTTAGCTATATACTTGATTTTTAAAGCATTTATTCATCTAAGTGCCAAAAATGTTTAACTTGATTGTACATCTCAGTGTATTTCAGATATCAAAAAAGTTATGTCTCATAGTAACTTCACTGGTAGGTTTTTCATTCTGCATATTTGTTAGGTTAGAAAATAAAGTTGATTTACTTCAGACAGACAGAACATCTCAAATTTGACTTTGAAGGCAAATTAATATCTAAAGGTTTTGTGCATTTCATAGCTTTCTACAGGATGTTTCCTGCCTCTACAATCTTCTCTGTACACAGTCCTCTTTACATGTGACACATCTTCCTCTGACACTTCTTGAGGCAGTTCCACATCAGCAGCACACTCTTATGAAAACTGTCAGCATTCTCATCGACTTCAGAGATAAGCCTACATTTCCTCACCCATCTGTCGCAATGGGGTGTTATGTCCAGTCATTCTTCCAAAAGGCTTGATTCAGCAGACTCTTGAATCACATGCATAACTGCAAATATTCATCACTTCCAATTCTGGAGCTTGGGGGTTTTTTAAGTTTTCCTAATTATTTTTTTCTTCTTGAAATGCATTTTGAAAAAAAAAAAAAAAGTATCCCAGTCACAAACTATCAATATGTTTACAGCACTTTTACTGAGCGGGAGTAAGCTATATTTATAGATGCCCATTTGCAAAAAAAAAAAAAAAGAGTAAAATAAAAGTTGGAGCTGCCTGAAAAGGAAATAATCTAGAATGTATTATTTTTTGCTACAGACCAAACTGATATTGCTCAGTTTCTTTTTTCTTTACCTTATTTGATTTCATTTATGAACTATTGTTGCAGAAGAAGAAAATGTGGGTAATGAAAATAAGAAGAAAAGAAGTAGGGAAAAGAAATGAAGAAAACAAAGAGGAATAGGCATTTGATTGTTTTCTTTTTCTTAAAAGACACTGAGTACAGGTGAAAACTGAGACAACAGAAAAAAGAAGTATAATCATGATGCAAGAGGAAACTGAAAAATCCCAAACTGTATTTATTGTTGATCTTATTGACTACTAATGTGAGACATTGTATCAACATTAAGTAGACTTACCATAGTATGCATTATTCTGAGTGTCAAGCATTTATAAGATTGAATCCAGAACTTTCAGTTCCAAAATTTAGCTGCAATTTCACCATGCTGACCTGGTCTGCAGCCACATTTTGGAAACAGCATTATGAAGCAACTACTAATTGCAATATTCAGTATATAAATAGCACAGTAGCAGATGAACTGAAGATTCAGTGGAGAGACACAGTGTCATTCCTGCATTAGACTGTAAAGGGATTGTGATTAATAAAGAATGATGAGTATTTATACTGCCTGACATAACATGCAGTGGAAGCAACTCACTGAAAATTTTCTGTGACATTTCTAATTGTCTCATCCCCAAGGAGTTTAAATTTTGGAAAATGTAGAACATAAATATATTGTACATCATAAATCATTTCTGCCTTGTCTGTTTCATTAAAATAAATAAAACCTCAAATAACTATAAATATGGAGGCTGTTGGAAAAAAATCTCACCAGATTCTTAATTTCTTTATATGCTTTCTACAGCATACCAGAAGTGTGAAGTACTGAAGAATAATTCCCCAGTTCAAGGTCTAAACTGAAGAACCCTCTAAAATTTGACTGTTACCCACTAAAAGGTAGTGTATTTGAAAGCCTGAAACATTTATTGTATTTGACAAGTATTGCGAATAAACCCCAATAAACATTGAAATACATCATTGTGCCGTGATATGGAAGTTACTGTGTTTCTAAACTCTTCATCTTCTTAAATCAAAGGCTGTCAATTTGAATTCCACCTGTTTGCTTTATCAAACTACATTGTTTATATGTCAAACTCCCAACCAAAAAAACACTAGAGAAGAAAACGGGACCAGTGTTTAATCTTACTAAAAACATTATGGCTTTTCATATGCATTTTTTCTTCTAATTCTTCACTATTTGGCCTTTACAGGAAAAGAAATTCAGCTCTGTTTTGGAATTTTCTAATATATTTGGACAAAATTTCTCCATTTATTCAAACTACAAATATTTTTTAAAGAATCAGCTCTTAAGGGTCTCTCCTGTTTAAAAGCATCCAAGTTCTGAAATCATCTCAGTTTTACTTTTGACTTTTTTTGTGACACATTTAATTTTCTGATAAAATTTTTTTTTTTCAAAATTAATTTGGGTTTGAATATGAAAAATTACAAAACCAATGCAAATTTAAAAATCTTGATGACATAAAAGAATGATGGAACCACTTTTTGGTTCAGAGGTTTATCAACAATTTGAGATTTTGACAGTCTGTCTTTCATGTCAACCACAAGAGCTGTCGTAACAGCCACAGCTGGGTCAGAGAGGAAGGCTGAGTTCAGCTAGAAGATTTGACATTGAAAATGTGATTCATTCACCTAAACACAAATATTTAATTAATTCCAGGAGGTCTTGTATATTTATGGATCCCCATGTGGGGTACTTCTGCTCGGTATCAGACTATAAAAACTGAAGCAGAGAGTGATGTGAAATAGAGTTCTCATTAGCTTGGTCATCTTGTAAAGGAATATTATTCACTGACGAACCTGAAGCTGAAGTTACTGCAAGTGAGGGGATTCCTCAGCCACCCGCAGGAATGCAGCAGGGTAGCTGCTACACGGTGAGTAGTTTGAACATGACTGTTCAGGCTTGCTGAATTCAGCAGCTGATAGACTTGGCTGTCTCCAGGTCCAACCATTAGCGAGGCTGAGCATTGGTTCTCAGCAGGCATGCATGGATGGACACACACTCGCACACAAAATTCACACACATACGGCCAGCCACCCCGTGCTAACTTGGGTGGAAATAGTGCCTTCACCAGCACCTACACAAACTCAAATGAATATGAATAGCATGGAAAGCCTGATCCTATGCCACTTCTCCAGCTGATTGGGATTGAAGTCCAGTAGTGGACTACACACACAGACACACACATACATACTTTTATATATATATATACATACATGTACAAAACAAAACATGGATCAGTCCAGCAGCTGGCCTTAGACACTCAGTCTATCCAGTGGCTGGCCCTTGGATTCCCTGGTCTTCCCAGCTGCTGGCATTTAAGCCTATGAGCCCCCACAGTTTTTGTCTCGCTCACCTCTTATTCACTTGTTGGATAATCCATCTTGAAGTTGGCTAGTGTTCACATACATGTAGTTAGAATTGGAAGCATACCCAGAATGTGGTTAAAAACCCGATTTAATGAGAATACAGGCTAATGAGAATACAGGCTAGACTGTGGTGATGAAGTGCAGGGTGCAATGACCTGTTTACATTTCTACCTTTTATCTCCATTTCATTCTGTTTTCCCAGGTTTGTTCCACCCCTTTCTCTGTCTTTGGTCCTTCCAATAAATGCCAACAATAAGCCTTGCACATTCTCACAGTCTCCTGAATATAGTCCACAAGTTTTAGGCAGTCCTAAAATGCTCTTTCCCCTGTATCCCATAATTAATCCTATACCCCTCTTCAACAGTACCTCCATTCACTCCAAAAGGCATTTCAGGAGGAAGCTTCTTTCCTTGACTTATCCTCGGGGATGAATATGAAGGCACTGGGTTCATATTTGTTCTTCTTGGGCAGCCTTGGGACAAGCAGAGTGAGTCTTCTTGCATTCATGGAGTCAACTGGGGTCCTTGGCCTGTTGTTGTTCCTCTGCTCCTCATCAGGTCTTAGTGGCTGTGGTGATATAACAACCTAACAAATTCCAAGCAGTATTCAAAATACTAAAAATTGAAAGGTTATTTGGTCACACTGGAAGCACGGGACACTCAGGGTGTGAGCAATACGCTTGGGAGGCTTGGGAGCAGGAAGGTCAGCAAGGGCCAGTGCTTTAGGTGTGTGTGAGCTAGGAGCCTTCCCATGAGGAAATGGCTAGCTCATTTTAAAAAGGGCCTAAGAGGAAAAGAGTTGAAGCAAGGTACTCTGAACCAAAGGGCTCAGGGAATGAGGGTGGCTCCCTGGGGCACATGATGAAGGCAGCAGAGGTTGTCACAGCCGGTACAACCGTCTGGATGGAGCCATTTACCTCTCCTTGCCCCAGTCCTCTGTCTGAAAAATGGGAACAATAATACTGCCCTATCTTAAAGGCTGGAAAAATGCATATGTGATAGATACTCAGAAATCGTACCACTGTTCTAACAAAAGGAGAAAGCATTTCTAATGGTGAACAATGTTTCCTTATCCAGGTTGTAAAGGTTGTTTAGGTCTTGTACACCAAGTCATTAGAAGTCCTGTGTCTCCTTCTCTGTTTGCATGTTTGGTTTCCATCTGAAGAACAACATGGGACAGTGCATTTTCTCCATTGTTATTTCAATATATAGTTGGTATATATATGACTACTGACAATGTCAAAGGATTTGGAACTAGGAAGCACTCCCCACACAGAGCATTTATGATGTGCTCTTCAGGAACTTAAAACTCTTGTACATGAAGTAAGTAATCATATGGCTCAGCTTCAAGATATTTTTTGGAGAAAGTAACAGATGTAGGAAGGTTGAGCTCCACCATTTACTTTTTTTTTTTCCCCAGCTAGTGAAAGAGAAAGGATAGGAGGCAAGATAATCTTTCTTTAAATCACAACCTTGAGACACCAAGACTTTCAAAGGTATGACAATTGTGATGTGTACTGTGAATACATAGACTTGTTTAAATGACTCCCTTTCTGGCATGCTGAAAAAATTATTTCCTGTCAAGAAAGATCAAACAACTTGTTATCAAGAACTACAGAAGACAAATGTAACAAATTGCCTTGCAAAGAAACGTATCAGGGAATTCAATTCCTCTGCCCACAGCAGTTAGAAAAGCACAGCAGGAAGCCAGGAAGCAAGAACCTGTTTTTAGGACAAAACCCATTTTCTTTGGATAATTAAATAGTTAAATTAAGTAATAATAATTATGCCATTAGAAAAATATCATGTTAGCAGTGTATATTTTGCACATACTGCACTGAGATTTATGAGAAGCAGCTGATGTCCAGTTTAATATAGCATATGCCAACTCCATGAGATAAAAGTTCCTTCTTTGCATCTCATAGAAGTACTGTATATTGTGACATCTGAAAGAAATATCATAAATGGAAATAGTCACAAATTTTTGTGTGGAATTTTTCAATTTAAAAAGTCATGATTTATTGAAACAATCTCTTAGTAAGAGAGTGTCACTGAATTTTCTGGGTAAAAATAAATTTGTAACTGTCAAAGCTTTTATAGCTTTTAAAAATCTATTTTCTGTTCTTCAGAAGAAAAAGACTTCTAATATTAAAATATAAATACATTTATAAAGTAAAAAATAAAAGCCAAAACTGAGATGAAATGTTTTAGAAGCTACTGCAGCAGAATGTTTTGATTAATCTTTACAGTTGCTTTTCTTTCTTGCATTTTTGTTGAGATGTATTTCTCATGTATTCAGTGTTTCTTTCCAATTCAGAAAGAAGCAATTTAGTTGCTTAAAAATGAGCAACTAATGCCATTATAGATGGTCTAATGTTTTTTCAGATAGTTGCATGGAGCTAGCACGTCTGACCAAATATCATGGCAGGTGAGGGACAGCAGATGGGTACCTCAAAGAGCTTTGCGTGTCTGCATTTAGGCAACTCACTCCTGCATTTTGTGACCCTGCAAGCCAAAATTATTTGGTGAACATATGTGAACACATCTTCACATTCAGCTGCGCCACTTCTTTTGACTTTTGTTTGCTTCTTGCCAGAAACCAAGTGAAAAACTCCACTCTCCTTAAGTCTAATGCAAAATAAACAAGGGAATTTGCAAAAAGATTATCAGCTTCTACTCTGATCATGTAAGTTACAAGAATGCTTCAGCTATTTGATTGGTTTTAATAAGTTCATTTTATTTATCCCAGGTTTTGGTGGGTAGAACTTGCAAATGGAAACTTTAACATCTCACAGTATTGTTCTTTATAATGTAAGAGTGTAAACAGGAATTAAGGATTAAAAAGAAGCTAAACTCTTCTGAAGAGTGTTGCTCTGATTTTACATTTTGTACCTATCCATAATTTGACACTATTAAATACAAAATTTGAATGCACATGGAAATCAGCTATTGGACCTTTCTTTGCTGTTTATAGGGAGAAAAAGCAGTAGAAGTATTTGCACTGAATCAAGTAAAAAACAAAAATAACTGGCACTTTTGTGTTTAGAGGTTAGTGTTCTGATCCTTGGTTCATAAACCATATTTTCCTTATGAGTATCCGAAATTAAAATTAGGACATTTTTAAAATTTTTGATTTTACGTTTATATTCATGCTTGCTACAAATCAAGATTGCCTGAGACAAATGCTCATATTTCAGCCATAGCAAAGTAGAACACAACACAAACACAGCATAAACTGTAGAAACTTGCTTTCATTTTATCCTTAAAGCTACTTTGTTTCTAGTAGCTTATCTTGAGGTTTTATCTAAACCTAATTCTAAACATATTCTTTCTTTCTTCTTGGATATATATGTGTCTCAAATACAGACATGGACACACATACACTGCCTCAGTAAAACAGAGAGTGCCTTAGAGCTAAAGTATGAAAACCATGGAAAAAATGTGAAGAATTTGTAAATTTTTTTCTTCTCAGTCCTTGGAAAAAAAAGACTAATTTTTTTAATATTTGTTCATTTTTTTCCTGAACAGTTTGAGGACATCCAGTGAATTATGCACTAAAAAATTAAGTGCTTCCTCCAGATTTGTTTCATTCAAATTAATGATTGCTCTGAACTAAAATCCCAGATCTTAATATATATTTACTTCCATTTTACATAGATTTGCAGTTTGACAACATAGTTTCTAATCTCCATCATGGTCCAATCCACAGTTCTGTATCACAGATTTTACCAGCTTTGGACAAATGAGGACACAGCACAACTCTGTAGGTCTAACTCCCTTTGCAAACTTTACAACAGTGATATATTCAGAGATCTTCGCTGGTTTTGAACTAACAACAAAAAGAAACACGTATTTTCCAAACAAATAAACTTCTTTATACATACAGCCCCTTTTCTAATCAGCAGAACATAGTTTCAACCCTACTAGCATTTGTAACAGGTTTTACATATTAATGAAAGTAATGAAAATTCTTGACTGTGAACAATAAAAGGGTAAATGCTTGACAATATGCACAATTATGTCTGTAATGACAAGCAAATGCTCCTAAAAATGTACTGTAACTGAACTAACTTGTTGAAGGACTTGAAGGTCAGTTTGAGACAAGGGACTTGGTAAATGGAAGAAGTCACATTGCCCACAGAGCTGTCCTGTCACATGAAGTATTTCCTTCCACAACTGACTCAAAGACACTTCCTTTCCAGCACAATGCATTCTTGATTTGTCAGGAATGTGACACACACTATTAAAAGTGGATACTGGTAAGTGTCTTCACAGAGCAAGTTCTGCTGAGCAGCCTGCAGAAGTGTCACACTTTGTTAGAGTTGCCACCCTGTCCTCATGTCTTATTATGCATGGACAACTATACTGGAGGGTATCAGTTAATGAAATTAATGCTGAAAATGAAACAAAATCCGAGATGACTGCATGACAATGCCACAACACATCTGCCCACTTTAGAACATGTTACAAAATAAAGGTACAGCTTCCTTATTTCAACTGGCTACATTATATTATAATTGTTTTTGATGTACTTGGAAATCACTTTAAATGGCTGCAGAAGGAATGTATTTCTTCTGTTGTTCAATTTATGCAAACATGTCTGAATTTACTATTCTCCTTTCCCTCTCCCTTACATTACTCTGTCTTTATAACCACCTGTTATGACTTGTTAGACAAAAATTTCTTCCAGTGTTTACCTTCCTTAACTCATCTATGCTGGAACCCACAGGCACTATTCACAATATGTAATAGATAACAACAGATAGCAACTGAGAAAATAATGCAAAATATAGGAATTAGGGCTCCATCATACAGTGCTAGTGATGCTAACATTTAACCTGAATATTCTACATGGCTGTTATGGAGTTTTTCATTCTTGAAAGCAGGATCTGTCACTGAGGCATTTGCTAGATGATATCTAAGACAACTTTCATGCCGTCTTTAGTAAGTAATGCCAGAGTGTTACTAGAGTTCCTGAACAAAGTGGCATTCATCAGCAATAGCTACTCTTTGGAGCATTTAGGCAAGGATGTGTCCTCCAGCATCTCTAATACAACAGTGGGATCCTGGAGGAGTATAAGGGAGTCCACTGGTTGCACAAAACGAGTTAGTTTGTATGGTCTTCCTAAATGGCAATTCCTACTGCTCTTGGAGAAAAACGCTGGGCCAGATGAACCATTGGTTTGACTTGCGGGCGAGTTTCTTGTGATAGGGCCAAACACAAATCCCCCAAATAACTTCCCCGTTCCTCTACCCCCCCCTCCATTTGGAAGGTTATATGGGAAGGGAAAGACAAGCATACAGAAGAGTTTCCTGTTGAAAACTCAGCACTCAACTACTAAGTAGAAGAGATTTAAAAGATAAGAGGGATCTTGACTTCACAGTCAAGTGCTTAGAGCACTCCATCACGCTGTGGAGACCTGGATTATGCTGCCCGTTTTGTGTTTTACATTTAAGAGTCATTGATTTTAAACCACCCATAGTAGTATAAAGGACTGATTCCTGTCTGGGTTTACTAGCCACTGGGATAGTTAACAAAGCTTTAGGCCTTTAGCTCTGAAGAGAGGCAATGAAGTATTCTGGGACTGTTGTTAAGTAACAATATAGATTCTTTAAGTTTTAAACTTGGATCCTACATGGCTCAGTCTTACAGAGATAATAATTTATGATAGTCATAATCTTTGTTATCATCATGCAATTCATTTCATTTTCCCCTTAGCTCAGCACTCGTGATTATAACTTTTATAAAGTAATTTTAGTCAATATTCTGCAAGACCTTGATTCACAAGGGCATACAGGGATGGGGAAGAGGATGTAATGGATCACATAAAAAATTCCAGAGATATTATTCTTGGTATTGTTTAGCTCAATTCCTTTTCTATCCAGCGAAGATATGTATTCTACTGGATTTTTTTTCTCTTTTTTTGTCAGGTAAAATGGAAGGGAAGTCACTTCACAGCGTACAACATATTTTCACCTGTTGTTTCTCAGGTAATGAATAGTTACGTACATTTGGCATTTATTTAGCTTGTTCATATGTTAGATTGTGCTTTCTTGAATAACTCATTATGCTCCTTACAGTCATGTAGACAAATTAGGATAGGTAAGGGAGTCTGGGAGAGGGACATGAAAGTTGCTATTGTCTGAGTAGAGGTTATGAAACAAATCTGAACCTCTAGTAAACTAAATGTGTAAAATGGTGCAGAAATGCAAGAACTTTCCTATAAAAGCTATACATTGAGGAATTAAAAATGTAAAACTTTCAGGATGCTACTCTGTTAACAGAAAGGTAATAAGAGATTAAAAGATGGCACTACAGCAATACTACAGTGTAATTGTTAGACCAGTGCCTCACAACCACAGGCTTTTTTAATCAGAAAGCAATCTACTCTTCCAAAACTACAGAGGTTATCTTGTGCAATGTTGGCAGAATGGTTTTCATCTACATCCTATTACAAAACTAAACTAAGCATGGAATGCTCAGTTATTATTTTTGCATTTTCCCATTTTGATTGTTTCCTTGCCTGTATATTAACAGGTATTGTTTTATGAACCACTTGCTCAGATCCTACAGATCACTGATAATCCAGAGATCATGAGTTGAGAAACAGCCTTAGATTTGGCTGCTCCAAGAGCTTCTTTGATTAGTCCTTCTACTCAGATAATGTGTCACAAGTAACACTAGCTGCTATAAATCTTTAGGAGTTAATCTGTTTTTGCTAGAAGTCTGATAAAGCAAGGGACCAAGATCAGTGTTCTGTTGCATCATTAATGTATACTGTCCATCTTCACACACATACACACAAATACACTCACACACATGCACATATTTTACAATGTTTTCTCTTGAGGTTTGATGGAAGTTGGTTAGTTAAAAAGGTTGTGGCTCGATCCTAAGACATTAATGGTCTCTCTAAAGGTGCTAAGGGCTTAAAAGTTGTAAAATGCATTTGTATCACATGACACTTGATCCTGTGTCTAGAAGTCTGTTACTGCAGCCATGAAATCTGTTATGTTTCCTGCTGACTTCATTGGAAACTGAACTTTGGCTTTATATTGAAGTAAACAGGGTTAACAGAAAAACTGACATTCATGTGAATTCATAGATGACTAGAAACTAATAATTATTTCATTCTATACTCAATATATTATGAGATGGGGTTTTGTACTGTTTTAACTAGTATGAAAGAAAAGGCATGAGATGAGGGAAATATTCACTGTTAAAATCTATGGAACTCATTATAAAGATGAATTGATTACGATACTGAAAAAAGAATGAAAAATTAGAGTGAAAACAAAAGCGAGTATCACATGGGTTTTGGTCATATGTTTTAGGGCTTTTTAATATGTTCTCATTTCATTGCATTTTGACATTTTTGTTACTTGGCCATCATTGAAAATTTATTTGTGGTGCCAGAGAGGATTTGGAAAACAGCAGAAAGGCTGAGAGAAGTGTAATAGAACTCAAGGAGTTGAACTGATATTTTGGGGAAAAAATTGATTTTCTTGCTGCTCTTCAGCAAAAATTTCTTTTGGTAATTCTACAAAATATGATCCTTATTGCGGCCTCAATGTCAAAATATAAGGAAAAAAGATGAGAAAAAGAAAATAAAGGTCCTACATAATTTTCCAAGCACAAGACTGACTCTCAGGGGATAAGGGTGAAGCATTTATAAGCTGCTTTTATGTTTGTAACATTGGTTACAAAGTCTTGGGCAAGTGGCTCTAGGTGACCCTGCTTGAGCAGAGGGGTTGGACCAGATGACCTTCAGAGGCGCCTTCCAACCTCAACAATTCTGTGGTTAAAAACTTTACCATCTGTGTTTGACACAAGTCAATGAACTATAGAATAAAATTCTTTTATTTCTCTTTAAGTTAACTGTAAGGACAATTCAGAGGGAAATCAGATTTATTTCATTCGCTTTGTTTCTTCAGAAAGAAGTGAGTACCTAGGCAGTGTAGCTGAGGTTATACTGAAGATGCCTGTCAACTCTGTAAGAGATGGAGTTTGGTAGGGTACAAGCATAGTGTTTTCACTCCAATGGAGTAGTGAAGTATCGTTCAGCAAAGTGAAATCATTTATGAATGCCAGAATCTCCCTGCCCCATTCCCTTGCCTCAAACGCTTATAATGACTTTACATAAAGAGACTTCTGAATTGCAGCAAAGTAAGAGAGATGAAAACCAATCTTGCAATACATCTATATGATCATTGTAAGGCAAGCATAACCCTCATCTGCCTTCCTCTAAATTGGTGTCAACTTTTGGTAGGCTCAACAAATCCACACGCTGTGTTGCTGTTGTTAACATAATGATTTCTCAAGCTAATGTGATAGTGAATATTTATATTCAATATATATATATAAAAAAGCATTTAATCAACATGTAGAAAAAGTAAAAGATGTTTTGATTCAAATGATGGATTTTCTTCTTATGCAGATTACTTTTTCAAATCAGCTATGGGAATATTTTGCTTAATTTTAAATGATTTATTCATTGCATATAAAATTGTATCTATTATGCTGCATTATGGTTACCTGGTTATGAATGAAGATTTTAATATGCTTAGCCATATCTAAGTTTACTTTTCCTTTTTATTTCCTATCAAAACTAATTCCCTATAATCAGTAATGGAACCAATGAAAAATAAGATCAGTTCACACTAGCATACCAAGGATGTATTCTGTTTGATGTAGTAGAGTATTAACTCTTGTTCTAAATCCAGGTATTGAAAGATTTTATCTAAGTGCAAAACGCAAACTCTTAGGGTCAGATCCAGTTGACCAAACATAGATCTCGAGTGCCATTTGAGCTGCTTTAGGATATTTCTCCTGGTCTACAGACACTTCTTTAGAAGTGCATGGGCTATCCATAGATCTCATATCAGCTAACCCTGCATAGGTAGCTGAAGTGTCCATGAGTATCCAAAATGGGACTTGGTGCCCATGTACAGGCACTCAAATCTTACTCTGAAGTTATTATTCACCTAAGTGCCTATCTTCCCATTACAGTCAAATGAAAGCCGGTCTCATTTCATCAGCTGGATCATTCTGTAGACTCTACAGAGGCTGCAAAGCAGTTGATAAGACATTGGTGACTGGCACTATTTGAAATACACTATATGCTATTCTATTCAGCCCATGCTCTTCCAGGACATGGGAATTCCATAGGCCTTGTGTAAGATCTCCCAATATGTGACATCTCAAAAGGTGCCAAGAGCCTTTGAGTGGGCACCTGATTCAAGTCTAAAATCTTCCACAAATACAGTGGCATCTTGGATGCTAGCTTACAAGTGGACACTTAAATGTAGGTGTCTAAATCTGCTTTGCAACTTGTCCAAATTGGTAGTTGTCTTGCTTTCACTATAAAGCACTGCTCACACAACAGCTGTTATAAAATTGAGCATATTAGATTTTATTTCCCTATGTCATGACCTGGGCTGGACAGACCAGGGCGGGGTTGTGGTGAGTTAGGAATTCCCTCGGGCTGAATTAAGGTGAAATGACACCAAACAATCTGTTGAACTTTTCATTTACAGCAGAAGCAGCCTGAACTTGGGAAGTGTAACAGCAGGTGACGAGGTTTGTCACAGCAGGAATTGGCACAAAACTACCTCAGTAACCTGTATAACCCCCGGTAACCACATATATATCAGTTCAGGGAATAAGATGAGCCCTCCCGTCGGGTCAGGAGGGTCAGAGCGGACCCCCTCGCTTCCCAGACTCCCGCTCGGAGAGGAGCCCGCCGGCGGATGGAGCCGCTCCCAGTCCCAGACCTGGTCAGCGGTTGGTGTCGAAAGGGGTGAGGTGGGGGGTAATGTGAGAGGAAGAGAAAGAGAGAGAAGAGAAAGATCTCACTGGTCCTGGGTCCAGCGTTGGTCCCGCCAGCCAATGGGTCCAGTTCCGGAGGGCATGAGCCCGCAGGGCTTCAGTTCACGCCCTTTTATCATCTCCTGGTGCCTCCTTTGGGTGGGCACTCAAACTCATTAGGCTAATTAGGTGTCACGCTTGGTTTGTGCTTCCAGAACCTTGGGGAAATGGGTCGGTGGGCTTAGGGGTCATTTGGGGAGTAACTTCTCCCTCCCTGCAGACCTGACCCTTGTTTGGTCTTTGCCTGTACATGGTGAGCTGCCCTGCTCAGCGCGTCAGAACTGGGAACTGCGCATCCTCCAGCGAGGGGCACGGCTCTTTGCTGACCCGCATCTTAGTTGTTATCCAGAACTTGCCCCTCCACAATGTTGGAGACATTAACTCTTTCAGTCCCTCACATGTGGTGTTGCTATGCAGCCTTGCAAGCCAGTTCCATTCCTTCCCTCAGCCGCAAAAGCCGGGCCCAGTCTCTGTCCATCGGGACGGGTGTTTGAGGCATTAACTCCATCCAGTCTCTCGCACCCTGCAGTGCATGGTGTTTGTGTTACTTCTGTGCAGTCATTGGCTAGCAAGACCCTATGAATTGAAAACAGACCATCAGCTGACACTGCATGAAATTATCTAAAGGACAAAAAAATCACAGAAGTATCCAAAATAAATTATAATCAAAACTGTTAATAAAAGTATCTTTTTTTGCAGAAGAAATTTTCCTTGTAATGCAATCTAAACTGAGATACTGTTGATTACAGATCCAAGATTACAAGAAGTATTAAACATAGAGACCTTCTCAATTACTTTGCATTAAACTTCTCAATTATTTTGCCTTGAAGTCCCTATTTGTAGCTGATGGCATTTGTGCTCAACAATACCTTGTATCTGTTGGATTAAAAGCAAAAATACTTGTTTCCTTTTTTATTTTAAATAATTGAAATATAAATTTCATCAATTCACATTTTAAATTCCTTATGTAATTGGAAGTAGATAGGAATCTGAATTCTTTTATTCATTATGCTAGACAGTTACCACTTTATATGCACCACAAACGCTTAAGTATAGTAAGTACCTGCAGCTGTTTCGTAGCAGATGGCTATAGTCAGCATCTGATTTTTTTTGTACTGCTATTGAGTGTACAGCACTTGATTCAATGGCCCAATTAAAAAAAAACAAAAACAAAACCCCACTGACCATTTTAGAAGATATAATTTTTCTTTTCTCTCCTTTTCCCTTGTAATTGCCATATAGCTTCATCATACTATTTCCTCAGCTTGGTTAAGATTTTTTTTGTTTGGTTTTTCCCAAGACTCCTGCTTGACAGTTTTTGAATTAACATTGTATGTACCCCCTGCAGACATTCTCTCCTCTGAAGGAAACTTATGCTGATAGTTTTAAGACTTGATTTCACAGCTTCAAAAAACTTGCAAACACTTCAGTCTTGTTTGGAGAAGGGCTGGGAATCAGGAAGGTAATAATCAGGTGAGATTTTTCCAAGAACACTATAAACCTAAAAATTATCCACTTGGTCTGAAATGCCAGAAAATGAGAGACATTAGTCCAAGCTACCTTAGGCGACTTCTAGGCCATTCCTCTTGGAAGGGAGGAGGGACCCAGAGGTTATGAGGGGTTGCTCTACAGGTTTCTTAAGCTATAGTCTGTAGTCCAGTACTGATCAGTAATGACATTTAAAGCAGATCAGAACAATATTGTCCTCATAATTGCTTTTTTTTTCCCCAATGAAGTTTGATGCACAACTGCCTATAAAAGTGTATATATGTACACACACATATGCAAGTCATTAAGAATCTTTAACTCGACAATAAATAACCCTCCCATTAGACTGTAT
The DNA here is from genome assembly GCF_964188355.1 of Buteo buteo. Lineage (NCBI taxonomy): Eukaryota > Metazoa > Chordata > Aves > Accipitriformes > Accipitridae > Buteo > Buteo buteo. Next base: position 7,723,163 of record NC_134184.1, on the reverse strand, counting down.
TTATTAATTTCTTGCTTGGTAATGACCCTGATTTTTTATGCTAAAGCTATAAAGAAATATCTTTTCGCTGAAGTTCCTTTAGTTTAGTAGGCCTTTCATGGAGAAAACTGCTCAGGTCTGACACTTTGAATTTCTAAAGCTTTGCTGAAGGTCAGTAATTTCTGCACTGCACTGAAGAAGGAACTGTTGGAGGCTTTGCATTCAGGAGTCATATTGTTGCCTCAAGCCTTCAAAAAGCTGATTAACAAATAAGAAAGTGGTGATAGGTTAAAGGAAAAAAACGAAAACATGAGAAGTGTGGTATGCTTGCTATTCAAGCACTGTTTAGATTATGTGTACTCAAGGTAAAATTTATCTAGTTTAAGATTCTGCTTACAATAGAGGATGCTTAAGGAATGTTTGGATAATAGTCAAGGCACCAGATGACAGACATTTCAGTCACAGACTTGCTAATTAAGGACATACATCCTCCTTCAGCACTGAGAAACTGAGGGGTTGGCAAGAGAAACAAAAACCCTGATGTCCTTAGATGACGCATGACCACAAAAGGACAAAAGGAGTAGGGGTATTCTTCCCCAAACGAAAAACTGAAGACCACTAAAGACCACCAGACACTCCCACCCAGGTGTAGAATACTCCGGGATGATTGCTCAAGAGAACAATACATCATGCTTGCTCAACATAATGAATATGCAATAGTTAGGCAGAACATATGTATTAGATAGGTGTGGTGTTTTAACTGTAGTGTGTAAGTATGGACTGAAAAGCTCAGTAGGTGTGCTCGATTTGTGGAAATCTTCCACCTTGCACCCTGCACAGAATAAAGCAATGTCCCCTCTCTAAACATACTTTGGGTGTTTCAGGAGTTACTTTCTGATCAGGTAACTATATCAAGTACAAGGAGACAACTACTTCTAAAAAGCTAAGTTCTGCCTCTGTAAATTTTAGGACCTTCATAAAAGCAAAGTCAGTGTGTCCCAAGGGGATGTATTAGTGAAGCCTTCATGGATTTCTGGTTAACATATAGTTTCTGTTAATCAGAGTTTAGTTAATCAGTTGTCCACTTGATTCTAGAATAATTCAGTCTAGGATAAATTGAGAATTATCTAAGAAGTGTCTTAGAAGTATCTTAGAAACCACTCATACTTTGCAAGTTTATTGGCAGATATATTAGGCAGCCTTAGGCTTGCTGTTGCCACCCTTGCAAACAGAATCTTCCCTCTCTCATTTATACTTTACTTTACAACTTGCTCTAATGCAGTTTAAGCTAGTGTGAGCATCATGAGAAAGGACAATGAAGGGAGCGACTCCAAATGAAAATTCTGCAGCTGTTTTATTCTAGTCTGTAGCATACAGAAGTAGAGAGTCTGATAAACACAGAATTAAAAGTGGAAGAAAATTGTAAAAGGGAGGAAGTCATAAGATCTGTAAACCATACTAAATAAAATATCAGGTGAAGAGCTCGCTTTAATACCAGTTCTCCCATGCAGACTATTAAATAGAGTAATATCTTGATAGCTGGAACCCAAGGTATCTTAACTCTATCTCTCTAGTTTCAACAACATCTTTTACAGTCATTTTAAAGTTATTTAGAGAATTTAATTATTCCTCCCTCCTCCCACCCAGCAGATGAACTAATCTAACATATGGAGAAATCAAGATGAGGACTCCATTATGAAAGATTCTGTAACATAATTTGGGAAGAGCTAGTTTAAAAGACAGTTGTCATACTATCACTTTGGAAAACTTGGCTCTGCTTTGAGTGGGGTTTTGGAGAAGATGACCTCCAGAGGTCCCTTCCAAGTATATAATCCTATGAATGTGTGATTCTAAAGCCTGTTTATCTTTCAAGGAGTTTGTCGCTTAATTAAAGACAGATCACAGCAGCCCATACTGGAAAGAAAGTAATTCTTGTTGTGATACAAAAAACCAAGACAAACTACCATACTACTATATCACGCAATGGTCCTCACACACAATTCAGGAGGAATGATTACAAGGACAATAAGCTAGGAGACTAATTTGTCCCATTGGAAACTTATGTCAATAACTACTTAATTCCGGCCTTATGCACAGTTGAAAGAAGGGCAAACTTCAGTGCAACATCTTGTGACAGGACTACTGAGAGCTGTCAGGCTTGTTACTGCACTGATAAATCCGCCTGAACACAAGACTACTCCTTCCAAATACGTAAGTAACCTGGTAGACATCACTGCACAGGCTGTCCTTGGTACAGGTTTTTAGTGCTTTCTTTACTGTTGTGTGGGTTGGAAACTGAGCATGGTAAAGGGAAATTTTCCCTTCTTTTCATACCTTTGTTTTATCTTCTTTAATCAGAGGTAGACAGTTCAAAATCCTTCAGATCCAGAAAGTAAGGCCTAAGCTTAAGTTTTAATCTGCCCTTAGAATTTCAAAACATAGTGAAATTAATAGAAATATGTTTTTCTTTAAAGTGCCTATTGTAGTTATGCTGTTCCAATGTAAAGGACATAGTTTAGTATCTTGCACAACAGCACTAAACCACATTCATCTGCTTGCATTGTACCACCCCATCACTGTCTAGTTAAAAGTACACCAAACAATTTCATTCTGTAGGAACAGACTGTTATTTGAACATGCTTCTCTGAAATTGTTATGGGTGCTTGAGTGATAACTGGTTGGATGATGTACCTACACTCTTAATAATGAACAGAATATAGAAAGTAATACAGCATATTAAATTGAGGATCATAGGATCACAGAATAATAGAATCATAGAATGGTTTGGGTTGGAAGGGACCATAATGATCATCTAGTTCCAACCCCCCTGCCATGGGCAGGGACACCTTCCACTAGACCAGGTTGCTCAAAGCCCCATCCAACTTGGCCTTGAATATAAATCTCTTTCTATTACTATGTCTTCCACAACACTATTAGGAAGTTCAGCTTTTTATGGCAGCTTAAATAACTGGAAACTGATGAAGCAGGTATGATTAACTGAATGCCCAGGAGATATCACTGTTGCTGGTCTGCCTTCTCTCTGTTGGTCTCCTGCACTCGCCCTACAGTGCATCTATGCGCTCACCCTCCATTTAAATTGCATATTTGTGGCAGATTTGGTTTAAGGTTTTTTTGCTTTGTTTGATGACATTAATTTTCTGCAAACTACAGGGGCCATTCTTATGTTGACATTACATGTTTGTGTATAAAACTCAAAAATTTCAGTTAGGATACTTGCCTACTCTGTAACTATGACAAATCAGCAGTGTCTTAAAAAAATTGTTGCTAAAAAGAAAAAGGTTGTGCTGGTTCTGTGTCCAGTACAAAAGTGTGTCTCAATCATTTCCCTTAACCTCAGATGTGTAAACTCTCTTCAAAACTTAATGTTCTTGGGTTTACCCTGCATAATATCCCACCTGATGTGCCTATAAATTAAATTAACTCTGTGAAGAAAAACTCAACTTATGAAGTTTAAAAGAAATAACTATATCTGATGCAGACCTGTTTGGTTTGGGGTTTTTGTTCAGAGTGAATTTGGCTTTGGAAATAAGAAAAAGAGGATTTTGTTGGCTTATTAAACTCTTTTGTTGAAGTATATTGACTTAGGGTTTAATACCAACAGTCAAGATAGAAGTTAATTACTATTCAGTACCTTTAATTGCAAGCTACAGTTCAAATACTTCAAGACAAGGTAAAGCAAATAACACTTGTCACCAGTAATTACAGACAGTGTTCACCACCCTGCCTTGAAGGCACTGAGCTGCTACTTTCCTAAGAGGTCACAAAAGATAAATGAGTGAAAAGGAGATCACACTTCTAAAACTTCCAAATAACACTTCACTTTGAGAATTCTTTTCTTTGTCCTCAAATATTGCTCGTCATTCACCTTTAACATTGTTTAGACCCAAAAAATGCATTTAATTTCTATTCTTTTGTTGTTAGGCATTCCATATCATTTACTTTTGCTTACAGTGTAATAGTCACAAGGCCTGAGGTTAGGAATGAGTTGGTGGTTGTGCTTTTTTTTTTTTTTTTTTAAAAACAAACTCCCAGAAAGACCTAGTAGGCAAAGTACACCCTTGTAAGCAAAATGTGCAAGAGAAAAATAAACAGAAAACTCTATAAAAATGAAATGGTCAAAGGGAGACTGTGATTGCTCCTAAAATTCACAGATACCTCTCTTTCTCCTATGCAGCATGTGTGGAAAACATAAACAAGTAAATGGAAGAAGAAAATTTACATCAAGCTGTTTCTTAATTGAGCTCTAATGGATCCCCTTTGAGACCCGTCATAACAGAGAAATTCATATGTAGTCTGATTTGCATCTGTGCATTAGGCTGGCTCACAGGTGTTTAGCTTTGCTATCTAGCAATAACAGCCAGTTTTTAGGACTGGCACGTGATCTAAATCCTCCTCTCATCTCTTCTAAGCAACGCAGCCCAGAGCCTCAAAAATAAGTGTGCTGATAACTCTCTGTGAAACTGTATTTCCCTTAAATGTCTGCACCTAAGAAGTACTATTTTTAACCTTTCCTCACAAAGTTTCTACGATGTATGGGTGAGTTGGATAGTTAAGAGTAGAAGACGGAAAGCATAGAACCAAAAAATGTCTCTGCTAGACAGTCCCTACCAGCACCACCAGCTTTAGCTGTTTTCTAGTGATTATAAATTGTCACTGAGAGAAGTGAGGTGCATGTGTGGTTTCAAGACAGTGTCTAGTGAATTAGCAGGTATGTCACAAAATTCCCATTTACAATGTATTCATAATTTTCCTGCATAAGTGGGTGTGCGTTCATTGCACACACAGTAATGTAAAAAGTTCTCTGAAATGGATTGACCTGGAAAATGTTTGGTCTGTTGAGAGATGAAATACTGCAAAGAGATGAGTAGAGCTTATACTGCCATTGCAACTACTCTATGCCTAAAGAGAAGACTTTTGTTTTGGGTGCTGAGCTTCACTCAGTTAGTGACCACAAACTACGTGAACTGCCTGGAATTATTGGCACCTTCCTATGAGGTTCTTCACTGACTTTATTCAGATCACTCAAGTAAGTTATAGTCCGCTAGGTTAGGCTCTAAACTGCTGCTGTATATAAAAGGAATCCTAGCTTTTGGATGGGTTAATGCTCATTCTCCTGGGTCATTTTTCCCTCGAAATTTCATTGGCCCCTACTGCTCGGCTGTAGTCAGAGAAGAGCTAGTTGGAAGCCAGTTCAATGGACACTTGTTTTCTTCCTGACTGGTCTCCAGAGGGAACTTTCATGAAGCCTGCATATGCTAGCATGTATGAACTTAAGAGGAGTAACAGGACATATTGACATCTTCAGAATCAAAATGTGCTCTTCTTATATAGGATCTTTTGTGTGCTTTTCTTCAAAGTTCATAATCTAACTTTGTTTTGAGGTGATTTAGGTACTTGAGATGTTCAAATGTATTAATACTTTGTTAGAAAGGAACTCATTTCAGTCAGTTAAGTAATCCCAATGGAAGTCTTTTGGACACAAATGTAAATTGAATGTTCAGAAGAATTGCTACCCTCAAAATTAATTTCATAAATGTAGGACTAGACTTCCAGTGTTTTGGAGCTGTGGAGCTCATCAGATTAATAAATAAATATACATATGTACATATGTATGTATATAATCTTATGTATGTCATATATGTATATTCTTCTGATTTTATCAAAGTTTCCATTCAAAAAAAGAAAAATCATGAAGGATTGTCCGGGGACAAATGACCAAGGAGGAACACACACTAAAGTGTGGGGAGGAAAGGAATGTCTGTTTACCTCAATAGCCATTTCAATTGTGTCATATTGGGAACGGTGCAGATGGTCAGGTGCTTACACGTCAAGTGTGTAGTATTCAGGTGAGTCAGTTTATTAAAACAGTTGCCTTCAAATGAATTGTGAAAGGCAAATAATAATAATGTGTTTTAACTTCAGTGGACAATTGGCAGTCACAGATTCCTGATATGTCTGAAGAGCCCAGGTATTGAATCCCATGAACAGTTTTCATTTAAGTAAAAAAATGAGCACAGAAATTGAGATACAAGCCAGGAGTTCAGTAAGTAAACAAGGTGTCTGCAAGAACTTTGAGGTCATGTTTTCATCACAAATAAATGAAGGTGCTGAATGTGCTAACCCAAAATCCCAGCAGTACTCAAAGTAGAATGTGTTTTAGATACTGCTAAGAATGTATTATAAGGCCTCTGCCAATCCACTGCTTAGATAAAGGCTCTCAGTTTCATTATTTTCTCAGTGAGTAATAAATTATATAAAAAAAGACAATTTTCACCTTCAATAATGTGTACCATGAACATGTTTTAGAGACCTAAAGGTATCTTGCGTCCTTTCCATTTTCCTGACTTTTTATATAGAGAAAATCATGCATAAATTGTCAATATCTGGACAAATATCAAATTAAGAGAACAAAGAAATTCTTGAAAAATAAAGGGATTTAAGGTGGCAAGCTAGTCCAGGTCTATGTCTTACTTCTCTTGTATCAGTTTAACACCCTGTAAGTTTCTGTGCATCACCTTAGCTGCGTGACACTCCTCAGCACCCACAGCAGGGTAAAAACTGGGGGTGATGGTGGCAGTGCATCAAACGCGAGCAGACAGTGTTGATGTCTTCAGCACTGGTTTGGTTACGCCAAGTGTTTTGTCAGCAGAGCCCCTTGCGTATATGCAGAGCATGGCAGCAGAAAGTGTTTTTCTGCCATCATAGTCTCACTAATCCTCGGAATGACATAAACTAAGTATGACAAAGATTCTCCTTTATCAGCATAAATGTCTCTGCATAAGGTATTTTTCTGACATAGCAGTGTCAGTAAGGGGTGAGATTTTTTTCACCCTCAGCTACGAAAGTTCTAATGATAAAAATTTGGAGTGTAATTTAGACTAAGAATGCAAGACTAAGAAATCAACATTAAAATCCCTAAGAACCCTCTCTCCTTTGTGTCTGTGTGGAGGAAAAGCTGAGATGGCAGGAGTAGGATTTGTGAGCCACAGAAGGATAACATCAGGATGAGTTTGATGTGGGGCTGTAAAATTAAGTGTTCATGTTGCCCTCATTCAAAGATGATGTCAAGGAGTTTGGGGAGCGCTAAGTAGTGTTTGGGGACTGTAGTGGTGTTAATCTGTGATGTGGTTATCAAGACACCACTTTCTGTACAGTGATATATACTGGAAAGTTGTTTCTAGGAAATAGTCTGTATAATGGAGGCTATTTTCCTTTGCTTTCTATAGGATGCTGCTGGGCCTGTTCCCATTGCTCTTAGTCCAATGTCAGTGACAGTGGTCTGTAATATAAATGGCATTAATTATGAATAATGTCAGAAATTATAATATTTCATACCTTTCCCTTCTCAGTCACCAAAAATGTGCTACTCTAATGGATACATAACAATATAAGCAAATAATGTGCATTATACACCATGCATACAGTTACATACATACCTAGATATAGTATATACCACTATATTACATACAGTATATGTAAACATATACATATATATTCATATTGTATCTAACCCATGTCCTTGAGATGCTAAGTTTTAGCTGATGGTTTAGACTTATTTAGTGAAGCGTAAAAGGCAATCTTACTGGAAAAGCCCTGATATTCCGCTCCCTCCGGTGACAGATTCTGACACCATTAGAGATACTCTAAGGTCTGATCCACAAAATTTGTGCATGTCAGTTACTGAAATGTTTGATTATCGTTACCATTATACCATTATACACAGCTACACATTCTTGTACCAGTATATTCAAGACAGTACAATTTCATTATGAAGGCAAGGCCTAAGTTCAGGACAGCTTCTTCTCACCTAACTGTTACATTTAATTTTAAACCTATAAAGTATCTCTGGAATAATTCTAGCAAAGTTCAAACATTTTGCCCTCATTGCTTGCAATTATAGTTCATAATTAATGCTACTATTATAAAGCATTGCTTTATTCGTAGCATTCATTTCAAATTTCAATTCTTTCCAGTGTTTGCTTTTGACATCAGGTGCCTCCTATTAGCTACTTGTATTTATTTAATTTGGCATTTTATCTGCAATTCATATGCATTTTATTACTGCAACTAGATAACTGAAGTTACGAACTTGAACTTATCACATGCGCAGAAACAGATTTTCTGGCTTGAATGTTTTTTTCTTTGAATGTTTTCTTCTGGACTGCGTATTTATTGCCTGAGTAGTTGCTACCTTCATTGCTATTCTCTTAAGAGTCTTCTGACACTACTGGCGAAGGTTCAGTCACATGCAGATCTGGCTTCTGTTTCCTGTTCACTAAGCACTCCTCACTTCGGACAGTGCCCAGCTGTATAGAAGTCATTTTTACTAGTTCTGTTTGAATACCCCAGTCAGACCATATAACCAGATCTTCTCTCCTTGCTTTCCATCCCTCTGGCTCAATGTCACTTGTATCGCTGGTTACAGAGGGAAACACGTGTTTTCAAAACTGGAAAAGGAAAGTTCTCTCTCCAAAATACTCTAATAGTTAGGGTACCACCTTAGGAGGTGAAAGAAGAGACTGAGACTCCTCTAGGGAAAGCCGTTATTCAAAAGTTGGGAACTTTGAATCTTTGTGAGAGTTATTTCAGCCACTTACTCTTACGGGCAGGTCTAATTCTTTAGAGCATGAATGGTGCTTAATCGACATCTCTGACTTGGAATACTGAATCTGGGAGAAGCCCGTGCTCCCCCAGTCCTGTCTGTTGGGTGTGGGAGGTCCCTCCTCAGCTGGAGGAGTTCCAGCATCCTCAGAGGGAGGCTCCCTGGTCTCTCCCTGGCCTGTAGATGAGAGCCTAAATACCGAACCTCTGAGGTCTGAATCATCACCTAGTGACAGGTTCTCATGCCTGTGTCTGGCTGGGTAAATCAATCTCACCTTTGGCTGATAGAGTATACTATATGGTGTCATATAATGAGACTTAACTGTAGTATTCATCCAGTTAAATTAATATATCGCTGTCAAGAAATTATGGCCTTTCAGGAAAAATGTACAGTGTTGAATACAATACCTAGAAATCTAGGGTAAAAATTTTGTTTTACTGTAGCAACTATTCAATCTGTAACTTTCCTTGCATTTTTTTCATGTTGTATTCTTAGATTAAAGACATGACTTTATTTTTTTTCTTCTCATCTATAATTAATTAGCATAGTAGTTTACATAATACTGCTTTTATTGTTAATATATAATCATTTTAATGAAATGCTAATCAAAACTAATTATATTAGCAAAGACTCAGCACTTGCACAGTTCAGGTCTTCTTCAGCAATGTACAGATGCTTTTGTTTTATTAGGTTTATCAGTGATTTTAACATCAAGAAAATCTCAAGTGCACCAAGACTAACATTAAGTTGCTATGGCCTGCATTCGAGGTCCAGTTTTGAAGTTACAGAAAAAGAAGAGAAGGGTTGAGTTAGTCTCTTTAGAACTGGGGACAGAAAGAATAGGGCAGGGCTGTCCTTAGATCAGGGACTCCTGGTGTTTGAAGTCTGTGGACACTGCTGTTAACAGCTTTTAAGCACATGAGCACAAAGGGCATGTATTATATATCACTTGCCCCCTGAAACAGAGCTGAATAGGAGGGTCCTTCTGAAGAGCTCGCCACACGTGAAAATTTGTAATTTGTGTTTGGACAGCACAGCATACTACAATGCTGGGAGGAGGCTGCATCCCAGCCAGTTCTGAAACTGGAGGCACCCTCATGCTGTGCCTGTACCTGCCAGGGGTTACCTTAGTGTGCTTAGGTTGCTTCCAGGGTCTAACGGAGCATAAATCTGCAAGTGCAGTACTGTACTGCACTGTGCAGCCGCACTGCATCGTTTAGAGCTAGCCGAGGTGTTTCTAACAGACTGCGTGTGGTATTACTTCTTGTAAGCATGTTCTTAAAGCCCTAAGAGCTTGGACTGAAATCAATTCATCTGAGATACTTGACGCCTCTATTGGCTACAATGACAATGTTATGCTATAGTGGTTAAGGTATTGTTGAATGTAATTTCTTCCTAGAAAGCAGAAATGGCAGTTCTGTGGATGGACATTGCTCTTTGGTTCCCAAAGGAACATGTTCCACATTAAGATGAATCTTCAAAATCAAGGAATGTCAGTGCAACTGTGCTTTCCAGACTGTGCAACAAGGATTTGAAAAGCAAAACTCAGCTAATAGCTTCCCTATGACTAAGATCAGGCACATTTTTAAATCCATTTCATTAATTTCTCAAGAATGCATAGATTGTCTCCTCTTTTTCATGTGCCTGCAGCTCCGAGATGTTCATTCTGTCAATGTCTTTTCTATTTCTTAAATTGTATAACTTTATTAGACTCAGTTATCTATCTGTTCTGGCCAGTTACAATCTCAGTATTGCAAGAATATTTTGATTTCTTTTTTCTAATCACAGTTTTCTGGATGGTATCCTTGTTATCTCCATATATGAGAGAGTATTGTCTTGAATTGCAACAATAAAATTTCAGATAGTTCACTTCCAATACTCTCTCTCATGCATCATTTATTATAACAATTACTTAAACAAATGTAATATTCAGTTTCTAGAGTTATCTATGTTTTTTTATTTATTTTTACCCTGATGGACTATCGTTCTTGTTCCACTATTATTGGAAACATATTTCATAGCTTTTAGCTCCAGCAGCTGGAATTTCTACATATAATCTAAGAATGTGATACCGATGATCATGTAATAGATTTTTGTATGCATGATTTCAGACAATAAATAGCTTAGCAGCTACTAAAACCTTTATAAAAGTTTCCCAATTGTTTCTTAGAATGCCATGCAGTACCATTTTTAAATTAATCTTTTTCAGGAAGCTGAATCTCTTTCAATATGTCTAAACAGCGACAGCTACTACCATTTAAGACTAGGTGAAACATTTGCACAGAGCTGGCAGGCAGAAGGATGGGAAAGTAAAGGATGTACAGCAGACCTGTGCCTCTCTGGAATGGCAACCACAGGCTGGGCAGCATGCTCTAGGATTATAAAAATGGCTCCAGACACCTACCTTTAAGCACCTGAAGCAGTCCCCAGTTGATGTTCTGTCATGCATATAAAATATTTGAATAACTGTAGTTTCAAAACAGGATTTAAAAGTTTAAAGCTCTCACAATCTCATACATTCAAAAGTATTACCATGAAAGAAATTTTATAGGCCTTTTTTATGAATTTAACACTTATTTTTCCTACAGATTTTATTCAAATATGCAGGGCAATGTGTAGTAGGGTCTTGTGTGAGTATATGTGTTAGCCACTTCATGGAAAAACATGCAGAGGCTGTTTCTGCAGAAAAAAAATTGCACATCTGAAAGGACACAGAGCTGAAGCCCCTTTGAAAATTAGAGATAAAAATAATATATGAAACTTAGTAACCATTTAGGCCTGTGCAACTGCACTTGTACAGGGGCAACTGAGAATAAAGTCTTCCTGTGAATATTAGTCAGAAGGTGATGAGATGCATTATGGATTTAAAAATCATAATTACATTTTTCCATCAATTAAAAAGAAGCCTCCAGAACAAACAAAAAAAAGAAAAAAAACCCTGGGATTTTTTTTTCTTTGCTGGCATAAAATTACAGCTCTCAACTCCAACAGGAAGAAATTCCTTGCCACAATAAATTCAGTATTTGATCTTGCTGTCCCAATACTGCACTGAATTAAAGTTATGGGTCACCTAGCACTTCTGAAATAAATACCATTTATACCTGCAACAACGGTCTGTAATTAAACTATTCCATGATCTCTATTATGTGCCTTACAGAGAGGTTCAGGAGAGTAATTAACACTCTTCACCACAGCAAAAAGAGTTATTAACCAACACTAAAATAAACACATGGAAACAACTGTAAATTAATGGGTTTGTAAATTAATAGGTTTGCAGTGTGAAGACTGGTAAAGTTTAGCAGCTGTTTGAGAACTTACTGTAAAAACATTGCAGTATTTTTACATTCCTAACAGCAAACGTGAACTTTGCCTATCTTGTCTTAGGTAAATAGATAAACACTTCTGACCTAAAAATTTCAACAGAGAGATGAACATCAGTTTGAATTTGCCATCTGATTTGACAGCATTATCTCAGCTGTTTTACTTGCTAATACAGAGGATAATTTTTGAATGGTTCTTACACATCTCAGTAGTTACATGGGATTTATAATAATTTTGAACCAACCTGTAGGTATAACTGTAGGTATAAGGAATGTATCAGAGACAACTTCTGACTCGACATGTCTAATTTCTATTACAAAGTTCAATTTTTCAAGATTTTTTATAAAATCACAGCATTTTTAATCTACAGATTTTTTCCTCAGTTTTTTGCTCTGCTTTTCTTGGAGATTTCACAGAACAAGGGCAGGGAGGTACCTACCGGCCACTTATTGGTGTTAAGTGCCCTTCCTGTGCTTTAATGCTACCCTGAGTCCATTGCCCCTTACGGGAATATGCCCCCGTTAATGGCGTTACTGGAGAAAGGCCGAGGTTGGCCAACTCACGGGCCTGACTTCGCACAGGGGCTCTACAGCCCCCCCTGCCCCAGAGGACAGGCTGCCTGTGCTCAAAGCCAGTGTTGATGTGGCTCAGCCACCTAACCTTGCAACAGACTGATGGGAGAACAGCTTGGGTGGCAGAAGGACCTCACGGAGGCCTTGCTGGAGGCTTCTGCCCTATTGCTCCAAAGCTGCACTTCTGCTCAGACCCACAGCCCTGGCCCTTGCCTGAGCTATGCTGTAGGTATGACCATGCCCAACCTGATCCCAACCTGCTGACTCAACTTCTTGACTCCACCTCAGACTTGACTGGCTACTGCAGACTTGCCCAGTGATTGCAGGACTCTTGGCTGCCCGCGGTGACCATCGCTGGCCCTGCTCTGCTCTTCTTATCGCATACTGCAGGGCGGTGTCCTTCCCAGCAAAAGCCCACCGCTCTGTCCATCTCATTGCCACCTTCGGCACCATGGGTGGGGGAACGGAGACAGTGACGTTCCGAGGGAGCCACCACTGCTGTTGAGCTTCCTCGGGCTGGATCAGGACTCTTCTCCAGGAGCAAAGGGGCTCCTCAGTTGAAGGCAGTGTACAGGCACAACTGCGACATTGCATGGGCGAAGAACAAGGGCAAAGGCTTAAATGCAGTTCCTGAGCAAAGAAATGGGAAGTCCCTGATGGGCTGCGTGGCAGGTAGCTTATTCACTATCCAAAACTGGAGACCACCTTCTCTCTCCATAATGATATACCTGCCAGAGCTACCACTTTTTCTTTTAACCCTTTATTGAAGATCTGTGCTTGTTTTCTCAGCTCAGGATGAAAGAATCAGTTATTATTGTTGATACAGGGTTATCGTCCACTGGAACTCAAAAATCATTCTGAATCACAAGTTAAGTTTAAAACCAGCTCTGTTAGTTCTCCTTTTGCCTTCAGTCTTCTTGGTTTATGTATTCAAGCTTTTCTATCCAATAATTTTATAATTTCATGGGGTTTTGCCTCTTTTTAATTAAAACCTCACATTCTCAGGTAATGATACAGAAGCTAGGTCATATGAAAAGAAAATAATTGATTTTGTGAAATCTAGTGACTTTGAGCAAAGGTTTCATGGACTGTCATCTGGACCACGGTTGTTGGTACAGTGAGTTCAGAACAATCCTTTACCTGCAGTTATACAATGCTTCCCCATCTCCTCTATGTCATATTGTTAACATTATGAACAAAAATCTGAGAAACCTTCCAAAATTTTCTTTGGATTACTTGGTTTTCCTACGCACTGGCATTCAGCTCACACAATGGTTGGTATTGCAAATGATTCCTTATGTCTCTGCAATTCAGTCTGAAGCCAAAGCAGTTGAGTAGACCACATTTATGTAGACCAGCTGATGATGTTGGTACAAGGGAACTTATTTTTACTTTCAACCTCACCTCATACATGAGGTAGCAGCAGCTCTGCCAGCCAGTACAAATGTCTTGGAAAGGAGTGTAAAGCTGGAAGTTTTTACAACAAAAGTTGCCTTAAAAATGTCCTTCTGTAAGCAAGAAAAGATACACACAGAAATAAGATGTTAAATAGCTGCCATTACGTTTCTTTGAGCATACAATGTATCAGTTTTATCTCCCTAGAGCAGTATAAAAGGAAAATATAAAATGGTTTTAAAAATCAGACAAACACTGTAGCTATAATTACTCGACCTTGCAAACACTATTATTATCCGTTATGAACATGTCATCCTGAACAAAGTGTTCACCCCCCTTTTTTGTTTTTTACAATAAAGGCATATGTACAACACATAGGTTCATGTTTCCTAATTGTGTTTTCATGACCAAATAAATAGTTAAACTTTTACTTGATCATGAAGAACTAGGAAAAATAATAGGGAAAACAGTATATCTCCCACAATACCTAGAAACTTCTCCCTTATCCTAAAAATGCCTGGCAAAAGAAAAGTAACTTTGCTGACTCATATTTTACTGTTACCAGTAACGGTAATCCAGCATCCTGGACGGCTTTGGGAGAGGTGGGTTCAAATATCCAAGGCACACAGGGGACTCTGAGGTCCACACCAAGTCCACACCGTGTGGGGACTGGACTGAGAGGAGAACAGAGGAGCGTCCTGTTATGATCCACTGCTGCACCCATTTTCTGCAATTCCCATTTTCTGCAATTCCATTAAGGCCTGTGGCTGTGTGAACATTCTCCCATTTTCTCACTCCTGCATTTAGGTCAAGGCTATGTCTGCCATCTGCCTATGTATTGAATACCAGAAATTGAAGCCATACAGCAAGTCCCAAAGGACCTATCATTGAGATTAACTACTGAAAGGTCATAAATGCATGCAGAAAACAAACAAAAAAAAGTAAGTAACTGTAATTCTAAAAAGCAAAGCACTACATATTCATCTGTGCAAATTGTAAGGATGAAAACAATGTGCCATGATTTAAAATAAAGTATTTAGATTGCTACATATTCTTTCCATGATTTTTTATCACTGCAGTCCTCTCCAGGCAACACCAAATTTCCACACACTGTTCCAGATTGCTGAATTTCCTGACTGGAGTGTTTTGGGGTTTTTTTAGATGAGAAATAGAAGTCTCCTAGCTGGCTGCCTATATACCTTTTTCTGAGGTGCAAAAGGTATTCCAGCAAAAGCTTCCATCTATTTAAGCTCCCTTTGTTTTGGGGGGCTTTTGGGGTGGGTTTTTTTCATTTGTTTTTTTGTTTGTTTGGGTTTTTTTTTTTGTTGAAAGATCCAAAATAGCTGAATATCAGGGTTACTTATGAAATACTATCTTTTGTTTTTCTTTACAGGAGAATGTTCCATTTTCTACAGGACTGTTTTATATTATATTTTAAACTTTAATTCTTTTCTTGCAGAAATTACCTAAAACCAATATAATACTAATATGGAAGTACAATTGAGAAAGGATTGGAACATTTATTTCCTATGATTAATGCTTGAATTCTTTTTTCCTTAATACAAGTAAAACCCATGGTAAGACTCCTAAAGAATGTAAATCTGATTTAAATATGAACCAGAAAGTTTCTGACCCTGTGACTTTTAAAAATGTAATCTGTATGACCAATATTCTTAGTTTTCTTTGATCTCTTAAATTTATTTTTATTACCAGAGAGGTTGCTTTGATATAATAAAAAGTTTAGGGATAATTTAATCTCTTATTTTACCTGGAAGTCTTTAACAAATGATTCAATTTACTCTCTCACAAATCAGTCGATGACAGTAGATACAAATTAAAATCATTAATCTCTGTATTATGCATGCTAAGTTTGGACTCTATCCAGGAAGTATGTTACTTAAATATACTGGTCAAGACAAAAATGTTTGAAAATTAATCTGACTGCAGTTTGGATATGTCCTGGTTTCAGCTGGGATAGAGTTAACTGTCTTCCTAGTAGCTGGTACAGTGCTGTGTTTTGAGTTCAGTATGTGAAGAATGCTGATAACACTGATGTTTTCAGTTGTTGCTCAGTAGTGTTTAGACTATAGTCAAGGATTTTTCAGCTTCTCATGCCCAGCCAGGGCACCTGACCCAAACTGGCCAACGGTGTATTCCATACCATGTGACGTCCCATCTAGTTTAGGAACTGGGAAGGGGCGGGGCAGGGAATCACCGCTCGGGGACTGGCTGGGTGTCGGTCGGCGGGTGGTGAGCAATTGCCCTGCGCATCACTTGTACATTCCAATCCTTCTATTATTGCTGTTGTCATTTTATTAGTGTTATCATTATCATTATTAGTTTCTTCTTTTCTGTTCTATTAAACTGTTCTTATCTCAACCCAGGAGTTTTACTTCTTTTCCCGATTTTCTCCCCCATCCCACTGGATGGGGGGGAGTGAGTGAGCGGCTGCATGGTGCTTAGTTGCTGGCTGGGGTTAAACCACGACAGGATACAATAAAATAAGAAGCAGCTGTCCCATTTCTACAAGTTAACTGTGAAGATGTATCTTTCCAAAATCTTCACGTCTAAGTTCAGGTATAAGCTTTATATAATTTCAATGTCCTTCATTTTGCCCTAAAATTCCCAGTTTTATATAAAACAGATGAGTAAACAGTTAAAATAAGTAGCAACATAGCTCAAAATGTGTACAGCAGAAGCAATAATGCTCATTGTTGCAAATAATCATCATCTGGATGGCTGTATTCATACTTCTCCATTTCCTGCCATGCTACTTAAGTCGGTTGAACAGGCCTGCGCTTGACTGGTGAGGGGGTTGAGGGGGTTTTTTTCTTTTTTTTTTCAGATTTTTTTAAAAAGGTTTTTTCAGGAGTTTCTCTCCTAACTCTGTAGATCCATATAAGATACCTGTTTCTAGATCCAGGATTTCCAGGGTCCTGTGACAGAAATGATCAAATGTTTCTGACTTTGGCCAGTGAATCTTTGAGTTTTACTTTCCCTTTCCATATGGACATGCTCACATTTCTGTATGCTGTTCCTCACATGTTTTTTACCATCTTCTTGAGAGAAAATGGAGGAGGACGGTATATTGGCTTTGGCAGAGTGCTGTGCTAATGTGGTTAGACTGCTTCTGGTGTATGAGGTAGCTCTTTCAAGCTGCATTTTTTCTTGATTCACAGATATTTATAAAGCTAAAACAGCTTTTGGGTTTTGTTCTTATTTCTCTTGCAGCAGTCTAACCCAGACTTACTTCAGGAAATTTATACCTGAATTTATGACTTTTCTTTCCTAACTAGTATTTTCTTTCTCCCCCCTCCAAGTTTACTCCTGATAATCTCACAGTTGATTTTTCAGTCAGGAAAGGCCATGATGCCTTTCCACAAGATTTTTCCAGGATACCGATCATTCTTTTGAATGTGAAGGGGTCCTGGGATTTCTGTTAACCAATACCCTTAGGTCCTCAGTGCAGCATCACTAATTCCCCGAATTCATTGAAATCTGACCACTTCAAATCAAGAACATTTGTTACAGACCTCCTTTCTTTTATTATTAACTTAAATTGAATGATTTAAGGTTATTTTCTATTAGATGCTTACAAGGATATCCAGATCAGTATAAACTTAACACCACTTCTTGTTGATTCATAATGACTTAGCAGAGAAATCTGCCAGCTGTCACAAATCTGAATAGCAGAGGCTATTCAGTACTAATACCATTATTAGTCACATTTATTCTCTAACACTGTATTTAAGAAGTTAAATACTTCTGTAATGATACCATTCCCAATTTGCTGTCTGTTGAATGATGATTCGTCTTTATACAACACTTACGGCAAAATTAATATTGAAGTCTTCTATGCTGATTAAAAAATTACTGCTTCTTGAGACATTAGCTATACAGTTTCACATATATGTCTTCAGAAAGATAAGAGTGAGAAACCAGTCTAAAACCTTTAAGAAGATCATAAACAATTAAAGACCACAGCAAAAAATATGTATCGGGAAACACTGGTGAAAAAAGCTAAAACACTCAACCTAAAAAAACCAAGAAACTGAGTAGGATTATCCAAAATCCCAATCATAGAGAACTAGGAATCAAATTCTTATAATAGCAAGTTGAAAACTTTAGCTTAAATATGTTTAAAAGGAAAAGAGAGACAGCCAGCTTCCTAAACTAGCTAAGAGATGCTGAGGCATTTCAGGAAGTACTTTAAGGATGATCTGCATTTAAATGTTCTTGCCCTAAGATTTCTTTTGTAATGTTTTCCTTAACATAATGATACTTTTTAGTTTTAATCCCTGTCAGGCAGAGAGCAATTTGGGGGAGATCTGGCAGCAATAACTGGGTGAATGAAGAATGGTGGCTGGGTAAGCAGTGAACCCATTCTCCAGTAGAGGACTGGCACACTGCTTGAGACTCTTTTCCTAATTCATTTCTTCGTGTGCTTGCAGGCTTTCATAAGAAAGGGAGGTTCTAGAGACCTGGCCTATCTGCATACAGCTGCACAGGCTCATTTTGGGGTGGGAACTCCCAAATGTCTAAGTTGTGGAGGGTTTTGACTGCTGCTGCAACAGGCAAAAGAGTGTCAAAATTACTGTGGTGTGCATGATTGTTCTGTTGGTCATCATATCCAGATCTAGCTCAAGGGACAAGAGAAGACTCCCAAAACAAACCAATAAAATCTCCTTCATTATTTCTTTCTGTTTTGTCCCCAAAAGATTGTCCACTCTCCACACCTTCTGTGTGCTAATGTTTCTATGGCAAGTAGAATTCCTACAAGAGAGTTTCTAATAAAAGGAAAAGAAATATTTAACAGAAGCATCAGTTGGAATGGGTGATAAAGGAGTGTCCATATTTTCCAGAGCTAAACCTTTCAAGATCAAAATTCCTGAAGCAAGCTAATTTATCTTAAGAGATGCATAAAACATAAGCCTGTACTTATTTGAGGACTCAACCTCTGTGTCAGACATAGATTTCCCAACCTGCTGTGATAAAGCAATTACCTCAAGTTTTGAAGTCAGCTATAAGAGAAAATATCTAAGGATTCCATAGTCTGGTGGAGACATCTGGCTGGAAGACAGAAATCAGTGCAATCTTAACACTAAGCTAAGATACATTCCAGCCAACAGTCTCAACAAGGCACCTGATGCTTTTTAAGGCAGCAAATGTATTTTAGAAAACAGAACGGCTGTAAATGCAGTAGATGTTTAGACCCTAAAAATAAATTAATCTATCCACTTCTTCTGAATTGTCTAAACGATCTTACGTTAGGCAACAAAACCACTGAGATGAACTGTTGAGTAGAATGTAGATTTTTTTTTTCATTTTAATTATCTTTTACCTGTAAGTAATTGTCTTGTCCTTCATATTTATTAAAAGCAGACCAAACTCTATTCATAACATAGGTGAAAAACCTCACGAAGTATTAAATGATTTTCAGATCCCATAGGTGGGATACATCATTCTGGATGACTTCTCTCTTTGCATCACTTATGAAGGTAAACTTTCATATATAGTTTAAAATAAATGCATTCTTTTCAGGGAGTTAAAACTGCGTGAGATGGATTGCACCTTTACTGATTAATTTGATACTTGTAAATTTTACTAGCTTTCCTTTTACATTTCCATTAACATTTTTCAAGATGCTTGAAACAATATATCTGGACTTCTTTCCGTCAAAGAAAATTAAGAGTCAAATGATGCCATCTGTAAAAGGTAATTTTCAGTTTAACCTGTAACTCCCTTACTTATTAAAAATAAATTTCAAACTGTGCAGAGGCACTAAAAAAAACAAAACCACAAATAAACTCAAAACAAAAAAAAGCCCCAAATTTTATTTCAGAACAGCAAGTTTATACCCATTTTCTTAACCTGCAGATACACTTATATGGGTAACTGAAAGGTTTTCCTGTCTTCATGAACAGAGACATGAACCATTTTATCTGATCAAATGTATGGGAATGATGAGGTTAGTAGATGTAACCTGCTAGATTTCCTCTTTACCTTCAGATTTTAAATCTTCTTCAATCCTTAGCATAATCCTAAAATTATGTCCTTTTAACATTCACTTTCCATATATTTTAACTTGACCTATTTTTTTTCCTATCATGAATGACTCATAAAATAAGTGTTACTATTTTTTCCGTTAAATTATCCGACTCGTTTCCGTTCTAAAGCTTCTACTGACACTCAGTGATTGTGACAGGACTGTACTAGAACCTTCAAAGAGATTATTTCCTTTGGGCGGTTACCTCTTCAGAAGTAGAATACCTAAATCTTAACTTTTTAATTTAGTGATTAACCTTAGGGTTTTAGATAGCAGGTTTTTAAAAGGTTAATGCAAAGTCCTGGAGTTTATTCTATTTCCAATGCACAATAAATTATTCAATCACACAGTTCTGACAATTTTGATGGAAATAATTTTTTCTTAATGCAAAAAATCCATTAATTTAATTAAACATCATAATACTCATAAGGTGCTTGCTTAAAAATTATATTTGGTAATATATGCCAGTTAGGTGATATCAGTATGTTATAAGTGTACTTCTTTCTTTCTGATAACAAATTATTTAATGAACTTTTCCATTGGTATTTCAGATCATCTATATTTCCTTTGAGCTCCATTTACATAGTCTTTGCTGGAAAAGAGAGCAGTTGATGTGCAATTAGCTATTCACTTAGGCCACCTTTAAATTTATCACCTTGCTATCTTAACAAGACTTAAATGATAGAATAATAAAAAACTGTCGGAGTTTTTTCATGCTGTTCATCACACTGGTAGTAACAAGAGAGGCACGCAGACCAGCAACTGTGAAAGAATCCCTGTTTTCAGAACTGACTGCGTTGATATTGAATCATAATGAATGGGTTTGATTTCTAAATAGTGTTATGAACATTTTAAATAAGTGTTAATCACTTCTGAAAATCTATGCCTTATTATGAAGTCTAATGTGCTTCCTTGAAATTAATACTTTTAGCTCTCCTTTCTGTTAATTTTTAACTGTGTACATATACAGTGACCTCTACTACTCCAAATGATTCAGATGCTACTGTCAGGCTGAAAAATACAAATAATCTAATATAATTTGACCTTTTAAAAGCAACATTCGTTTTTAGATTAGGAAGAGTTAGGTATCTTCATCAATTGTAGAGGCAGCATGTTATAAACTTCTGACCTTTTGTAACAAAATTGTATTCCTCTGTTTATTGGGAAGACCAGAAATAAAGAATAGTGGTAAGGTGCTTAGGGGCTAGCCAACTGAGATCTGATTTAAACTAATACTATAGGTTTTGAATCCCCAGTAATTTCTAATGAGAAACTGTATCTAAACCCTCTGTATTGACAGTGTAGGTTAGCATTTATATTTTCACTTCACCTGGCATCTATGTTCTGTGTACCTGCTTTGATAATATAAGTTGTATATTTGCATTTCTGTAAAATACAGAGCTAGTAAAAAGACAAAAATATTCCCTTAGTTAACTTTTAGATATGACAAAAAAAGAAAGCAGATACAGAAACGGACAAGGACATGAAACTGAGAAGGTTCAGTAATATAACCTTACTTACATGATTAGCTGATCCTGTTGTATGAAAGTCCTTTTGCCACTATGGCAGAGAAAGGGTTGTGAGGGCTGAGAGGGCTGACTGAAATTTCCCAGTTAAGAGAAAAGAATCTTTTTTTCTGTAAATGTTTTTTTCCCCTTGATTCCCATAACTTTAAATGACACTCTCCAATGAAGAGTAGGTGCCTTTTTGTACTGGAAGGATGAATATGTACAGTGATGATGATACAAACGATTGTTACTGTCTTCATGGAGGTAATATCTCATAGGGTGAAAGGATAAAAGAGAAAAGCTTGAAGTATACATAAAGATTGGAATCAGGGGACGGTTTTGGACAAGCCTCTTACGTATTTTACTGTGTGTTCGCTTTTGTTAAAAGGCAAGTCTTCAGGGAGTATCTCAACAGCACTAACAAAGTCCAGTCCCTTGGCTAATTGACTGAGAAAAAGGCAGGATCCTGCTTTGAATCATCATCTGGAAGAACCTAACTTTATAGACTAAATTAGCAGCTGAGAAGCCTTTGTCTCTCTCCATTGACTGTTAAAGAATCAAATGAAGATCAGCCTCTCTAAGCACAAATTAATCCTGAAGAAGACCTTTCACTTAATTGAATCATGCCTCTAGATGGTGTCACATCGCAGGATGGTTCTTCAATGGTTCCTTAAGGCAGGCAGCCCTGTGTGATAGCTGGCTCTAGGGACAGAGCTACAAAGGCGGGGGGTAAAGGGAACAGTTGGCGAGCTATATCACAAACAGAAAGCAAGGGAAGAACCCAGGATATTTCAGGGTGAGGAGAACAAGAGAGTTCTTTGGAACACAGGACTCTTTTAGAAAACACAGGAATTTTCATGCTCCAAATTGTCAAGACTTTCTACAATTTTATTCCAGCTGTGTAGAGAGAAGCAGGACTGTGAACACATTTTTTCTGAATAACCTGTATTGTACTGAAGAAATACTAAATTTCTATCTCTAATCAAATATGAATTAATTGTATAGGCTTATGGCCAAAATTTCAAGGTAGTTGATAATCATAAATTTGTGTTCAATTAGATTTTATGAACTTGGAGCTCTGTGGGGGTAGGTTTTGTTTTCCTACATGTTTAGAAAGTTAAAAAGCTCTGCTTTGGAGGTTGTTTTCTTTTGGTACAGCTGGAATCAGATGCATTTCTAGTCAGTGATACAGATATTTGGAAATGAACTGAACATACAATGCCTTGCACAGAAAGCTGCTTTCAGATGCAAGCAATTTTTCTCCAGTGGCACTTGATTCTGCATTCACATGAAAATACAGGGGTAAATGCTTGATGTCCATAACCTGTCTCCTTAATCATCTCTGTCTCTGAGACAGATAAAAAACTTTGAAAACATATTTTTCTCTGTTATATCCTGTCAAGACACTCACTGATGATTTACTTTCAGAAAATAGGTGTTTCACTAATTGCAAGGTCACTTGCATAGAATTGTCCATATTTGGTTAAACAATGCTACTGTAGGCAAGCTTTAAATAAAACAAATTCACCAGATCATTGTATCCATGATTCAGCAACCAAAATGTCCTGTTGAACCATATCATTACAAAATTTGGAAAGTTTCGCTTGCCAAACACATACCCAAACCAGGCAGGTTATAGTCAGGTGTCCCATCACATCAGACTATGGCTGCTAGCCACCCGCTGGGGGAAGCAGAAGCAACATGTCAAGCCCGCAGCACTCGAGGATCCTGGTTTACTCATGGTTCTGCATCAGCTGGGACTCCCCACTGCCCAGAAGCGAGCTTGTCTTTCTGACTGGGAACATTCTGACATCCTGAAGTGGTCCCATTGCTCTTTTCTGCTCAGCTTTATCAGCAAGGTAATTTTGTGCCAAGAGAATAAACTCTTGCAATATAAGTTGCATTCATGGCTATTTAGAACACATTTATACCTGTTTAAAGTCTTAATTGTACAGGAGTTATATACGCTACAAAATGATGATTCATATACTTTTTATGTTAATTAACAAAAGACAAAGTAAAACACACGCCAGTCGTCAGTCTTAAAATGTGTAAAGGATATAACTAATGGTGCTGAACCTTAATTACAATTATTTCATTGCTGTGGGACTTTTTATATTATGCAGTTCTTTATGTTCTTCAATACATCCCTAATTTGCTTATAGCAGGTTGTTTGCACCTTCACCAGCAGGAAAAACATTGTAGCAAATTAGAAAATGATGATTTTAAAATGAAAGTTGTGGCTGGAATTCAAAAGCAGACATTGTTCCACCATAAAACTGTTCTTTAAATGGAGGGGGAGGTATTTAGCCCAACAGTAAAATGCTCCTACAACAAATCTCAGGTGGATATTTCAGTTATTAGTAATGCTTATACTTATGGCAGTATTGTGAACTTTCCCTACTAATGTCTCAATTTGACTGGAGTTGATCACTTAATCCAAGTGTGTAACCATGGGTAAAACTGGGAAGCCTTGCACATAAAAAAATAGTCCTCCTCTAAAGAGATAATGCTCATGATTAACTGATTAGCTGAGATCAATTCATTGAAATTTAGCACAATGGCATTTTCTGAGTTTATTTATGGACATTGATTTGTTTATCTACTTCAAACATTTATCTAAGGACCACTCAGTTTTTAAGTAATTAAACAGCATTTGAATAAAGGAAGTAATTTTTAGACTATGAAAAGGGAAACAGTGGGCTAAATTCCTATTTCCCTGGTACAGAAGATACTCTTTGAAATCTGGATATGTTTGTATAAGTGTAACTGGGACAAAATAAGACAATAAGGTTAGAAATAATGTATGTAGAAAGGAAGACTATAAGATGATATTTGATTCTTGGCTATTTTATCAGATATATCCCTAAGCCAAATCAAGAACTGTGACAATAACCATATTAAAAGTAGCAGTCTGTCCCATTTGTAAATTCATATGTTAATGTTTGTATTACAGACAATCACTTTATTTCTAAATATTAAATGTTTTATAATATAGCTTTAACAAACTTTAAAAAGACTATATATCAAAGCTCTTTCTGGACTATCTTCTCTTTTCACAGCAGCCACAAGCCACTTTTTAAGAATTTATGAGCACAAAAATATCATAAAGATAATAAAACCTGAGCATATCTCAATGGAGATGAGTAAAAGTTAAGCTAATGCAACAAACATTACATTGAACTAAGTACAAATTCAAGTGGTCGCATGCTGGAAACTTGGAAATACACACAAGAAGTACTTTGGTCATATTTCAGTCTCTACCAAACTACCCTTGATAACAGCAGAAATACTCCCTTTTGTATTACAGTAGGGTACCAATTCTCATACAACTGGAGTCAAAATAATCAGGACTATTGCTGATGTGAAGATAAGCCATTTGCAAGCAACCATTCACACGCACATCAAGCAACAGTGTTCTTATAAGGGAAGAAAATAACAGCATGAATCTCCCTGTTCACATCTCTAAGCCATGACTCAACTCATCCTAATACAAACGTCAAAAGAGGTGAACTGAATTCATTCTTAAAGTGTCCAGCTTGGACTTAGACATCCAAAGTTAGGAAAGACATTTCTCATCCTATGTGATTTTGAAACAAGTTCTGTTTAGGCTGTTCCTGTTGCTGAGTATCTACCAACAAGGACACTTTCCTCAGTAGTGAAACATTTTGTCCTCATGGGTAGGATACATCTCACTTAACTTTAGACAACTACAATTGAACTAGTTTGCGATGCTCCCTTTAGAGTTAATAGAGATAAACAGGCATCTTGAATCAGACTCATTGTCTATGAAGACAGTCTGGACAACTAATCAAGTGTAGACATCCTAATTCACTTATTTGAACCCTAAAATACATTGCTAATTCTAGATACAATGGTTTCAGTGACAACCAAACACATCTCTCTTTTTCCCTTTTCTCTCCCTTCACAATTCTTATTCCTCACTATATTATGAAGATACTTTGCAGTCCTATTAAGAGTGATTAAATACTAGTTTAAGTAGATAATCAATGTCTGCTAAGACAGATCACCTTATTAAAGAGAAATTTAATTTTAGCTATCTCCAAAAACTGGGACATAGTATATAATAAAAACTAAGGGCAGTTCATCAAGGTCAGGTTCAGAATGAAATGTATCAGATCAAGCAAGAGCCGAAATAACTACACATAAACAGTCAAAGTAAAAGTAAAAATCACATATGTAGGGGTAGTTTATGTCTCAGCATAGGCAGAGCAGGACTATGTTTTATGAATCTCTTGCTTAACCTTAAATGACCTCCTGACTCTCCACTTAAATTATCCAGAAAGAAAAAGCATTTACCTCATTATAAGAGGGATTTGGGGGGACTATGTTAATCATGAGGCCTGTACTGAGAAATAATCAGTTACTTCAGTTGTCTGCTTAAGTTCCACGTATTTTCTTCCTTTCTGACTAATGGAGGCTCCACATTTTTTCCTTTATTATGACTTCATATATCATCTGATCTATTTCTTTAATGATGCCAAATTGATGGGAAGTTTTGCAACCTCTGATGTCCAGGTGGCTCCGAAAGAAAACTTCTTAATGATCCCTAATCTGTATTTAAAAAGCACACACCAAATGATGGATAAGAATTGGTGCACCATGAAACTGGACAAAACCTGATATTTTCTTTGCTTATAATCCTTGTGGGCATTAATAATACTACCAAGGGAGACCTTGAGCAGACAAAGGGTGGCTCTGGGGGCTAATGTGAAAAGTATAGCTGCCCAGACAGTATCTTCCTTGATCCTAATAGTCAAAACGAAAGGATTGGATCACAGAGGATGCGCCAGAAAGTTGACTGGCAGCTGCTCAGCTGGGGGTCACTGGCAGGACTTTGTCTGCTCTGACCATTTATCCTCTTCACGGGATGAGACCTTCTGCAGTTAGAAGAGACAAGATCCACCCAGTGAAGGCAGGAGGCAAGACTATCTTTACCAGTAGGATTGCTGATCTAGCGAGAAGGACTTTAAACTAGGCTCAGTGGGGATGGAGGCCAAAAACACCCCAGAGAAATGGGGAACAGGGATGAGGGGAAGCTCACTGGGGACAGCATGATGGAAAAGGGTCTCACGCTCCCCTTGAAAGGGCAAGGTGGCTGTGATCTTTGCTCAAGTTCCAGTAGCCTCCAAATTAAACAAAAGAAATCAGAAGTCTGTACACAGTCACTGAGCTTGGTACCACTGGGATGAGAGACATGCAGCAAGATAGCTCCAGCACCTGCAGTGTGGCAATAAGTGGACATGGACAGGCTTTTACATGAACATAGGTGGAAAAGACCTGCAGTGCGGACTGCTCCAGACACAAAGGAGCAACTATGGAGCACAGACCTCTGCTACGGAGCAGCCTATTGAGAGCTTATGGTTCAGGATCAGAGAAGAGCCTGTATTGGGTCTGGCTGGGAAGGAGTCTATGTTCCCCAGAGTAGCCCTCATAGTGCTGTGCTTTGTATTTGTAGCTAGAACAGTGTTGATAACACACCAATATTTTGGCTACTCCTGAGCAGTGCTGCAAAGGGTCAAGGTTGTCTCTCCAACAGCCCCACCCCAAAGGCCAGGGGTGGGCAAGAGGTTGGGAGGGGACATAGCCAGGAGACCTGACCCAAACTGACTACAGAGGTATTCCATACCATATGACGTCATAGTTAGCAATAAAAGCTAAGAGAAAAGGGGTGGGAGGTGGGACGGCACATTCGTTATTAAGGTGTTTGTCTTCTGCAGCAACTGCTATGCATACTGAGGCTCTGCTTCCCAGGAAGTGGCTGGACATTGGCTGCTGGTGGGAAGAGGAGAATAAATCTTTTTGCTTTCTTTGCTTTGCTTTGCAGCTTTTGCTTTTCTTTATTAAAGTGTTTTTATCTTGACCCATGAGGTTTTCATCTTATTTTCTCCCCCTGTCCTGCTGAGGAGGCTCGGTGAAAGAGTGGCATGGTGGACACCTGGCAGTCAACAAGGTTAATCCACCACAGAGCCAAAAGGCAAGACACTGTGGTGGGCATCTCACATAGTCTAAGCAAATCAAGAAGAAAAAGTGGGTAGTATCTTCTTAAACCAACAGAAAAATTGTCCCATCTCAGGCCCTGGTTCTCACAAAGGAGGAAGAGTTGTCTGAGTATGTGGTAGTCACTGGAAGCCTTGGTTGTGGTCACCATGAAATGGAGGAGTTTAAGATCCTGGGATGAGTAAGGACACCAAGCAGCTAACTAAAAAACTGGACTTTGGGTGACCTGATTGACTTGTTCAGTTAACTAGTAGGCTGTGGTAGCAATTGGAGGATATCCTGAAGGGCAAAGGAGCCCCAGAGAGTTGGTCAGTCTTCAAGGACAGCTTCCTCAAGGCACATGAGTGGTTCATCTGCATTTGCAAGCAGAAAGAAAGGCAGAGCAGAAAGCCAGCGTGGCTGACTGGGGAGTTCCTGGCTAAGCCCAAATCAAAGACAATACTAGAAGAGGGATGGGCTCCACAGGCAGAGGGTAAAAGCAACACCTCTCCCATTTTCTGGGCTTAATGATGATGTTTATCCACCAAATCGAGCATGCAAGTGAAGGTAGATAAAAAAATGCTGTACTTCCCATGGGGTCTTCTTGTGTCTACACTGTTGGGGTGCATTTACCTTAGTGATTTAGCTCACGGTAAGAGTCTCTTTTGATGAAAACACCCTTGTGGCCTTTTTTGCTGCATGTTCAGAGCACTTACATGCATCTCAATGTGCAGATGCTAATTTCCTTTGTGTGTAATAAAGTCAGAATGTGTGCATTTCAGTGCCATGCAGCTAGAAGTACTGCTGACAGGGACACAAGGTACAGAAACATGAAATGGATCCTATCAGTGCTGAGATCCACCAGCACTGTCTGGTAGCACATGATTTTGCTACTGTTCCATAGGACTTGAGATTTTCAAATGGCCAGAAAGGAGATTAGTCTTTTGCCTTTTTCTTTTTTAATTTTGCGTGAGACAAAGCATTATATACATCTATCACAGACACTTTCTCCGGTTGTATTTTTGGAATTCATCATCACTCTGCATTCAGTACTGCCAAATTTCATTTCCCCAAATTCTCATCTCCTGTGTACCTCAAAGCCTTGCAACTTCTATGTCTGCAATTAGATGTGGCAGCAAATGAAGAAACAAAAGTCAGGACAGGTACCTCGTGGTGCCACCCAGACACCACCTGGGATTCTAATGCCTGTAAACCTTTGCAAAAAGAGAGTGTTCAGGGGTAGCAGGAGAAGGGAACACAGCTCACAGGGCAGGATGCCAAAAATGCTAAACAACTGACTGCCATAGGCTACCTGGAGTCAGATACTGCATAAAATTTAGAAATAAGAAGGCTGTTTTTCTAAAGACAAGGGATGGCATACATGGCCAAAAATTTTAGTCCACAGCTTCCCCCCATATTTTGGCATAGATCGCCACAGCCTCTGACACTTTAAAGTGAACTAAGGCAAAGTTACAAAAAAACACCTTTTTGTCTCTGACTTTTGTATCATCAATGTTATCCTAGAACATGGGTAGAAACTTTTAAAGGGTGAGAGGTGGAAGAGAAACGGTTTTTTGTACCTGATTGCTGTTCCTATAACTTATTTCTATAGGGAGATGTATCCTACCTGTGCTTCTGCCTGCAGAACTACCACCTTTACGTAGATTTCCATGAGACAGAGCTGTGTTAACTGGTGGACCCATTTCCTTTCAAGCTCATGTACAGCTGGGACAGCAACTTTTATTTTGTAAGTTTAATGCTTGGAGTAACAATATCTTACCTGAATCATACCAGAGTCACAGAATAATGTGGCCATATAGGCACTAGAATACTGGCACCTCCTTCTTCTCCCTCCTCCCTGCCTCAACATCTCCCTAATTTATACCTTTATCTCTGTATACTGTAGTTATGTCGTTACCAAGAAGCAGACTGTGTCTGCTTTTAGTAGGCAGAGGGATGGGAGAGGTGGAAAAGACTCAATTTCTACAACAATCAGGCCCACAGAATGATTTTTCATAGTTACCAAAAAGAAATATTTGAACACATTTTAGTATCATTTATGAGTAAAAGCATGTTGAGCAATAGACAACTATGGTCTGTCGTCCAACAAGTGAATAAAATAGAGGCAGATGGTGACACATTAACTCTAACGTGTTTATTCCAAGGCATCCAGTGGCAGCTGCGTGCACCAGAACTTCCCAATATTAACTTCCTTCTCCTTCATTGCCACATGCCACCTAGTGACTTAACACTGAATCACAGCTGTAAAGCTATTAAGACTAACTGGGAATTGCAGAGTATCACGAGGACAGTCTTGTTTCTGAATGTTTAAGGACGTAAAACTGGCCAGAGAAACAGCTAAAGGCACAGCATGAAGCACAGCTTTACTTCTGAGTGCGATTTCTCTCACAGACCTCTAAGGACAAAGAAGCAAAACAAAAAAATCAGATGTATCTGAATGATCCAAATTTCATCTTCTGTTAATTGTGCCCCTGAAACTGAAATACTAAAACAGAGATCGGGTCATTCAGACATTAAAATAAAAAATAAAATTGTAAGACAGCATGTTTGCTAAAAGATCAAGCAATAAATAAAGTTCATGTATAAAAATAACAAACATTCCCTTCTTCTGACCTAGGCTTCTTAAACATTTTACTTAACTTTCTTATTTATCTCCATATATTTTCAGCTTTTTAAAAATCTTTTTTTTATTCATATGAGTTCTGGGGTTTTATATTTTTATTTTCCAAGAGAACACAGAAAGTGGAAGAGAGTGCCTACTTCCGACTGCAATCTAAGGCCATGTTACAGAGATGTTTTTATTTTTAAACACAGCATCACGTTTCTTACATAGAATAGTAAGAGTATGGTCTTTGTCTCAGAAATTAGAGATCTGTAAGACATTATTTTAACTGCTTTACCAGTAACAGGAGCCCTAGAAACTCACTAAATGATATAATTTCTTTAAAATCAAAACTTTTGTGCTTGAACAGGCACTCCTAAGTAGAAGAGATGTGGTGATCTCTGAGGATTCTTCCTGCTTAGGAAACAAAAAAACCAAACAAAACAAAACTATGGGGTACTCATGATGCTTATCAAAATACTGTGTCTGCTTTCTCTCAAGTGTATTTTGATTGAACACTGTCTGAGAGGTTCTTCATTACACAGGCAGTCCAGACATTAGAGATTCAGCATGACTTTATGTAATGCAGATCAGAAAGCATTTGATGGCAACTTAGTATTTGAAATGCAATGAATAATTCACTATGTGGATCCAGAACATCATTCTGCAACTTGCTACGTTAATAAAATTAAACTGCAAAGAAGTATCATCTCAAAACAAAACAGGATACCAGACCAAATCAAAATGAACATTTATCATACAAGACTGTTAAAAAATCTTGTAAATGAATACTGCAATGTATTCACCGTTGAGGGAGGGTTACTGTGTGACTGGTAACATAATAATTATGCCATGTTTGCCTATAGTATTTTTTTCATCTGCTAACTCTTGACCTGTTTCCACAGAAGAAACTTCCCCTAATCTGCATCAGGGAAGCTGAAGTCGAAACAAAGAATCTGTTAATGATTTATCTGTTGTCTTATTCATCTGCAACTGTACATATTCAGCACAGCCTGTCTATCAATGAGATTTAGGAATTCAAATCTGAAATATATTCCCTGCTCTGTGGATTTTTTTTTTAAGTTTCATACATAGCATGACTCCACAGTTTTAAAGGTACAAGGTATTCCCTTGCCCAGCAGTTGAATGCTTACAGAGATTTCAGGCTGCATTCAATGAGCAGCAGTATCTGTAATACTACCCCATGTCATGATCAAGTGTAACTGCATTTGAGAATTTGATCACTTGGTCTGTTTGCACTGGATAGACCAATCAGAATTTCTTTCATTATAATATTTAAGCTCCAGTTTTCCCCACTTCTGAAGTCTAAGATTTACAGGCATAATTCAGACATGAATTCTGAGATTAACTGAAAAAGTTTCAAATGTCTAAACAGAAAGCTTGTTTGTAATACTGATATTACAGGAAAACAAACCCAGACTGGTCCTACAGGCCTGGGCTGGTTCCTCATCAGTATTTGACAAAAGACAGAGCAGGGGAAAGGCAGGTTTGGGTAGGCTTAGGCATTGATAGCAAACATTCAAAATGCTCTTTTAATTCAGGAGCTAACTATTCTTCTAGGACTGTTGGTTCTCCTTCAGGCTATCATGGATATCAGCCTTGATAAATGGGAGGATGGGAGTGATTCATCCTTCCTAATGCTGTGCACTACAGCTGACCTCAGTCTCTCCTGAGAGTTCCCAGAGTCTGCTGAATTTACTGGTATAACCTATGGCTCATAACTAAAATTTTAAAATTTTTTTTTTACTGCAATTTAAATATATTATATATATGTATCTCAGTGAAGTAATATCAGAGAGGGTAATGAGGGCAACATACACAGTATTGCAAAGGGAATCTGCCTTTGAAAGGCTATGTGTTCATCCGGTGTTTAAAAACCATCTGTTTTACAGGAGAAGAAGGGAGCGCAAACTGTAATACACCATAGGTTGTCAGTGCTGTATTTACTAGACAAGGACAATGACAGCCAAATTTTAATGATAACCTATTGTGGGTGAAGGTAGACAGAACAGCTTCCTCCAGCTTCTTTGCAGGAGTGTCAGTTTGGAGAAAATCTCTCAGGGTTCAACAAAGTAACAGTTGTTAATAATGTCTTCCAGAAACCTCATGGAAGCAAAGAGAAAGAGAGAGAAAGAAAGAAGGAGGAAGAGAAAGAGGAAGAGATAGGCTTTGTGGTTTAATGACCAATTCTGGCAGGAGGGTAGGATCCTGAGCTCCTTGAAGGATATTTACCTAAACAGTGGAGAGTTTTTCCAGATGGTAAAGAAACCGTGGCAACTGTTGCTTGGGATAAGTTGGTTTTTTGTTCATGACAGTAGCAGTTTGCTCCACTGGATCCGCTGAGCGTTCCCTGTGCATCATGTCTCATGCCCTCAGAGGGATGAGTGATAGCAATCACTGGGGTAGTGTGAAAGTGTATGCTAAAGCTATCAAGGAATCACTGTGTCAGCCTAAAAGGGTTGCAGACCTTTTTACAAATGGGTAGTAGGTTAATAGCATGATTCAGGCCACCTATATTCTCCCAAGTCCTGAAGAAGAACTGCATGCTGTCTACACTGCAAAGCAAAAGATGCTAGGGAGCAAATTCAAGCACTGGCCCCTCATTATCACACCACACAATTGTAACTCCCCCACTAGCTCACTATTCAACTGTCCCAGCTAGCTTTTTCCAAGATTAAACCTAAGCTGGAAGAGGGATAGAGTCAATTCCCAAAAGCATAAGGACAAGACTATACCAGGATTGCTTTCCTCCACTCTCCGCATCCTCCAACACAAACCAAGGACATCTTGCAGTCTCAAACACACCTCAAGACCCTTATCCCTTCACCAAGGCACGCAGCTAACACCCTTAGTTTCACAGTAAGACACCATTCTGGTGAGCTACATCACAGCTTGATGTTATTTCAGACACTCCCAAGGGAAACAGAAGTGTGGGCAGTGCAGACTGTATGTGTAGACTGTATGTATAGACTGTGGGACCACATCTTATAGGACAGTCCACCCTTCCCTTTCATAACACTACCCATGTCTGGAGCATTTAAAACAAATGAACATGCCATCATGCTGCACTTTAGGAAAATGGGCTTGCATGAGCTATGTTGCAGTTCAGTGGTGGAAGCGGAGGAGCCTAAACTACTCCTTTGTCTCTGGTAGGGTAAAACCGGCAGGCGCGAAACATGTTCACATGGAGTCTAACACAGGCAGGCAGCACAAAAGGCATACGTGATTCTGGCAGTCACTGAGTAAACAGGGTCAGAGCAGAGTGAGGAATGCACATCCTAAAGATCTACTTTGTTCAGTGTCCTGGTTTCAGCTGGGATAGAGTTAACTGTCTTCCTAGTAGCTGGTACAGTGCTATGTTTTGAGTTCAGTATGCGAAGAATGTTGATAACACACTGATGTTTTCAGTTGTTGCTGAGTAGTGTTTAGACTAAAGTCAAGGATTTTTCAGCTTCTCAAGCCCATCCAGCGAGAAAGCTGGAGGGGCACAAGAAGTTGGCACAGGACACAGCCAGGGCACCTGACCCAAACTGGCCAACGGGGTATTCCATACCGTGTGACATCACATCTAGTGTATAAACTGGGAGGTGGGGGGTGGGGGATCACCGCTCAGGGACTAGCTGGGTGTCGGTCGGCGGGTGGTGAGCAATTGCCCTGCGCATCACTTGTACATTCCAATCCTTCTATTATTGCTGTTGTCATTTTATTAGTGTTATCATTATCATCATTAGTTTCTTCTTTTCTGTTCTATTAAACTGTTCTTATGTCAACCCAGGAGTTTTACTTCTTTTCCCAATTTTCTCCCTCATCCCACGGGGTGGGGGGGGAGTGAGTGAGCAGCTGCGTGGTGCTTAGTTGCTGGCTGGGGTTAAACCACGACATCAGGCAGCAAGCTTGGAGTCAGGGAATAATTCACTCTATGAGGAGTGACCTACTACGTACAACTTGTACACGGAACATTACCAGGCTGTACGCTAAAGAAAGAATAAATTGAAAATGTGAGTTGTATGTGATCTAAAGAGTATTAAATTAACTTCTTCTAACCTGACTCATTATTAATAATTAATGTTATATCACTACTATGTATCATGCTACATACACATTAGTAATCTAATACTAAACAAAATCAATAATATAAATCAGTTAAGAACTTGAAGTGAAATCAACATAATTCAATCATGAGTGTGTTGTTTTCTTAAATGCAGTAGTTTAATGCAGTTCAGCCAGAGGAAATTGAGCAGTAAAAAGTAAGCAGAGAAATAGTCTATTAACTATGCATTTACAACCTGTGATGCTTACTATATCAAAATACAGTAGATTTCAAAGCCCAGTCAAGGGCTTATACAAATGAACAAGTCATTGTGGTGTAACAGCTTCACACACCTCAGCTGATCTGTGGCAGCTGCCTCTGTACAGGCTCTTAGCTTGTGGTACAGTAATCTGAGCTATCTTAGCCTTCTTTCATTAACTTCTTACCCTGTGGGAACTTTTCAATGTATTTAAACTTTCTGGCTGACACCTAACTTCCAGACTAATGCACATCCCTGAAACATCACAGCCAGACTGGTACAAAAGCCTATCCAGATTTGAAAATGTGCACATCATTTTAACCTACACTGATGGAAAGAAGGCTTCACGGGACCACATGATTTTCTTTGTATCTGAAGAACATAATCAAGCGTTACGACAAAATGAAACATCCAAAAGAAAGAGAAAAAAATCCAGTTGCATATACTACACATATTTTACCAAACCAAGGGATAGCTTAGTAAGAGCAGTGTTCTCTAACACTGTTAAAACTCCTTCACCTTATGAAGCTGTCTTTGAAGGCAAATCAGCTCTTAATAATTTTCTGGCTGCCTGATCTATTGAGAACCCTTTCCTTCTGATCCCTCCATTGACTTTTGTAAAAAATGACTGAAAACAATAAAAATGACAATAACAATAACAACAACAACAACAATAATAATGATAATGATAATGATGTTAAAATAATTATATTAAAAAATTCTTAACCTTAAGGGGGGGGGGAACCTTTTTCCAAATGAACCCAACAATTCTAGTTTTATTTGTATTAAATATTTTATAAATATTTCTGGTTTTTATATTCCCTCAAAATAACAGTTATTTCCTGCTCAGCTTATCCCATTTTCACAGCTGACTTACCTATTTTTTCAAGTTCTACTCCTTTTATCTGGTTCATGGAAGAACTAGAAACTGTCTCTTCTGAGACCCATTAAAGCTCTTTATTCACAGTTCTGCTCCTCTGTGCTTCATGGTGCAACCAGCTTTGGAAGGGTTGAAAGCAGAAATGTACTTGGTGAGGGAAAATATCCCACTTTGAAGAATGAGACAGGTGTGCATACAGGTCTTTATTTTATGAATATGGGTGGAAGTTGTGGAGGGAGGGGTATTATTCTGACCTGACTATAGACATCCAAAATGTTATTTAAGTCTGTCATCATCAATTTTTATTCATGGCAGAGAGAAAGAGAGCTCCAAAGAACCATTTAGCTCACCCTAACATAAATACCTAAGACAGGCCAGATAGTGTCTGTTTCTTTCCATCATCACCGAAAAGAATTTAGGATGACTACCTCTGACTTAGACACCTAACTTTCAGATATCTAAACTGTGGAAGAGGCAAATGTTGCCTTTAGAATTATTCAGCCTTACTGAACTGATTAATTTCGTGCTGCTGTATGCAACCAAGTAAGAACCACTCCCTTTCATAAGCATTCTATAATGTATATACTCCCAGTACTTTAACTAGCCCATTGTTCTCATAATTTATTTAGACAAGTTGCCCAGTTATCTTTTAGACTGATTTCTATAGCTTCCCTTTCTTGCCCCATAAATGCAGTGTCTCTTTTTATACCAGACTATTACATCTGAAATAGTTTTGATATATACCACCCTCCTCTTAGCATCCCTCAATTAAAATACAACCTGTCTTCATATCCTATTTGAAAAGGGCATTCTCTCTGCAATAATCCTAAACTGGCATCTATCAACTACCCAAAGAAGTTTGGAATTTTCCCATCACAGCTAAACTGTTAATGTATTATTTTAACGACTTCCTCTTATGATAGCAAGAACTATTTTTTAAAGATAACAGTGCTTTTGTGTTACCTCTCTAGAATATTTCTGTAGCTATTCCTTTAAGTAAGATGGACACCGACCATATGAAAATATTTATGTGTAAGCAGGACCTCACAAAAATATATTATATATGACTAGGAAAGGAAAAATGAGCAGGGCTTGGAAGAATAACAGCAACAAGAGATATCACTATCAGAAATAAAATTAAATGTAGACAGGAACATCAAACAAGAATGTTGTATTATAAATAACCATGTCCCTAACTGAAACTATAAATCAGACTTTACTTATCTTTAATCTCTCTCTTGAGCATTGTAGATGTAGCTTCAGCCGCCTAACTACAGCCCTGACTGGCATTTGATCCCTGGGACAGTCCAGTCAGCCTTGAAGCAATGCATTCTGCCTCACATTAATCCACATCCTGGACCAGATTTAGGCTTCATTTCTACTCTAAGACATACCTCTTCCCAGGCTGCTTTTAAATGACTTCCCTGGTTCGCCTCGAAGAAAATTTTGAGAATATGCATTCTGCACGATCCCCCGGCAATTGTCATGCAGCCAGCGTAATGCGCCCTGGCACCAGCCCATTAAGGCTCCAGTCCTGCCTCCAAGTTCCCTCCCTGCCTGCATTTCATCTTCGGCTCCCACTTCAGTCCAACTGCCTCTGCCAGTTCCATGAGCCTTGAAGGTCACCTGGTCAATAAAAAGATCAAAAGGGAATATTTTAAGACAGGTAGAAATCATGAAATCTAAATGTATAAAAAGGCAGCAGAAGAAAGCAATACAATTGTACTACCGGAAATAGCTGGCACAACTTTTGCAAGAGAAGTGGATGCAATGTCAGTTATGGTTAATAAATACATGACTGTCTTTATGACTTACAGATTTCTTATGCATAACATTTCTAAGTTAAAGCCTTGCCTATCCAGCCACAAAAGAAAACAAGTAAACGACTTGATTTCATTTTATTCATATCTCACTTTGATTAATTTAATTAATTTTTTTGCCTTGAAAATCGCAATATCATCCAAAAACATCCATTCAAAATGCTCTTGCAAAGATCAGTCTCCTTATGCTCAGCTTGACCATATTGCCTGCTTCTTTGAGTCCCTTCCTGACTGCCCATTCTTAGCTCAACTATTAGCTATTTGTCTTTAAAAGGGTTATGTTCGTACACTCAGCTGCATATTGTACTTTCGTGAACACCTACCCGTAATAGGGTCACTCAAACTAAACGTTTTAAGAGATCCCTGTTTGTTGTCTAGTTTTCAAACCAGCAGTTAATCCTTGTTGAAATACAACCAATTCAAAAACGAATTATAAAAATAAAGTAAAACTGGGGGGAAGAGAGTTTAGAAGATAATAGAGCTGAGGAAAAGTCAAATCCAAAGATTTTAGCTCCTGTGGTGCACTACCTATTGTAAAAACAAACAACATTGACATGATCTTTTTACATGAAAAAAAATTTGAATGCTGCACAACCTTTGGTATAAAATTATTTGTACTAATTGCACCACAATTTTAATAGTAACACACCTATAAATAACCACATTGAAATTACACCCAATTAAATATGAAAAAATAATTATGATTTATAAAGTCTTTAACTAGTGAACTGCTATAAAGTCATAGAATAGAAATAGTGATCAAGCTAATAAATAAGAATGACGTTAAAATTTAGAAGAGAAGAAATCTAGATGAAAAAAGAATTAGATATACTACATCTAGGCTCATTATTTTTTAATTTAAATTGATAAATACAATATGCATGGGTCTAAGTCAATAATTTTCCCCAGTAAAACAAAAAATAATCAGCAAATCTGTGTCTAAAAAGTATGTACTTCTATCCTTTTTCAATGACTCCTCTCTACTGTCCCAACTAATCCACAACATTTTTGTGATGAATGAGTCAACGGAGGGTAATATAAAATCAAGGTATTTGTTTTTGAGGAGTGTTGTAAGCAGAAGCCATGTGAAGAGTGTGACATGTTGGACGAATTTGAGAAACAAATGTAAGAAAGAGTGGCAGTACTCAGAATCTCCAAAGCTTATGATGTTGGGGGATTGAAGAAAACAGGATGTACAACACCACTTAAAACCTCTTAGCTTTGTCAAGCCAAGTGCTAATGAGAAAAATGCAAACCATGATAGATGTGTATTTCAGCTTCATGTATCAAGAAAGAAATCTAGCAGCAGGATTACCCTGTGGTTTAGCATGTGCTATGACCTTCGGGGATTCTATTTAATTTCATTCCAAAGTCAAGTTAGCCATTTGCTTTCCTAAATAAAGTTGTACATTTCTTGTGCATAACTTCCACGCAACAGAAAATAAAGATGCACTCACCTAGTGTGTGTGATTATTATTAATAACAAGCATTTATTGAGTGATCAGTTTTCTGTAATTGTTAGTAAAGCAACATAGCGAGAAAGGCTGCCAGCAATTAAGATGTTTCATAATTAGCTGGTTTGAAATAAATAAATGCAGGAATAAGGCTTCCAGAACTAAAGCTGTTGATGCAACTGGATGCCCAGGGTTGGACATCATCTAAAAGTGAACTGGAGGAATTATTTCAGGAAACTAAGTGTCCATTAATGACACTTTGACACCATATACATGGACACTTGCTAAATATATAATTAAAATGCATCTTCACTTGTTGCACTTTCTATGGAGCAGATGACTTTGTGCTGAAAAACTGGAGGTTACATCAGTCAAAATAAAATGACTGGTCATCTTCCAGCTATATTCCTATCTTTTGCAAAATATTTTTTTGCATAAAACAGAAGTAGAAAAAGATTTTTTTTTTTCTTTATTAGTGTAAAGTCTTGGTATTTGGCATTGATAGCAAACTTGTATTGGTATTTGAGACAACAGACATCGAGAAATCTTAAGTCAAACAAGTTGCCACAGCAGAGAACTGCAAGAGAGTTTAATCCCCTCAGGGAGAAAGTGTACGAAGAATTAAAGAAAGATTTGCACCAAGTTTTTTGACAAGTGAACAGCAGTCAACTCCTGAACTTGGAACTCGAGCATTGTAGTTGCTGTCTGGGTGTTAACATCCATGACTGCTGAGTGCTCATTCAGTTCATTTCAGAAAATTCAGGTCAAAAGACTAATTCAGTTCTCTTACAAGCACTTTTGACAGTTGAATAGGTTTTATTCTAACACAGACATTAAAATCAACTTCAAAAACTGAGAAGAAGAATGCCTTTGACTGTCATATAGACAGTTGTTCTCCGATGGCTCCAATTCTAATTTGCAAACATCCTTATTGCAGACAGTCAGTATCTTTACCATTTTATTTTGAAGATTAATTAACAAGCACATATAACATATGCATAATTAACAATGCATTTGCTTTTATGTGACTGTAGGTACAAAACTCGAGGACAAAACCGTAAGTTTATTATAAATGTTATGGAACAAAAGGGTAAGTACATACTTAAATGTCAAAAATTATACTCAGTGTGTCTCAAGGCAGCTTTAAAGGCTTGTTTTTTGTTAATGTGATTAATGTGCTACCTTTGAGAAGATATTCACAGAAGAAAAGTGTGGCAGTAAATTTGGTTACAAATAACCAGAAATATTTCAGGTTTTGTTCTTGATTTTTATTAAAATAAATGGTAGTTTCTATAAACTCTACCTATAATTCCTGACCAACATATGTCCTTTCAAATTTCCAGAATAGAGATTCTTTAGTCTCCTCAATGTTTAAATTGGCACATTTTCATAATATATAAAAAAAATTTTCCCTTTCTGAAATTAAACCTCACATAGTCTGTCTACAGCAAACACAGAAAATGTTTTTCTTCACATCTAGCATTCACAGATATATCTCACAATGTTTTCATTGCACTACAGGAGCATTTAATTACAGGAACATTACAACTGCAACCTTCTGGACACTCTCTACCTGGTGATTATCTACCCTATGTGGCAGGTGAACGCATTTCAGCCAAGACCATATAAGAAGGAACTCTACCAAAAAAAGCAGAAAGGGGTACATCCTGTGCCTTTGAGACAGTGCTGCTATTTATATATCCTGATAATAATGATAATTACATTTTTTGCAACTGCATGACATTAATCACTGTTGTTTATCTTTGATTCTGATCCTTTTTTGCATAATGCTGCCAAGCCTATCATTCTTATCTTTGTGAAGTAGTGCAGAACTTTGCATTTGTCTTTGGAGAATTGAATCCTGTTCAGATTGAGGATCTGTTTCCAGATTATTTATCCAGTTTATCAAGATAATTTTGAATGTTAATCTTGTCCAAAATTGTGCTTGGAGTACCTCCTAGGTGATAAAGATATATTCTCTTCTATCATTAAGTGTTTCAAGACATTCAAATTTAAACATTTAGGATTGAGAATTTGTTTTTCCAAAATGAAATAACAGAGGCAGAAATGAATTAAGAAGTCCTTTGCTGAACTAATGGATTGTTGCGTTGATGTATGATCATTTTCAGTGCTAGGTGACATTTTTTCAAAAAGTACTTAATTCAGCAATAAGTGACATTTTGGAGTAATCAAAATATTTTGCAAATTTAGTGAAGAGTTTAAATAAAAATATTAAAAGATATATTTTGAGAATGAGTTGTTCTGTCTTCAAAATGAAAAATCATTTCTCTTTTTGATATTTTTAGATTAAACATTTTAATATTTTTTCTTTTGGATATTTATTTCCATTAAAACCAGAAAGGCCTCAATAACTTGAAAATGAAACCAATATTTTCATACAACAAAAATAAAGTGTTTGACATTAGTCATATTGACAGAGTTTTCATGTTTCAAAAAGAAAAGGGAGTAGGTGTGCTAGTTTGACCCACAAGAAGTATTTTACCCATGGCTATTTGGGGGAAATATTTAGTATTAAACCAAAATACATATTTTTTTTCCTATCCTATTCACATTAGATATTCTACTTTCATTGTCAGATCATAGTGTTGAAATCAGAATATTTCCCTTCACATTTTTGAAATACTGATAATTGTAAAATTAGTCTTTTAATAGTTATTTATATACTTACGTTAAAAACCGTGTCAGATACTTTAAATAGTATTTTAAATAATACAGTTCAATTCTAGGATCAAAGATTAAGCCAGACATAACTAAGATAATCCTTCATACTCTTCTTCTCAGCTCTCCCAATAAACATTCCACCACTGCTATTCCAGGATAAATGTCATTGTTAACCAAATAAATGTATAAGCAATTGTATTGGGATAAATTGAAAAAATATAATAAAATCAGCCCAGTGTTCAAACACTGCTGCACTTTTCCAGCAAGTCTTATTTAATTACGGGCTGACTATTCAACTCTGGACAGTGATAAACAACAACCAATTCACCACAGCAGTAGTTAATTTCTCCTCATTAGTTCCTTTCATTCCATTTCCTCTGATCTGAGAACTTAACTGCCTGAACACCCAAGCAACTCTTCCACTATTACTGCTAGAGCAGCAAGGGCTCTTTCGGCTGACAAATGACACCAGTGCTTTTCCCTCACCTAGGCACAGTCACACCAGTGACCCAGTCATGTAGGCTACGATCCCACTGTGAGACCCAGGAGCCCAGCATCTTCCAATTGCATGTCTGGGCAAGAGCTAGGCACGTTCACAGTCCCTGGTCCCTACGATTGCCATTGGAAAACCATCTTTTGCAACCACAGGTGCAAAAAAGAGACTTCAGTGTGCTCTAACAGTTCTTTTGGAGGGAGACCAGGACGGCAAATTGAACTGGGCAGCTACGCTACCAAACAGCTCAAAAGCAATCGCAGACTTTGGAGTTGGTCAATGTGTTCATTTATGTATTTTAGTTTTACACTTTCAAGACAGCATTTTGAAATTCCGGCCAAGTTTGTCTACATGTAATACGTTTCAGATGTTTGCAAGGTGATTGCAATGTTTCTCTCTGGTGACAGTGAAGAGAGGAAGGCAGCAGGAGCACCAGCCAGTACTACCACTATTGTCTAGAACTGAAAAATTTACCACAATTTGTTTACAAAAGCAGATGTTTACCAAGATTTTAGGGGACAAGTCCTCACAGCAAAGCTTGAGCAAAGGCCTTCACTGCAACAACACAGGCTGAGACTTGACCTGGGACTGTACAGTTACTGTATTATAGACAGTAATATGTGGTTATTCCCAAAAGGAGCAGTCAGGGAGCTTGGAGACACACTGTACCACTGTGTGACAATAATTTATTCAGCTAGTGTCTTGTCTGAATTGATGTCCTGTTCTTTTTTGAGTACTGCTGACACTGACTGCTTTGGGTTGTTGTCAGGAAAAAGACAAAGGACCATTTATAGTTAAGCAGTTATGGAAACGAGCATTGTGAAACCATGAAATTAATTGCTGAATTCCTACATTTCACTTCTCAGATTTCAACAGCACCCTCTTTTGAAGCTACCATGAGCTATGTAAGAATTTGTAGCTATCATCAAAAGATCTTATTCCCATATAAAAGGCAGAGCTATCTCCCATTATGATTTCCTCCTGGAAATACTCCCTGCAGGAAGATAAACATATGGTAAATGTGAAAAAGTTAATTGGCTATATATTGGCTGTAAAAGTTAATTAGCTGCATAGTGTTCCATATATTGGTATTTTAACAATTTACCTTCAGATGTCAAAACTGGTCCTTTCATTTTCCTAGGTCTCTTACCTCAAAATTAGCTTTCAAAAAAGTTCAATGCAATAAACAGGTCTTTCTGTCCAGAGACTGCATGTACCTTACAGGGAAGCTTTATACTCTTCTGTTAGTCATCACAGTGAAAAAGAAGTGCATCCTTGGGATTTTTGCCATCTGAATTTGTGAATGGCCTGTCAAAAACTAACCTGGCAAAAATGTAAGTTTTAAGCCAAATCAGCTCCCTGAATCAGTTCATTGTCTGGCCACACAAGCACAAGGGCTCAAGAA
This sequence comes from Buteo buteo, assembly GCF_964188355.1. Classification (NCBI taxonomy): domain Eukaryota; kingdom Metazoa; phylum Chordata; class Aves; order Accipitriformes; family Accipitridae; genus Buteo; species Buteo buteo. The sequence continues at coordinate 7,680,052 of NC_134184.1, read as the reverse complement.
AGGAGGTAGGAAGATAGTGTCAGACATGATTTGTGTGGCCTTAACCTGCCAAGAAACCACAGTTTAATTCTTCTCATAATCTGTCGCTATGACTAGTTCACTTCTTAGCCTCATGTGCTCAAGCCGACATTTGTCTCGTATTCAGGCTTTGAGGAAGCTTCAAAACATGGTGTGTAGGGGAGAGAGGAGAGAGGGGAGTTTGAGCTCCAAAGACCCCTTGGGACAGTGCAACAAGGACCTAACTGAGATGTAGAGACACCTGGTAATGGCCATAGCCACATTCTGTCTATTTCTACGCTTCTTATACTGCCTACATATGCAACACGTGGCTAATGTTAGGCAGAAAACCAGCCACACTTCTTCACTAGAGGCCCAGTAGGACAAACCAGAATTTTTAATTTCTGGGTAGCTGAACAAAACCTGTCTGTATTACCATGCCGTCACAGCCCTGATTTTATTCTCCTGTGAAGAGCTGCTTATGTAGAAAGATGTGGATTCTACTGAAGATGACAGATACTTGAAAATCAGGTGTCAAATTATCTAACACTAGGCCTTTTATTGGGTTTAGGCCCTACCATACTCCAGAGTCTTAATTTTGCTACAAGGTTGGCACTTTAAAGTTTGGTATCCATGCTGAAAGTCACACTGGTCGAAACTCTGGGCACTAACAAACACTGTCAAGACAGAACTCAAGACCTGGACCCCTGACCATCCACAGCATTTATATTTTAACTTACTCCTTTGTGTCTGTTATGGACTGCTCCAGCTAGCTGTTTCCAAGGCAAAGCTGCTGTAGAGACAGACAGAACCAAGCAGTCTGGAGGCAAGATAGTCCGTGTCACTTGGCTTTGAAGTCCTCTTTAATAATTATAATACCTTATTATAATAGTATAATAATCACTTGTTTCTCTTTTACTTACTAGAGACTCTGGACCTGACACTGAGACCACTGAAATCTTCAGCTAGCAAGAACTGGACAGCCTTGAGGAAGCCTGGTAAAATTAGATCTGTGGGAAGGTTCATTATTTCTCTCCGTTTTGGGCAAAGGAAAAGTAGAAAGGAGACTGCCATTAAAAAATTGAATTATTTTGCATTTACAGAGGGTTTTTTATGCAAGAGCCTTACAGTATTTATGAATTTCATGTACTCGTGCATATTCCTCAAGAAAGTTCACTTTTCCAGGTGGCTAAAGGTTCAGAAGACAACTAGCTTGTCAATGGCAGAATATGTACTAAATCACCAAAGACACTTTCCCTGTTGCCAGTTAATGAATTATTTGAGAAGGAAAAAGATACTGGAAGGTACAGGTTCTTAATTTGGACTGTGGTCTCAGCTTTCATTAAAGCTGGAGCTACATTTGTAATGCAATTTGTAATATTCATTAGAAATTCCCCTCATTGTGTCTTCAACTTGTCTTCAAGTTCACGTGTATGATTTCTTATATTATTCATAGATCCTTCTGCAGTTACTTTTCAGATAAAAACATCCCTCCATCAGAATCTGAATGCTCAAATACTGAGAATCTTTTCCTTTTCATCAAATGTCTTAGTTGTCATGAAACTGAGAAAAATAAATGACTATCAGTAAATGACTACCGATGACAACCCAGTTCTTCTCAGCACTGCCTCTAGTCTGACTTAATTGGCTAGTAATTCCATGATGAATGCTTTTTTCAGATTTTAATTCCTTCTTTGTATGCAGATTATTCCCAAAGAAATAGTAGAATTTTCTAAAGCATGTTAACTCTGTTTATTTCTGCATATTTGAAACAATTCTCATTGGATTTTATATACAATTCCAGTAAGCTTTTAAATTAGAATTTGCATAGCCCAGAAAATCTGCCTTTTTACTGCTCCATTGGCAAAACTGGAGTAGTTTAAAATGATCTTCTGATGGTCAAGCAACGCATTGACCTGTTTGTTCAATCTGTGTTTGTCTTTGACAAGAATCTGAGGTGCTAGACTAGAAACAGTTGAGTAAAAAGACAAACCTGGGCCAGCTTCAAGAAAGGCTTAAACTTCTTAAGTCAGTATAAGGCAAGTTTTAAATGCGCAGGTGCAAAACTAACAGATGGCCATCTCTACAAGCATTTACAGCTGGGCTCTTCTTTGTCTACGTCAGACAGTTTCACCATCAAGTTTGCTTTGCAGCAGCAGCACTTTAGATCTCTACAAGCCTGATAAAGTAGGTGTGCTTTAAACACATCTAGTACACAGGCCTTACTAAAGGCAAATTATTTTCTTTTTAAAATATTGAAGATGAATATGGCTGCATCTTACCAAACAGATGTAGGTGATCTAGATACCTGTCCCTCCTCAGACTAAGGAGCCATAAATCCACGTCTTAAGGCTACTATTAGAGCATCAAGATAGAAACTAGTTTCCTTTCTATGCAATGAGGCTGTGGCAGTGTGTGTTGAAGAATATAAAGTTCCAGGGGCCAGAAAACAAGCAAATCAATGTGTCCGCTGGGAGATGAGGCTCCGATTTCATTCTAGCTGAGCAGGGAATAGAATCCAGGCTTTTTATTTTGTGGTTGAATGCTTTACTAATTTTGTAAACAAGTCCTGAAAAGCATGTCACGGCCACATTCTCCTGATCCTTCATCAGTTCACTTCAGTCTTTCAGTGCATAATCATATATGTGGTTTCCAGGATCTGGATCCAAAGTGGTGAAGGTGTGTGTGTTTTTTTTCCCTTAATTTTACTTTCTGTCATGGTTTAAGCCCAGCCAGCAACAAAGCATCATGAAGGCGCTCGCTCACTCCTCCCTCCCGGCCCCGGTGGGATGGGGAGGAGAAAATACAAAGAAACGCTCGTGGGTCGAGACAAGGACAGGGAGGGATCACTCACCACTTACGGTCACGGGCAAAAGACAGGCTCAACTCAGGGAAAAAAAAAATAAAATTAATTTGCTACCAAACCAAAGCAAGGGTAATGAGAAGTAAAACCAAACCTTAGAACACCTTCCCCCCACACCTCCCTCCTTCCCGGCTCAACTCTATTCCCAGTTTTCTCTACCTCCTCCCTTCCAGTGGCGCAGGGGGACGGGGAATGGGGGTTGCAGTCAGTTCAACACAGGTTATCTCTGCTGCTCCTTCCTCCTCAGGGGGAGGACTCCTCACTCTTCCCCTACACCAGTGTGGGTTCCCTCCCACGGGCGGCAGTTCCTCACAAACTGCCCCGGCGCGGGTCCCTCCCGCAGGCCGCAGTCCTTCAGTCCCCGGCTGCTCCCAGGGAGCGGCGGCCATCTTGGGGGGCCTCCACCCCCTGCTCCGGCGTGGGCTCCTCTCTCCCCGGGCTGCAGGTGGGCATCTGCTCCCCCGCTCCCCTCCGTGGGCTGGGGGGACACAGCCTGCCGCCTGGTCTCCCCACGGGCTGCAGGGGCATCCCCTCCTTCCTCCCTGCCCTCGGGATCTGCACAGGGGTTCCTCTCCCATCCCCATCCCCCGACTCCCGGCAGGTTTCCCCTCTGGAATCTGTTCTCCCAGAGGCGGCTCCGGCTCCCAGCCGGGGAAGCTTCCAGCAGCTTCCAGCAGGAACCGGCCCTGCAGGGCCTCCTCACCCGCTACCAAACCCCCACCACACAAACCCAAAACAGTTTCCTAAGAAACCAGTAATTCTAAAAGATTTGGGATTTTAGGTATGGGTAGCCATTGGCTACCTTTAGGCCTGCCACTGCATTAAACATTGAGTTTTTTTCTTCTTTTTTTTTTTTGATGGAGTGGACTTTCTCCTCTCGGCTGTATTAGGGTTCCCCTTCTGAGTTCCTCTCTGCCAGAGGACAGAACAGGCCTTGATGGGGTTTGGCCTCCATCTCTGGGAATGATAAATTCAAGGAGTATTCGGTGGTAATACAGGACCTGAAAGTGTGACTCAAACTCTGTCTGAATGAAAGGGAACTTCCCTTTAGCCTGCCTCTGTAACCACGATACTTGTTAAAATCAGCAGGCCACTGCATGCACATCTGTCCCAGTCTGTGAGATCTGGAACCTCTTCCCAGCCATCCTAGCTACACCCTGAGCTCATCTCAGACATGCACGCTATCTCCCTTCTCCACAACCTGGTTTTTTAATGGGAAGAAGGAGCTGCATTGCATTCAGGCGAGTCCCCTGATCTGTACAAAAGGATCAAAACTGTAATGTGCTCAGAAGGGCATCTGCCTCACCCTCCTGACACAGGGACAAAGTCTGCCAACAAGGAGCCTAGTTAGGACCTTTACAAAACACAACCACCCAAAATGCAAGCCCCGTACCCTGAGAATGTATACAATGTTGTATGTAAACACAAAACCTGTAACTTTGAGTACAAGCTACCTACTCTACAGATGGACTGAGAGATCCTGTACGTCGCTTTCTTGTGAATCACTCCTCACAAACCTACATGGAGGGGTCTCCAAAATGCTAAAAGCTGCCCACAATGTTTAGATATCCTATATTTGTACATGCCAATGTTAGAACATTTACACATACAATGAAAAACCAGGGGCTGGTTCTATCTTTCTGGTGAGTGATGTGAAAGGTCTTGTGGGTTTGTCAAGTTAATCTGGCTATCTTCAACACAAAGGAAATCTCTCCTTTTTCAGCCTGGATGAAGTCCTCAGAGACAGTTGTATAGATTTGTGACTGATGCCAGGACCTCAAGAGAAGCTTTTAAACACCTCACACACATTGTTAGATTTTATCAATCTCTCCACAGCTGGTATATATTTACAGAGGGCAACTGACCCTCATTACCAAATCAGGCAGGCAGGCAGGGCAGGTAGCCTCAAGTCTAGCTAACAAGCCCACTATCAAAAATGATAAAGGATAGTAGGCTGGGCAGTAAGAGATGCAGATCAGAAATGTTGCCTGAAGAGGCCAGAAGCTGTGTCATGAGGGAGTTATTGGTAGACATTTGTACGTTGTTTGTTTTCTTGGCCTGTAACCGAAGTTAGTAATGTTAGATACAGTTGGACTGGTGCTTGGAGACTTTGATGCTGTGAGCTTGAGAAAGCTGCTAGTGGATCCTGGGTCTGCTATTTCTTTCCTTGCCTGTAAGTCTGAGTATAATGTAGCTATGGATCCTTGCTGGTTTTGCTTATTATGGATAAACATGATCTTATTATAAACTGCAGTATATTTGGCTTAGCTGTCTTACCCAAGTGGAAGCTGATCTTTGCTGTTTAATATCCTGTTGACGTTTATATTTTTGTATGCTATGTGAGTTGGATAATACAACTGCATAGTACTTGAGCTATGGAAAAAGCAGTCAAATAGACTTGTCCAAGTCTTCCAGCTGTTAATCAGAAAATATAACCTGTATCTATGCTGAGAAACACTCACATATTCTTATATCTGAGAACTTTAATTGCTGAAGTATCATTACTTTCCATGTTGTCTTTTTAACTCCTATTTTGTTGTTGTATGGGTAGACAGTAATGAAATGGTTAGCAGCATTGAACAGAGGTTCCTAGTGCTTACATCCTATAATCACTCAAAGAAACACATTTAGATCTAATTCTCTTCTTTACTGTCTTTTTGCTTATTATCTCCTTCAAAGCAGCCACATTTTCTAAAGGCATATGCAAGTATAATGGCAGTCATATTGATCCTCTGTTCCCAATGCTTAAATCCCATAATCATTCTAAGAAACATGTTTAGATAGGAAAAGATCTCTGCCACCCCCTGATTTGATTTGGGAGCAGGTAGTCTGGGATTTTTTTCCTAGTTCAAGATAAAAAAAAAAATAAAAAATCTGAAATATCAACATTTCATGGATGTCTAAATAAAACACACTCATTCTAAAAAAAGAATGTGTATATGCAGACTGCACAAAAATGAAAGAAAAACATGATTTCAATTCTTGTTAGCTTGACAAACCAAAAATAAGTCACTCTCAAGCTAAAATTGTTTATGTATTAGTTAGGGGTAAAATCAATGCAGAACTGTGAGTAGAAAAAAAAACAACCAGAAGCTCAGAACCAATTTCTTTTCCAGAGTTGAGCAAAATGGGAAACTGAAATAAGGGGTAGCTTATCATAGGCACAAACTTGCTTTTAATTTTTTTTTTTTCTTTTGCCGGAATACACAACTTTTCCACTCTATTTTAAACCTGCTGACCTCAGAAGCTCACAGAATTATTACAGCAGACTACTTTTTTTATGCACACTTTTTGAAGTAACTTTTTGGACAAGAAAGTGGTACCCACTTAAACTAGGGCTGTATTTGGAAATATAAAGCTGTCAGAGATAGGACGGAACAACTTCATTTTTGGTATACTGGTTTATCCTTTCTTCTATTTATAGCTAAGTGAAAAATTCTATTTGGTCCTACAAAAAATAAAACAAAATTCCTAGGGCACATCTATGAGACTATACATCTGAGATGAAGGGGATCAAGCTGTGTCTTGTACATTTCTTATTTAAGGATTTTGGAAGTTCTCAGAGTTGGGATCAACACTTTTTCCAGAAACACAGAACTGATACTGGAACTCAAACTGAATTTTGCAAGTAGTTGTGGCACACTGCTGATGCAAGTTTGGGTAGCACGTTGATTGCTCACTGTATTACACATCCTTTTCATGCTAATTTTTTTTTTTTCCCCACCTCTTTCAAATCATGATGTGATGTATTTACTGCTGTATGTTTCATCTTTTGGGTGGGGGAATAAATGAGGAATTTTATAAAGGTAAAATAATAGATATAAGGGAGTAGGACAGTAAGTTTGATTTTGAAGGCCAATCTTATGGTCATTTCAAATTTCAATAATCTGTCTTGATGTTGAGTTTTTGATCCAAATCTTCAAAAGAAGGATGCTTTCATAATACTGATTTTGTACTTTCTGAAGGAGAATAAAGAAATTTTCCTGATTTTTTTTTTGTTATTGCTTTTGAAAAGTTCAAGATTCAGCAACCAAAATCATTACTCTTTAAAAATTTAACACATATGATAAAAATTCATATTTGAGTAAAATATTATCTCCTAGTTTTTCTGCACTAAAGGCAATGCATGAGTAAAGAAGCCTGACAAACTTCTGTGAATATTCCCTGATAATATGTTTGTTCTGTTAAGCCAGGGAATTAATTCAATATAGCTATTTCTTCATATTTTTTTTCAGGAAGGAGGATATTGCTGCATACTGAACTCAGAATTCTGATGAGTTCTAGCTGCTGTAAAGATCAGGTTTATTTTATTTAAACAGCAAACTGTGCCTGTGCCTTTGGAAGACAGGTTCTGTCAAAGAACTTGCATTGATTCAAAATCAATTCCAAATGGGAGGAAAATGAAGATTTGAGGTGATATTAAGATTCATTTTCTGTAGACACTATTCCCGCACATTATAAAAGAAAAAATAGAAAGTTCCCCCCCCCTTTTTTTTAATGTAAAGTCAATGCTTTTAATGAGGTTTTCTGCTTTCTAGAGATAGACTCAGGCTAATCACTTAGCTGAAGTTTAATTTATAATCTGGTTATGTCCATTTTGCATATTTGGATACTATTTGCATAAACAATGCAGCTACTATTATCTGCTTTTCCCAAAAGATTACAAAAATACTAATTAATCTAATTTACATGAGGATAAAAATAGTTACCTGAGCTCATTTTTTATTATTTTTCCCTTTTTTTACCACAGTGAAATGCCTTTTTTTTCTTTTTTCTTTTTTTTTTTTTTTTTAAGATTCACACTGTACTCTTATAGAACTGTGTTCCTATAAATATTGTTGTTTGAAGTTTTTGAAGATAGGGCTCAGTTCCCTCAAAATGGATTATTCTGTGATTATATTCCCTGGATATTAACTGATACCATGCACCCATTCAGCTGAAAATGAAATCTTGGAGTCCTGAGGACACTCAGCACTATAAATAGCCTCCCCTTTAGTCTTATATTCTCACATGCATGCTCATAAATGAAGAATTTGTGGAACAGGTTAACCCCACTGCTGTGTTTGCCTTTGAACACTGAATTCCTTTTTTAGCTTTGTGCTTCTGGATATCTCTATATGCATGTTTTCTTCTCCAAAAAGGAGATGCAAGGCTATTTTAAAATTTGTGTGAGTGAAAAAGCATTTGCTTAGCTGAGTGACTAGCAGGGTTCGATAGATTTAAATCCCTAGATGATTGACAGGTACATTCTTCTCACTCAGCATCATTGTAGTCAGTGAGCTAAAGGGTTTCAGAGAGACTGAAAACAAAGATCATACCCAAAGGATTGCTTCTCCCAGTACCAGCAATAATAACCCTGAGTTTTATCCTTAGGCAACACACATGGAAAAAAGGAGTACATAAATAATTTACAACTATTAAACATTAAAACTGAAAAGTTTTTTCAGAGGGTATAATGTGTCAATAAAATAACACAAAAGGGAATAACAGCATACTTTTCTGTACTCTCCTATTGGCATCCAAATAGAAGGGAGTGTGGCAAGGACAGAATTTCCAAAGATTGGCTGTGAGTAGTTACCTGAGTTATAAATGTGGGCATAAATACATATAACTCAATTTTTTTATTACCTAGGGTATTGCTTTTTTCCATGTGGCACACAGGTCACATTGTCTTGTGGGTTTATGGGATCTCTCGTTGCTTTCCTGGTACAATACAATTACTATGGCTGAATAAAGAAATTTTCCTGATTTTTTTTTTTTCTTATTTTTTTCTATTGCTACATGTCATAGATATGAAGCAATCATTGTGTTTTATCAAGATATAGAGGTGGAAGAGGTGCACAGGGCTAGCTGCATGCAGTACTATTTGCAGTGGCACCAGCTACACTTCCCTTGCTGTCAGGTTTCCTCCTTTTGCCTACCAAGATAAAATCTGGCAATTCCCATACTTCTGTGTCAGACCTCACGTACTGTCTCTTGTACTGTACATCCCTGTGGTTACCGTGATGGTCTGGGTCTGGCACCTGGGATTCTGCAAGGGTGCTGGAACAGACTGATGTGGCAACTGTCCTAATGCTAGTAGGAATAAGGTTTCCTAAGGCCATGAAAAGAAGGAAAAAGTTTAAAAAATCAAAGTGTGTGGCTATCTTATCTTTCCTTAAAGGTGAACTTCTTTCTTTAGATGGTGTTCTTGTTTGCCCAAACTAGTTCATGTGGATTTCTGGGCCATTAAGCATGAATCTCCTTACTCTTTGGCTTTTCCTTTGCCTTTAAATACATCAAATGTGTTCTCTTGTATGGTTTTCTTCAAGCTGCAGCTTATAGTTCCTGCTGTTTTCCTGAACTTTCTGCTGACTCGCTCCAATACAGTGTGCAGTACCATGGCATTTCAGTCTTGGTCCTTCGGAGATGCTGCACTCTTCTACCTGTTCCCTCTCCCCTGCCCCAAATCTTCCCAGACCCCTCCCTTTTGCTGGCATTTTTTTGGAAGGAAGGTGAGGAAATTAGTTTTCAGCAGGAACAGGTCTCTGAATAAATAGGCGTGCTGCATTATTTCTGATGGACTAATGCACAAAGAGGTAGGAGGTGATGGAAGAATGAACAGGTTTTGGCAATTATGTTGCGAATAAACTCGTTTTCTAGTTACTGATTTTTCCATATGGCATTGTGGAGTAGCTCCGTGTTTACCAAGAAACTATTCTCTTGTCTTCTCAGTAAAAATCACTAATGATTTTTCCTTTAGTTTAATGTTGAATGAAAACAGTTAAAATTACTTTGCTTTAGAATAAATATAGATTATTTTATTAGAATAAAAATGCAGAAAGGATTTTGAGATGTTTTTAAATTGGCTTTATTTATAAGCCAATTTCATGCAGCAGATGTACAACACAGGAACGTTAAAATATAAGGAGTTACCTCTGAAATGGTATCTCAGCTTGCTTATTGGCCTACCATTTTTGTTTCTTGTTTTCAGTGCCTCTGTGAAGTTTCAGCCTGCACTACATGAAAAAGCCACAGCATCTAAGCCAAAACTTTCATAAAATATGAAGATGAATAATATATTGTCAAATACCAACAGGGCAGAATAAGATTCAGCTTCAATGAAATTAATTTTCTCCTGTTCTTTTTAACCATAATTTTAGTCATGCTTTAATTGATTAGAAGTTTTAATTTTTGGTCCTTGTCTACATTATATGCTAAAATGAAAGAGCCAAAAGAAAGAACCCTATATCACAATTTTTTAAATGGTATTATTTGAAAAAACAAACAAAAAAACCCCCACAGCTCCATGACTCCTTGGAGGAACTATGAATGTTGTAGTCATGGAGCTTGGGGGGGGGGGGGGGGGGGGGTGTGGTTCTTAATGCTAAATTATAATACTTTCTGAGTTTTGTCTTGTTCTGAGCCTTAAGGTTGCTCCAGGATCGTACAGAGCAGCACAGAAACCAAGGAAGGCCAGATCTTCAGTCTCTTCTCTAAAACTCTCCCTGACAATCCTGATGATGTCAGACATTCCAGGGAACTTGTCATTATCCATGTCAGTTGGGCTGTAAATGCTCTCAGGAATGCATATACGTTATGCTAGCAAATAACACTCTGCTCTTGAACGTGGACAGTACAGTCATGGCTGTCCCTGAGCTGCAGCTGCAAGGAGAATGACTAGAAGGCTTTGAGATACTGAATGCCCAGGCATGAAACAAGAGCTATGTGGTCTGAAAGCCAGAAAAAAATGCTTACGGTCCTTGAATGAGAAGCATGGTCAAAACTAATAAAGCAAAAATTGACCATGTTAATATTACATTTTATACTGCCTTTATTTTCATTTCATTTATTTAAAAGAAAGAAAAAAACTAATGAGAAAAGGTCTGAAAATTTCAGATTCAAATGAATTCTATAAAACTTGAAGGCTGCATAGACCATGAGAAAAAAGGCATATGTAAGCTTTTCAAACATATCTATTGATATTTAGAAATATCAAACGTATCTCTTAAGAGAGAAAGACAAAAGAAATACTGATCGTTTTATGAATAGTCTGCTAGTCTTAAAAACATGAGGCACCCATTAGTGCCTCATTTACTGATTTTGGTATGATAATTTCATGCATGCAATGTGTGACTTGTGCACATACATTTCTGCTTAGGCAGAAACCATGTTGTCAACTGTTGTTGACAAGTTATTTCTTACAACTTGGTATACGCTGAAGTGGCTGCAAGTTTGGCAGCCAGAATGAACCTTGAGCTTTAGAGCTAAATCATTGGGGTGTGTGCTTTACAAAGTTTGAGAGGCTTTACTTGGTATAATGAGATGATTTAATAATGATTTAATAATGTATGTTTGCAATTATAAGCATGAAAAACATAGCTCTGTGTTTCCAAATTTCCTACCTGTCCCAATGAAAATTCAGGTCCTTGGGTTTACTCACTACAGATCCTGTGCATTTTTACAGAATTTGCATTATGCAAGTAGGTCACCAATAACCTCTGAGCTGCTGTGCTCTTTGAATGCTGTTGTGTGAATGCGAAATGGAATTTCATTTGAAGATATGCAATTTGCTAAAGGGGTTTGGAGAAAATTACGAAATTATACTAAACTATTGTGCTTTACTGCATCCTTTTTTTTATACTCCCTCTCCATTAGTGAAATAAGCTTGAATGGTCAGCATGGTAAATTATCTGAATCAGCTAATATTAAATTTCTGTTAATTAAACTAATTTATAACTTCACCTAGTTATTTTTATTAAGGTCACCTCATATTTTTTAGTGTTGCTTGATTAATATTCTATCTCCCCATTTACTAAATCAACTCTGAACTGTTAGTAAAAGGAAGTGTTTTGAAGTATTCTGGTTATATCTTTTAAATCCCCCTAGTCTGTTTAACTGAATCCACAATGTATTTTATGTCAACAAGTGACAGTCTTTACAACCTCACAATACAGTCAAGGATAACAAGTTGCATGGATATAAAGTAAATTGATTTGAAATATTGTTCTGTTATGGCAAGAATGAGTTACTGGTGTTTCTCTCAAGGGTTTGCTTCTGTACGTTGTCATATGCTGCTGATGTATTTTTACATTACATACTGCCCAGTCAGTTGTTTTCTTTTCTGTTATGTTTTTATTACTGACTGAAACATAGCAAGGGCTGAGTTAAAATTTTATCGTATCAGACTGGATCAGGTGAGTGACTAGTCTCTTCATTGTTTTTGTTGTACTGGCCACATATTTGAACCCAAAATGGTAAGAAACAGGATGAAGAAATCCAAGCCTCAAAGAGTATGGAATATAGTCTGAAAAAAGTGTGGTGTCAAAAAGCAAAGAATCTGAGGCTGACTGGGTGGTTTGAATCTGTCTTTTCTCTGCAGACAAAAGGGAAGTGGTACTTTTTAGGATAATGAGGAGTAGGTGTGGAAAGATGTTTATCGAGTTTTCTGATTCAGGATTATTGGTCACTCTAAAAAATCTTTCCTATAAATTTTTAATACACTGATTATTACACTTCTGTTCAGCTACTGGATCTCAGTAAAACTATATTCCATGAACTGATTAATCTGATAAAATCCGTTTTGTAAAGGATAAGTACTTGCTCTTTTAACCTATTATCTTTAACTCTGTACAGGTTAGTACATTAACACGTGACACATTAATACAATCTGATAGTGTAAGCTGCAGCTGCTGAGGTTACAGCAGGGACAGGCGCTGCTCTGTGAGGAACAGGTTAGGGAGGTAGGGCATCCGTGGCAGGAGCACGTTCCCTTTGCCAGACCTCCCAGGGCAGGAGAGGGCAATGTGTGCTACAGAGCTTTAGGTGGGAAGAGGAATTATCCTTCTCCCATCATAATGGCTACTGTCTATCATGTTGTCCTTCTGCTTGGCATTTAGTGACAAAAGAGGGGTTGCTTGCCGGCTACATGTGGAAATCCACCTTACATAAATGACGATGCATCCACTGCAGTGGGGTGTTTGCATGCCCCCATATGTTTGTCCAAGTTTTCCTGGATAGAAAAATGGGATGCAGCCCCACCCTCTGCTATTTTAATAGCCCTTTTCCTTGCTCCTGTGTTGTTGGGTTGCCACCACTTCTTTTCCCGAAGCACAGTCAAAGTTTGGGTCATTTTACATTTGGTTTGTGATATCATGGAACTGGAGAAGGACATCAGTGGGGAGGGCAAGTTGTGCTGGTGACCCACAGAGTGGAAGAAGCATGAAAGCAAATGGGGTGGAAGTAATGAAAACTCCCTCTGTTAATCTTCACCTTGAGGTAGACAGAACTATATGATTACATTCTCGGGAAGGATGAAAAGGAGACACTTCAGAAAGATTTAAATATCTAAAAAGCCATATCTAACAGAGTCTGTCCAACTTCTCTAAAGTGTACACAATAGGACAAAAATAAAACCCACCTCTTCTAAAAGACACTAAAAATTGAGACATCTCCCAGAATAAGCCATGCTCTGTCTCCCAAGCAAAAGTATGAGAAAAAACATTTAACTCTTTTTTTTTTCTTTTTTTTTCTTTTTTTTTTTGCATAACACTCACTTTGCATCATGCTGGATTGAACAGGTACAAAAAACGAATGTTGAGAGCCTTCTGCGGTTGGCGGCACGTTTCTAATCACTGATGCTCTCACCTGCTCGCTATGAGCACACCAGAAGACCTCACTGCCAGGTGGTAGATGCATCAGGGAAAGAGAATGGGTTTACATTCAACCTGATAAATCGCATGTACATGACAAATTATGTTTTCTGCACGTAAAGAGGACTACTAGGTTCTCTGACAGTTTCTGCCCCAGCTTAGTTATATGCAAACAAATGCTTAAAAATAGGATACATATTTAAATATCAACACCCTGACCCTGGCTTAACCTCATAACTGCATAAGGTCCCACCTAATAATCTCTGTATCCAGTCTATAACTTCCATCATATTTTTAAACATATACAACTGATTTAAAGATTTTCAAGGGATAAGGAATGGACCACCTCCCAGTGTAAGCTTGTGAGGATTAAATAACCTCATTGTAAGAGAAAAATCTATGCCCTCTGTTTTAGATTTGTCCAACTTCAGTTCTCTAGAACTGCACCTTGTAATACCTTTCTCTTTAAGCAATTGATCTGAATTTTTTTCCTATATGGCTATAGGTAGACTGTAATCCAAGACTCTCTTAACTTTCTTTTAGGTAAAGTGAAGAAATGGAGCTTCTTAAATCTCTTATTATGAGAGATTTTTTTCATGTCCCCCCAATACTTTAATGCTTCCATAGGTATTCTGATGGGTGAATACCAGAATTGCAGATAGTGTTCCAGCCAGTCATTTATTCCCAATAACAGTTTAATTGCTTAAGATATGTTTGTAAATGACTGGATCAAACATTGTAATAAATTACTCCGCATGGTTAGAAAACACAAAAGTTATTACTGATGTTTAAAAACTGCAGTCTTGCAGTTCTACTAAAGCCTATTCGTTTTATGAAAAGGGGCCTTAAAACTTGTGTTAACGTACTTTGAGTATATTTCCATTTCCTTTATACATAATGTCTTAGGGTTTGGGTTTTTTTCAATCCAATAAAAGTAAGTAGGTACAGGAGAGCGGGCATAGTGTAGCAAGTGTGGGGTTTTGTTCAAAGGAAGGATAAGGAATGATTTTCCTGAAAATAGGAATGTTAATTTATGCTTTATGAATCTTCTTCTTTTTCTCATCTTTGCTTTTTTCAGAGATAACTTGGAAGACCTTTGAATAATGGTGAAAGCAGGAAGAGTGATCCCACTGTAAAATTTACATATTGTATCTCCTGTTTCACAGAGATGGGATGTAATCTTTGAGACTTGTTCCTGCATTGGAATTCTAAATGCTTTGTAAGCTGGGATTCAGTACATTAAACCAACTCAGATAAGTAATAAAATTGAGATGATTAAATACTATGTACTTTTGTCAGCTTCTTTAAATAAGTAAATATTTGTCAGTAAAACTCTTCCTTTTCCAGCATCTGGAGAATTACGCTATGACTCAAATCGCATTATTCTACCACCCACAGAATGTTTTTGCTCAGAGTTCACAGAGAGATTGAGAAGATAAAAACATATTCTAGCAATGAATGTGTTAGAGGAACATTTCTATTGCAAGGATGCTAAAAGTTGAATCAAAAGAACATCTACTTTAAGCATTTTTTTAAAAGAAGATTATTTCCTTCCTTGTTTTCTATAAAGCTCTAGTAAAGAAAAGGATTTACTCATCCTATATAGTATTATTATTGTGGAATAAATATTCTTTTTCCCATTTTCCTCCTGTTATCCAAGGTTTTGATCACTTGCTGTGAATATTCATTCTATTTACTTTCAATTGTAATATTAAAATGAATATTGTTATTACCTTGACAACATGTAATTCCATCAGCATAGTCCCTAGTGAGAAATAGTGTCTTTGGTGAACTCAAACCAGTTAGTTTTATAAGGGTTTTCTCTCCTTAAAAAGAGCAGCTAGCTTTGTTTTTAAGTTGATGTGGATGAAATTTGTATAGGTGTGCTCTGTATGTTATGGTTTGTGGCATGCACAGAATACTGTGTGTAGGAAAATCAGGAAGGAGGAAACACTAATATGATGAGGGGTGGCCCCCAGTGGGAATATTAGTTCCACATATATTACATTCAGTCTTTTCCTTCCTAAAGTAGCAGATGAGATAACTCATACTGGGGGCTTCACAGGGTGAAACAGTTTTCAGGCTTATGTTTTGTGGGATCTTTCAGCTGAAAATGTCTGGTTTCGCTCATCAACTACAATCACTAGCATTCTGGATTTGCCCTTTTGGAGATTAAGATGAATTTAGTGGCTAAACAGATAAGGTAAATCAGAAATATATGGGGTCACTGAATAGGTCACTAACATTTTGTTAACAATTGTTTAAGCTGAGGTCACCATCTTTCTATTTAGAGACTTCGTAAACATGATCCTCTCTTGTTGAGCTTAAATATTCTATTTCCTTTGGAAAGTAACTATCTTGTAAAATTCTCAGGTGCTAATAATTTGGTCAAGATTTGCTAGGTGCAGAACATCTTGCCTACTGCTGAACTAATACCTCCATAAATATTTTCCTGGTACAGGTCTGATGGTTATTTTACACTGAGAATATTTTTGCAGTGATCATTGTCAGGAAAGGTAGGATCTGATTAAAACTGGTCACCTTTGCTAGCTGTATCTTTAATCACAGACTCTGCAATAAACAGAGAAATGTAATCAATTAAACTGCAGATACAATGAAGAAATATAGATGGGGACTAAAAGTCTATTGATAAAATCTGGTGATTATTTCCCATCAAGACTTTAGGCTTTTATCTTCTTTACCTGTAACATAACCAGGCAGAACTGAGTGGGCAATTATTAAAAAACATCGCTAAGAAAGAAACCACTGAAGAAGTTCTTCTCAGGTATGTTTCTTAAACCTTACTTTTATTTACTTGATGTGGTTTTTTTTCTTTAAGTATTTCTTACGTCTCTTACTATGTGATTATTTGATAAACAAATCATTTATGCATATTAATTTGAAGTTTGCAACATTCCTCATTATAATTTTATTGTAACTTAACCTTTCAGGTAACCACTTAGTTTAAAGCATTTCTAGAAAGTGATCAAATATTTTCATTTAATGAAAGGATTACATCTTTGTTTTGCTTTCCAATTAATAGCCAAAATTATTGTTATTCTGAATGTTACAGTATGTAACCTTTTTATAAAACCACAATCCAATTCCCTTAAGTTAAGTAAAGTTCTTAAGCCTAAATTTTCTCTTTTTCCTCTCATTTTTTGTAAAGCTTGGAGGAAAAAAACCCCAAACCCAAACAACAACAACAACATCAAACAAAACTCCCAAGTATTAAATGTGATAAATGGGATTTTGAGGTGCAACTCTTCTGTTTCTTTTCATAGAAGTTGCGTGCAACTGTCAAGGATTTTCGGGGAAAGAAAAAGGATATTTGTCTTAAGCTTGACTTTTTTATTAGCCATAAATTTAGTAACGAATCTCTCTGTGTAACAAAAGCCTAAACTCAGGTCATAAGCCAAAGTATATGTGCATCATATATAGAATACATGTTTGAAAACTCTAAACCTAAAGCATCATTTTAAGTAAGTAAGTTTATCATTCAAATCTCCTTTCAAAGCAAGGAATGGCACCATTGCTCTTGACGGTCAGGGAACAGATCCAGTATTTTCTTGGTGGTTTTTTTTTCTTTTGATCAAATAGGATGAAAATATGATAAATATGTTTTCTATCCCATAAATTCATGATAAACTGTCATTCTTTTCCAAAAAGAACTTATGATTGATAAATTTAAGTTAGCAACTTGAGCATAAGCTTGGGGGTGAGCATAGCTTCTGTAAAGACACCTATATGCCTATTTGCAGTATTCAATATCTTGCCATTAATTATCTTTAAAACAATATCTTATTTTAATGTTCAAAAACGTTACACTATCTCTCCAAGTGCAAAGCAGATTTCTTTCTTATGTTATCAGTGCTTACTTCCACATATACTTTGAAAATATGAAATAATTTGTGGTTTTCAAATTCAGATGATCTGCCACTTTTATGAGAGCACATAAACATATTTCTAGAAGCTTTGCAAAAGTATTTCAGGGCTGAATTCAAGATGACAATGGAGTTAGTGAGTGAAATCTTTCTTACCCACCACAGCAGAAAATGTACACTGCACGGTATTCATCCTACTCTCTTTCACTCCAGTAATCACACTGTATTTGAAAATGCCAGTGTAACTTTATTACAAACTGACAAAAATGAGAGGATCATGGGATGTGCATATTGCATATGGGGTATGGAAATGTGCTCTTCAGCTAAATATTTGCATGTACCTTACATGTCCCCTGCATTAAGACTTAAATTATTGAGTCTCCTGCTTAATCCTTGCATTTTTGCAAGATGTGTGTGGTTTAGTATTCAAGGGGTGTTCAGACTTGCAGATTACAGATATGATGCCACAAAGCTCTGCCCCAAACTTCTCTGACAAGATTGTATGAAGTTTTTAGCTTGCATGCAGATTAAGTCCTTGGGTAGATGCACAGAAAGGAATCTCTAGGACACGGACAAACACAGCTTTAGGGGCTCCTTGAAGCTCTTGAACCATAGCACTGGGTACTCAGGGCATGACTCTTTCTCTACCAGAAACAAGGGCTGACTTCTGGACTGGTTTGCAACACTAATCTTAGATAATCTGAAAGAGTGCACAGATTTATTAGAAAGAGGAATGTGCAAATTAACAGCAATAGCAAGCAATCTGTTGGGGTCCCCCCCCCCTATTTTATTCTACTGTCTGGTTAGATATCTAAGGTGCATTAGTCCATTCTGTACCTGTCAATTGTTCTGGTTCTTAGTTTCTATTGTTTGGCAACATGTTTTTGCATGTTATCAGTGACCTGAGTTGATTTTTCTGGCTGTTCATCTGAAATTTTTCAACAGCTAGAGTCATGAGACTCCAGTAAATCTAACCTGAAATCCAGACAAAAGGACTCTGCATGTGGATAGACTATGCGTGTCTAAATGCAGGCTACTGCACATGGCTAGACTGACTATACAATGTTTAGCATACCCATTTAAACATATGCAATTTGCATACATATAGTAAGCTACAAGCAGGGACAGTATTTGTGAAGAAATCAATTGCAATACTTCTACTGAGATCAGAGTAATTTAATGCCTTTTTTTTTTTTAACTCATAGTTTTTGGAAAAGCTTTTCTTAGTTTTTTTGAGCTTTGCATTTAAAAGTAAGTACACAATGTAGGAAAAGCATCAAGAGACTTTTGTAGCTCTTCCCTGGAAAAAAGGGAAATCAGATTTACAAAAGGATCTGTATAGAGTATATACCAAGATACCAATGCTCACTTAAAATGACGTTAAGATACCTGTGGTTTCTAAGGTCTCCAAAGGCACCCTAAGAATTGTGAGTCGGATATGTATTTTGTAAATATTTATTGTGATAGGATTTATACATGTTTTACCTTGAAGACAAGCAGCAGGAAGCCATTTCAGCTAGACAGAAGAACATGCTTATTAAAGAAATATAACAGGGTATGAGCTAATGCTAATTCTTGAGCTGAGGTGAGTCCAGTTGCTACACGTGCACTGAAAGACAACAGGAGCCAATTAAAACATCCAGGAAGAAAGGAATACAGAAGATTGCATTTTAGGCATAGAAATCGCAGAGCTGTGTTCTGCTCAGCCTCAGAGAAGTACGTCCCAGTTTAGTCCTCCCAAACCAGCTTCATCGTTCTGTTTTGACAAGCAGCAAGGAAGGAGTCGTTGCTGTCAATAGAGTCATGCTCATGACTCCTATAGCTGAAATCAGTCCTATGGAACCACAAAGAAAGATGGAGCTTGATGCTAAGTTTTTTTTTCAGAAGTCTTTTTGTTTTTTCTTTGTATGACTTTCTTACACAAAAATCAGCATATCCCAGCGAGGTCACAGTGTCATAGAATAATTTATGTTAGAAGGGACCTCAGAAAGTAATCTGGTCCCACCACTACTGAAAATACAATACTGAAGTGTAAGAATTCCGAGTTTTTTTCTAGCAATCGCAGAGAACAGTACAAATAGGCTTATAAATGACCTTCTGCATATTCAGCAATCTTCATATACAAAACTCCCACTGGAATCACAGATAACACAGAAAAATGTCTTTTACATTTCTTCTGTTTATTTGAAAGGAATTGATATCTGACTTGATATTCTGACTCTGCAGAGAAACTTATCTTCAAAGATTTGAGGCTGAAAGTGACTCCCCAGCCACTGATTTCCAGGCTCTTTTTTTACCTCAGCACCTTCTCTCTTCAAGGGAAGGCAGGGCACAAGCCTACAGTCTTCACAAAGACACCACCCTAAGACTTTATCAGGTAACAGAAATGTTTTACTCCATTATCTGCAGCTTGTCGAGTTAGGCAAATGGTCTTTCACAGGCTGCCTGGAGGCAGCTGGCCACCTGCCACGCTGCATTACATGCCCATGGGGTCAGACGCTCCTGAGGTATCACCGGGGAACAAGCCACGGTAAGGAGCAGGCGGACTGATGGATCCTATACAAATATGTACACCTTTATCTGCTGGGTTCCCACAATCTCTTTACTGTGTTTTATCTGCTTTGGAACTAACTTATTTTTAAGAGTCACCATTTTGTAGTTGCTGCAGAGGAAAACTGCAAAGGAGTACTTGCAGTGGGAAAGTGTCCCACTTTTTTTTTTTTTTCCTTGCTTTCTGCAAATAAACTCCTGCCCTTCCCACTCCTAGCACTTGTTTGAAATCCTAACATTAAGACTCTGAGCTTTGGGAGAAAAAATAAAATAAAGATGGTGGTATGATTATACTAATGATAATTTTGCTGACAGAGGTAAAAAGTATCAAAGGAAGATACACTGAAGCATCTTGATGAAGGGTTCATGCGGGAGTAATGAAAATAATCTCCAGAGAAAGAGGCATTCTCCTAAAACCTGTAAGCCTGGAAATAAAAATAAAGCATCTGAGCTACTTAACAAATAGACAGTTTATAATTAAAGCCAGCTACTGCCTGATGATTGGAAGGAGGCTGAATAGGATACCTAACTTTCACAGAAGAGTTGAAGGTAATGCTGGGAACTACAAAGCAGTACTGAAGCAGTACAGGAAAAGCTAGCTGCCACTAAATTAACCAACAATGAATTGAATAAGGACAGATCAATAGCCATATCTGATTTTTCTATATCAAAATTGTAAATCAACAGAACTCCCTGAACATGAGTATTGTTAAAAGAATACAGTCCTTGTAATAGCTGCAAAAAGTGTCCTGAAGGAAGTGGGGTAAACTTCTAAAGGAAAAAAAAAAACAACTTTTTTTTTTCCCCCCCCCAATCTTGGATTTGTAGCTTGCTGAACACAAACATAAGGCTGTTAGCAGACAGGTATTTATCTGAACAGTAGGTGGGTAAATATAGAAGAAAGGATCTGTGAGCTTTCCTCTCCCTTGGAGGAGTGATCTTTTTATTCAATTAAATGTGTGGAATTTAGTGTCCTAAGGATAAAAAAACCCTAAGACTTTTACATTGATATTAATAAAATCTTATCAGTTTTGCCATTTAAAGGTCAAATGGACATGAGCTGTGTTGAATCAAACTAGAAACTACTGCTGGGACTGAAAAAAAATTTCTCTCCCATGGTATACCACTCAGTAGCAAGTCAGGGGGACTTACTGGAAGGGAGGGAGGGACTGTGCTTTCCTGTGAAGCAAAAACATACTTTTATAAGGAAGATAGTGTATTTGTCCAGCCAGTGATCTTGTAGAATATGGTAATTCCTGTGAACTGCCCTGACTGTGGGAAGTGGAAAAAAAAGTCAGGTTTTGACAATCTCTGTAACCCTTGCAGGGTGCGGTTGGTAAACTGGAGGTTTATGAAGGATTTACAAGGAGCGTGCATTTAAGGGGGGGTCTGCACTGCTTCCTGCTGGAGGTCTGAATTCGTTGAATGCACTTTAGCAACTGGTATGTTTTTCCAGACCCAAAGAGGTAAGCATTTACTTTATATTTAGGTTATCTTCTGTTCTAGATGCATAAGATCAAAGCCAAATTAAGAATATAACGTACGCATGGCCATACTGGCTTTGACCAAAGGGTAGACGTAGCAGGCTGGTCCTTCTCCGACAGTGGCCCAAAGAACATACTGACAGAAAGTACAGAAGAGGACAAATTTATAGAGATAATCTGTCATCTTGAGCAACTGGTCGCTCAAGTTATTCCTGAGCCAGAGGTCAACTCTACACATTTAGCAATTCTCAGCTAATTTCTTTTCCATTAGCTTGTCTAGTCTCTCCAGGAATGCATGTAAATCTGTATTAAACATCCATGGGAAAGAGACCAAACTATCCATTCTTTTACATGCTATACAACATTCTATTTTGATTATTAGGCATGCCATGCCCATGACAAGAAAGTGATGATATCATTCTATTAAAAGTGCCAAGAAAAATGAAATTATGTAACTGTGTCTGAGGTGCATTTTCCTTTAATCCTCACAAGAGGTTTCTTGCCTATCTTTACCCAAGAACCTGGCCTTTCTTTTCTCACAGCCTTCCAGTACACGTGCATTTGCACAGGAATGAATGCACCGTTGCAACCTCCTCTTGCGCTGCATTTGCTGATATTCCTGAAAGATATTTTGGTTTAGAAAAGTAAAATAGCCAAGAAAGCTGACAAGGTGAGCATGCCAAGAAAGGAAAAGAAAATTTAGTCTCCAATAAAATCTCAACTATTATCATAATGCACATTCCAAGTCAAGTCTAAGACGTGTCATATTTTTGCTGAATGTATAAGTTTGTTTGATTTGTTAGGATCCCATTCATTATGAAAATAGGCCAGTAAATTACATCTTTTGCAAATGGAATCATTATAGCTGTAATTTACAAAATATCTTAAGCCCTTTGATCTTTGTCAGAGAACGTATCATATACTTTTAAGCACATTGCTTGGAAATTGCAATTTAAAAACTATAAACCTTATATTTGCAGCTTTAATGCATATATTAGGCTGTAGCTTTCTACCAAAAATAATGTCCATGTTCTGTCTACTGCATAACACTGCCTCAACTTTCAGCTGAACAGAAAAAAAAATGATACTGCAAATTGATAAGATATGAACAAAAATTGGACCAATGGACACCTGTTAGATTTTACATTACTTGGGCCTATGATCTAAATAAAGCTAGTTGTTCTAGTGATAATTTATTGCATATTGAATATTTTCAACTCTGTAATATTGCTACGATATACCCTGTAGTTTGGTATCTTATATATATGTGTGTGTAAAAGTAAGTAATATTTCCCCAAAATATTAACCTACAGTCTAAATGCTGTTTGGAAATTAACATTTTTCTTTGACTTTGTATATCAAGTGCTTTTTTGTTTTAATTGTTATCTTCTAATGATAGTAAGATGGTGCAAGAAAACAAGGATAAAAAGATGCCTAGCCTTTTTTAGGAATCTTTAAGGTAATCTTCTTGTACAGTTAAGAATCAGAACAGATGTTGCATCTTATCCATGGATTAACTAGAGAGAAGTGGATTCATAAAAGTATATGTTTGAAAATGAACCTGATCTTGTATATATTTGTTCTTATGAAAAATGGCATTTGCTCTTGAAAGTTCTAGCATAATGTCAAAATCCTGCCTGAGCTGGCGACCAGCTACTTAGAAGGGAAGCATCATAATGGCACAAAAGAAGCAGTACATAATATTTAAAATGCTATTCCTTGATCAGTGTAAGATCTACACAAATATATAAATTGTTGGATTTGGGAACTTTGCCAACGTTTATTCAAGCTTTAAAAATGTTTTGGACTTCAGTGAAATTGAGCATAAGGACAGAAATCGCTTATATATGTGCACTTCGGTTTGATGGTTTCACTGTTTATTGTAATGAAAAGTTATGGTCTTAAAAATAATTTCATTTTTCCCCTTCTTTTGGAACTGGTATTTTCTAAGGAAATACAAACTGTAGGCTTTTTATTTAAAAGAGAATGCCACTGTGGTCCATTGTTTTTATTAAAAATGGGCAGATTAAAGGACATTAAATAAATAGATAGAAAAAAATATATTTAAAAATTATTATGAACAACAGCCCCAGATTGTTTGCTGTAATCCTCACCTCAAAGGACCAACGGTTCTGTCCAGCTTTTGTGTACTCTTGCTGCAAAACCCAGGCATTTCAACTTACCCATTCAGTTGCTATGCATAAACTTCTAGCATTTGTTCACAAAAGGTTTCATAAAATGAACAGCTAAAATAAAATGCTGCTATTTGCCCAAAATAGCATAGCCTGCAGATTTCAAGAGCAACCACTACTGCTTGTAATTAATATGATATCACTGATTACCACTTATAAACCTTTTTTATGGGAGCCTAAGCCTCCTATATTATGCGTAACTGAGCATATGGAATCTTAGATCATTTTTTACCTTCTGTCTCTGAAAACTTTCAGAGGAAAGAAAGCTAGTTGTATTTCATTATTCTGTATATTTAGCAGGTCTGTTTTCTTGGCCATGAGTCTCAAAACCTTTTCTAAGAGGACTTATCTAGCAGCTGTGTTGACAATTCTATTTTTGAGTGCAACTTTAAGAGCAAGATGAGTTCTTCACACCTGTGCCTCTAGAGCTTACTTTTTGGAAAGAACTGGGCTTTGCATTAATTTTGCAGCAAATATCATACAGTGCAAAGAAAAAAAAAGTTTCCCCTTCTAGCATGGAGCGATAAGGAAGAGCAGTTTGTGCTGTGTGAAGCAAGTTTTTCTATGAAGGCTCTGGACACCATATGAAAAACCATTTAAAAGGGACCTTTTGATGCTGCAATGTACGCCTTCATTGAACTGACCTTTGGAAAGTTTTATTGGGACAAATTCATAGCTCAGTTTCAGAGTGTTACCTCATCACCATATAATTAACGTTTTCTGGGCTTTTAAAGAATCACATCCACCTGGAGTAGACACTGTAGACCTAGAATAAGAACATTTTCTTCATGTAACTTCTCCATATTCATCCACACAGTTTTACAGAAAAAGGAGCGCGTTCACATTTCCCTGTTGGGGCGTACAACCTGTAGAGTGGGTGACTTGGTCCTCATTATCAAGGATGTGTTCTGTACTGTAAAAAAAAATCAACAAACATTGGAAACCTGTGTGGGGATGGATCTCCCGCTAAGATGAAGGCAGGATCCTACCAGCCCTCCTCCTTCCCCCGGAGCTACAGCTTCTGCAGTGCTTCAGGGCCTGGTGCTGCCGAGGATGGGGGCTAATGGCACAGCAGCAGTCCTCCACCTGCAGAAATAACAGAAACGTCAGAGTCTCTTCACCGGCAATAATTCTATTGGACACCCGAGAATCTCACCAATTATTGCCTCAACCCGTGAAACCTTCTTGCTAGAAATCCATTATGTGAAAGCTGCAAATCTACGGAGCGCATAGATTTAACGGTGAATCTAGAAGTCAGATTCTTTTTGTTGTGAAGTTGAGTTATAGAGCATTTTGACATTTGCCAAAGCTTTATTGTCAAGACAGGTGAAAGATGCTTTTGCCTATGCAGTCCCCTTAATACCCATGACACCAGTGAGAGTTTTTTGATAACACCTGATAATAAATCAGTGTATCTTTCAACATAACATCATTTATCCTGTTTCTAAAGTGAAATAATTCAAAAATATGAAAAAAGAGAGCAAAACTTCCTTGTGCAATCTCAATCTCACACCTATGTACTACATCTTAAAATGTATAAAATCCATAATCATGTGTTTTTCCACCATGTCCTTGAATTGTTCAGAGCTCAAGCCGATGGTTGCTTGGCAAATGACGCAGCAATTCAATATTTATTTTTGTCCTTGTTGTTTAGAGATTCTATAGCTCCTTTACTGCACACCATAAAACTGCCTCAGCCATGTGGGGCAGAGTGTTCCAGTGGTTGGAGGAATTAACACTGGCTGCTGCTCCACTTTGCATTGATGTTTTTGTTATGATGGGGTGTGAATGATTATTTTTGATCTATTTTTTATAGAAACATTTGGAAATAAAGGTTAAAAATCATTTTGTCTTCCACATTTTTGGCACAACTTTAGGGAAAAGTTTGCAAAAAAATCAGTCAGTAGAACTTGATACGAATGAACACCTTCTATTTGGAATAACTTGGGGGAAAAAAAGCTCACTTGTGGTAAACTTGGCTGGTAGATGCATTGCAAAACCGTCATTGTAAGTAGTCATCTATGTTACTACATCGAATGTGTTCGGTGGAGGGGGCTCTCCAAGTGCGTAAATGATTGACTTTCAGTCTGCCCGCCAAGCAAGCAAAAATATTAAAACCAAATTTTTTTTAAGTGCTATTATTTCTTTCAACAGAAATGCAAAAGAAGCACAAACATTCCCCGGTGATTAAAATGTTCCATTTAACTAAAATAAAATGTTTCATTTTGGTGCTTATGCAAATGAATTGAATGCGTTGCTTCCCAAAATTGATGTAGGAAAAGCCAGCCTTTTGCCCAACAACTTAGAGTTTTGAGCACTTGCTGACATGCGGCAACTCAGAGTCAAGTCCACCTCTGCCAGAGAACACTTTAACCTGGAAGACACTAATCATTGTGCCAAAGAGGAGGAAGGAGAACTTCATTCACCGCCTTATATACGTTAAATTGTTTCCAATTCAGCAACCAGTGGTCCCTTGTGCTTCCTTCTGAAAGAACAAATTAAAGAGGTATTTTCACTAGATGTGAAACACACTAGTTGCGAAACACACTAGTTGCATGGGGTTTTATAAGGTACAGCTGAAAAAGGATGGGTATGGTGTGACCATAGGAGAGCCTTTAGCTTGTGCCTATTATGTGCCTGGCAGAAGGTGTTATGTTTCTAAGGGATTGCTAAAGCCACTGGCTTAGAGTGCGTTCCGACCGGGGCTTTCTTTGGAACTCTTCTATTTTGTACAAAATTAATTACATATGTGCAGAGAACACACAACGATTCTCCCATGTGATGAGTAGGAGATTTGTTGAAGCGGTAGAAATATCTGTGTTTAAACGTGAGCTCTTGGGAGAGTAAGGTGTTCCTTCAACACGCAGGACTACAGTGCAACTGGCGCTCTAGGCTATTTATGTCAGAGACAGGATTCAAGGGTGGAAATGAGTCTGATTTTCCCACAGCAGGTTTCCCATGTTATATAAAGGTTATATCATGCTGTCATCGCCTTATATAAAAGTGCTATCGTGCTACCAATGGTATGAATTCAACTGGTATTTGCAAAAAATGCAGGGGTGAATAAGCCCCATTTTTTCTAGCAAATTTACAATATTCCTAAAAAACATTTACCTAGATGCAGTCCTGAGTTAATCACAGAATCTCTTTTGCTATTTTACGATGACTTCTGCACTTCAAACCAGTCTGCTGATTTTCTCATTTCCATCATTGAATTTGTGTCAAACAACTTTCCTGTGGGTTGAAGAAATGTTGAAGAAGCTGGATTGTGGGGGAGTCTGTCATGCTTGATA
The DNA here is from genome assembly GCF_964188355.1 of Buteo buteo. NCBI lineage: Eukaryota > Metazoa > Chordata > Aves > Accipitriformes > Accipitridae > Buteo > Buteo buteo. The sequence goes on along the minus strand of NC_134184.1, from coordinate 7,653,158 downwards.
TGTGGTAAGCTAATTCTCTGCTTTGACCACAATGTAGAGGAGAGTTTGAGCAATCCAGAAGAAATGAGTGTGTCTAACATTTGTAACACCCTCCTGATCCTATCTTGGGGTGAACCGTATGTATCTTACATACAGTGAGATCTTACATACAGATCTGCCAAAGGTTTTCCACATAGTAAATATACAGACCTTGCCTAACTTTTCATTAATACGGGGTCACTAACATGTGCTAACGCCTTATGATTTGTAGTGGGCTGGTAACGCATGGAGTTCTCTATTTGTGGTTGCTAAAGCGGTGACTTCCATCCCGTCCTCCCAGAGACGAGGCTGGATGATAGCACTCCACACCTATTCACCCACTCCCCCGGAACAAGCCCTAGCAAGGATTGTGGAATGTAATTAAACCTTTTCGAGCCGGCAAGTCCGTGGAGCTTTAAAGGGCTTGTGGACTCGGAAAAAAGGAAGGAAATCTCTCGGTCTCGCCAACTTCCCCCCCTCCCCAAGCCTTTGCCTTCCAAGCTTATCTCAGCGGGGCTTGGCACCTATCTGCTGGAGACATCTCGCCGTAGGGGGAGGTTGCAGGGATGGGTGCTAAGCCCATCTTTCTGACTGGATTGCAGGACTCTGATCAAATCCATTGCTCACCCACTCCTTCCTGGCCCCGACTTGGCCCTGCGCACGCAGGAACTTTGCCAGGAAGGAGAAGGGCTGCGCACAAAACTGCTGTTTCTCTGCTGTGTACACGAGCAGTGCCAGAGCATCACCGCTCGCTTGGTGGGGAAAAGGGGAGGGAAAAAGGAATGACAGTGTGGGAGAGGGAAAACGGTAAGGGAGGCTAGGGGAACACGCCACGGCAGGTGGGACCAGGATGCGTACACTGGCCCAGGCTCAAGACTAACACTGCAGCATTATTGGCACCTCATAATTTCCCTCTAATTTGAATGCATTTGAATGATGATAGTGGCATGATACTGTTCCATGGTTCCTCACTGCTAAGTGGGTCTCCAAGTTGATGGTCTTTTATCTCTTCTGTTGGCCGCCTTTGCTTCCTCCTGGGCCTGACATCTCTGTCCGTATACTTTTGACAAACCATCGCACTTCTACGGTACTCATAAAAAGCACCGCAGTAAATCCTTTCAAACTGTAACTTTGGATTTTACTATCAAATACCTAAGAACAGAATATTTTTCTTTCTCTCTAAGCAGAGACTGAATTCACCTTGCAGGAATTTTCTTTGCTTCTCCCATTCAGTTCTTTGCAGATGCTCATTTGCAGGAGGGAATTTATGGTTTTGTGCCCTGCTCTCCCCTCCTAGGGTGGCACGAATTACCTGGGTCAAGGACGGCCCTTCTTGTTTCCTCCTCACTCTTCTCTGTCTGATGCACGGAACATCCTTCCTTCTCTCTCCTTTAGACGAGACTCATCCTCGTTCTAGCCCTTCAGCTCGGGTATTTGTGTGCAACAAATAATAATTAATGAGAAAAAAGAGTACGGGGCCCAAACTTGGCATTCCAGAGAGCAATATTGCTGAAGAGCATCTTTTTTGACTTCTCGCTAGCAGGCAATTTGTAATTTGGGGGCTAGGAGCGGCTGGATTCGTGGGGAGGACGAAGTTTTCGGGGCTGTGGGTGCTTTTCCTTCCTTCCGCCAGCAAACAGCGATCCACGCCAGGATTTGCTTTCTGCTCCTGTATTTCGGCGATGCAATGTGTAGCACGTTTTTTTTTTTTTTTTTTTTTTTTGGTGAGCGTGTGTGTGTGTGTGTGTATGTGTGTGTATGCGTGTGTGCGTGTGCGTGGCTCTCCCTCGCCGCGTCTGCCTCCAGGATTTCTCCCTGCCTGGCTCAGGGGGCTGCTCCAGCGCTGCGCGGAGCAGAGGTTTCCCCGTCCGTACCGGCACACGCAGCCAGTGCAGCACACGCACGCACACGCACACACACGCGTCCGTCCGTCCGTCCGTCCCCCCCCACACACACACACACACACCCCCGGACAGACTGGCACGCACGGAGCCGCTGTCCACTCCGGCCCCACGCCGCCTGCTTTTCCCACCCCCTCCAGCCTCGCCGAGGCGGCGGGCTCAGCTCCGCGCCGGATCGCGCTGCCGCTGCCCCGGGACTCCGCTCGCAGCAACGCGCTTCCACAGCCCACAGCCCGATTTTTACCCCCCTTTTTTTTATTTCCCCTTTTTTTTTGGGGGGGGGGTGGTGGTTTGTTGTTGTGGGGTTTTTTCTTCTTTTTTTTTTTTTTCCGGCGAGGGGCGAGAGCGCTTTGCGTTTTGGAAAAGGAGCCGGGAGGGGTGGCGAAGGGGGGGGGGGGGGGGTGGGGGGAGAGAAACGAAGCTACCGCTCTCCTGCCCCCCCCGCCCTGCGCGCATGTGTGTGCCTGCGCGCCCATCTCCCCCCCGCCTCGCAAAAGTTTCCCTCGGCGACCGGGGGGCTCCCGGGCCGCCGCCCCCGCAACCGGGGGGCGCGGCGGCGCGGCGGTGCGGCGGCGGCGGCGGCGCGGGACTTGCGCGCCGCGCGGGACTTGCGCGCCGCGCCATGCCGGCGGCGCAGGGGGCTGCTGCGCGGAGCTGCGCCCTGGCGGGGCTGCTGCTGCTGCTGCTGCTGCTGCCGCCGCCCGCGGGGGCCGAGGGCAAGGCGCGGAGCTGCGGCGAGGTGCGGCAGGCGTACAGCGCCAAGGGCTTCAGCCTGGCCAGCGTGCCCTACCAGGAGATCGCAGGTAAGGGGCCGGAGCGGAACGGAGCGGGGCGGGAGGGAGGGGAGCAGCGCCGCCGCCCGGCTGCGCGTACTCTCCGCGGGGAGCGGCGCCGGGAAGCGCCGCGTTGTTTCGTGCGGTTCTGCCCGGCCGGGTGGCACCCCGGGAGGGGGGGGCGGGGGCGTGTGTGTGTCAATAAATGATTAAGTGAACGTAAAAACTAAGGAGGGGGGGTAAAAAAAAAAAAGGGGGGGGGGGGACGCGGGCGAACCTCCGCCGCGGTTGTGCTCGCCGGCAGAAAGTTCTTGGAGAGTTGGAGCCGGGCTGCGAGAGGCGGCGAGCGGTTCCGCAGTGGCTGCTGCCCCCGCTGCCGCCGGGCGCGGGGGGGATAAGTTTGCCCTCTGCCAGCGGGGACAGGGCGTGAGGGAGGAGGAGGAGGAAGAAGAGGAGGGTGTGTGGGGGGGGGAAGGCAGCTCTGCTCCCCTCCCGGAGCCCGCTGCTGCTGGGGAGAGACCCCCCCCGGTTCCCCCGCCCGAGCCCCCCAGGCAGCCCGTTACTTAGCTCTGCCTTCTGCCGAAACATGCCTACAACAGGTTATATCGCAGTCTGCCCTATGGTGGTGTAAGGGTGCTTTGTTGTTGTAATTTTATTTTCCTGCTTTTTTTCCCCCAATCCCTGTTGTATCTTTGGGACTGCGTGAATAACAACGCGGCCGGGGCAGACGCTCCTTTAGCAATCGGAGAGCACGACAAAAAGAGAGAAATGATACGGGAGGGCATGAGCTTGGGCTGCTTAAATTGGGCTGCTCGAGCCCTCGAGAAAGATTTCTGCATTGCCACTGGCACTTCGCTGTTAGGTTCTGCTGTTTGTAGAGTGAATTAGATGCCCCTCGGTTTGCTTGCTTCCTTTTTAAAGTTCGAAGCGGTAGATTTATCTTCCTTGAGGTGAAATAAAGCCACAGTTACTCAGCGTGCAGTATTTAGTACTTTACATGAGGAATGATAAATGTGGAAAATCGCAGGACAGCGAGGATATAGTTCACAAAAATATGGGGAAGGTTGTTCCACGTTGCCAATGCAGAACAGACCAGATCTCTGCATAGCCACATCGGTTCCTTCGGACACATAGGTCCGACCCACTGACGTGCTTTGGGACAGAGCAGGAGAGTAAAGGGTCTCCGGGTGTAACTATTCCACAGGCACCTTCCTCCCTCAGGCTTACCTATTCTCTGGTCTTTCTGTGCTCTTTTTTAAAAATTTCTCTTCAGGTTGCTCATCAGTTATATCAAATCATGAAATCTCTGCTGTGAGCCGCAGATCCTTTGAATATGCAGTCAGGCTTTCCCTTCGCTCCCTGTTAACTCCATCTGCTTTGAGACGGTGGTAGGATATGCCCTGTCCCATTTAAAAAAAAATAATAGTAATTTCCAGTGAATTTCAGACTTCTGGTAACTTTGGGTAAACACTTGTTGCTTTCAGCTCACAGAGTTTTATTGTCTCATTTATTTTCTGAATGTACAGTGGAAAGTTGCCATGCAATTTTTAAGTAATCCCAGCATTTGCAAGTTTCTGTTCACATGTATCAGTACAGAAAGACTCATGGTAGTTAAATACTTAACAGTAGTTCAATCCAAAATTACTCTTCAGTTTCCTGCTAAGCTTCCTAAGTAATATCTGCTTCTGTGGTTAAGAATTACATGATTTATGCAGGTATGAGTTATTTTTTCTGAGCTTCCTATTGCAAGTTGTTTTCTTTGTGGTTTATCTGCCTCGTTACTAGTTGGTGTATCGACTTCTGAGCAGTTCTGTGTGTAGCTGTTCCAGTTGGGTGTTGGAAGAGTAGGATTGCTTTACCGGGTGTTGTGGAGTACGTACTCCTGCGGTGCTTAGAGGTTGTGTAAGAACCGATCATGCAGCATGTGCTCTTGTTAATGTGAAAGCTGTGTATTTGCAATCTGGTGCAACGTTGGAAGTTTAAAGCAATCAACGTACAGGTTTCAGAATAATTTTTTTTTCATTCTGTCTTTTTCCACCATACTGACTTGGTTAAGGAAACAATTTGTTACTGTTATGAAAGAAGTGTAGTCCGTCAAATGCCTCATGTTTTAAAGTGTTCAAAGAAGTTTAATTACAGTCGTATCTCTGGACAAACATTGTGTCTTCAGAAGATTTTGCATCAATGGCTTGATAATATGATGGCAAATAGTAATATGCAGTATGCTTTATGTGGTTTGATTTAACAGTAGTCATGTGTTTTCAGTTGTCATTTGTTCAAAAGCTACTTTCTAGCTAGGACTGTTTTAACTTGGTAAACTGAAGAGGTAATGTGTACGTACCGATGCAAAGTCTGTATGTACTGACGCAAAAAGCTAAAGAATGTTTAAATTAGGGAGGCTACGGACACAGAGATACCCCTCTGTTGAATGGTGCTGCAAAGCCAGACTTGTTAGATAACTTTTGTAAAATTATTTATACTGGCACTCGCTTTTGAATGGAGAAAGTAGAAGTTACAGATTTAAAAAGCTGCCAGTTTTTGCACTGTAAGGCAGGGTTTTCCTACAGTATTTTGTCGCACGTGAAATGTATTGAACTTGGTAACGCTGCGATTACGGTTGTCTGCTATGCTTTTACAACAGTGCTAAATCGTTCAGTGTAATTGTGTAGTACTTATTTGTAATCAACCTGCTGCATCTGACGTCTTGTCTGATCACCAACTTGTGGTGCTGTGACCTACACTGGAGTACAGCGTACAAAGTTGGTTTCCAACATAGGTTGTCAAAGTAAGTTCTCGTTAAAGGAACTTTGCCTGGGAAGGGGGGGAGGAAGAAAATTTCAAGTATACATCGTATACCGCTGTGGGCTTGATTCTGTGCGTCAGTCACAGGCTGGGTGGGTAGCAGTAGCTTGTGGTGTATGCTGGGCTGTCCTTGTAAAATCTGCCCTCTCGCAGAGCTGTGTGGAATATCCTGCTTGTGAAGAAGAGTTGAAGCGTCAGACTCACGCTGACGTGACCCAGCATTTACGGGCACCGAGTGGAGCTCCTGAGGACTTTGCAGGAGATGTTTTGCTGGAGGAAAATCTGTCACTTGAAAGTCAATACAGAAGGGAGAAATCACAGCACATATCTGTTAGCAATACTTGTTTAACTCCAACCATGATTTCAGTCACTTACAGCATCTTAGGGGAAGCCATGAAAATGAAACATCAAAGTTAAAGGTGGAGCATTGTCCTTGCCTCAGAGTTTTCTGAATGAAAGCGAATGTCTGGCTGTTGAAAAGTAATGGATGTGTGCCTTTCCACTTCCAGTTGATCTAGAGATTTTGAAAGGTGAAGGGTGTGGGGTTTTGTGGGTTGTGGTTTTGTTTGGTTTTTGGGGGTTTTTTGTGTTTTTTTTTTAAACTAGATGCAGAATAATAGTGTGGTTAGAGAAAGACTAGAAGTGTTCTGGTAAAGCGTCCAACTGTAAAGGTGTTGAATTCTAAATACTGTGTAAGAAGTTAGTGAGCTTTGTTCTCCTGTGCAGATGATGAACGAGGTGAGATTCTAGCAACACAGACACCATAGTGAAAGTAACTGCAATGAAAGCAGAAGCAAACCCTTCATTTTGAAGGTCAGGAGTCACTTGAAATTGTGCTTTGATGAATGGGCTTCCTACTGGCATAATACAGAGGCGTTGACTGAAGAAAGCTAGCAAACATAACACAGTTGCTTGTAGCTCTGAAGTGGTAATAATAATAATAAAAATAAACTCAGTAGTCACTCATGCAATTGAGCTATTAGTCCATGTCAGATGTTCCCAAGATACTCCTTCTGAGTGTTTTGCTTTCCTTTAAGTAGCTCTAAAATGTAATGGTAGATTGACAGGAGAACAGCGGAAAATCCTCCTGACCAAGTCTGCATCAAAGCACTTGTTAATTAAAGCCTTCTTTCACTGTTTCTCTACTGCTGTCACCGAGAGGTGTGTGAAGAAAGTGCCTGTAGACCAGGAGGCAAATGGGGATTCACAGGCACCCTGTGTGGTTGTCTCAGGAGTGTAAAAAAAAGAAATAGCCTTACTGAAATCAGTAATATAATCAATGCAAATTTGAGAAACCTGAATTGGGCCATTAGAGATTAATTCACTCCTGATCTCAGTGATGACAATGAAGATGGACATGAAATTTCACGTAAACGCTGTACTTTTCTTGTTTTAGCACTTTTGTAGTAGTATCCTTCACATTGTGTATGACTGCTCCTCACCTCTGTGATTTCAGTAACTGCAGCATCAAGAGGCTCTGGTCACCTCCCCTTACGGCCTCCTTTATTTTCCCATTATGAGTGCATGGTACATGTAATAAACCGGTGTGTGCATTTAGTTGGGAGGAAGTACAGCTTTTCTAAGACCTGGCTTTGCTATCACTTTGGTACATATTTATTGGTTTGTATGTGACTGGTGCCATTAAAGGGAATACAACTTATATATGCATATCTAAACCTAAAGGTGTTTTTTGTAAGATCAGGGCCTTTGAGGAGAAATAGCATGTTTTTAATGCTTATAAATAATTCATTTTTGACTCAGAATTTTAAATCTCAGCATCTGGAGCTTCCCGATGCGACTTAGTGGTAGAGTATCTTGGAAAGAGGGACTTTAAAATAGAAAAGGCAATGCTTTAATAATTAGTGTAATGATGAATTTCAGTGTATTGTACTCTAATAATCTTCTTTCTGTTGTCAGTCTGATTTATAATCAAAAAGCATACCTAAAGCTACAATATTTTCTACACTTTTAAGTGCTAATGTGTTAAACTGTTCTAATGCTGTATTAGTACTTATTTCATCATATGCTATTGTGAAATACTCCTGAGATTAGGTGGTGTTCAGACACCAGAGAGGTCAAGCACTATGTTAAAAGCTCAGGCCATTCTTTTTATATTACTGCAATAAAGAATATATTCATTTCATTTATATTACCACTTGGCTCCCATAAAAGGTCAGTTTCAGCTGAATGTACAATTACTTGCAAATGGCAAATCTTATAACAAGTGATCAACAATAAAAGCTTTTCTGGGTAATTTGTCTTTAAAATTACCACCTGCCATTTCTTTTGAATGACTTGAGCATCTTGCAGTATCACTTGGAGATCTCTGTCTTATTCCCCACGATACATGTAAGAAAACTATGCATACTAATCTTCCTTTCTGCTTAGTAAAGTAAAAATGCATAATTACATTAAAGTTTCTAGTTGAAATAACAAGCTTGGTGCTTAAAACTCCATTACGGTATCAAAGTATCAGCACTCCCATTACTAGCAAAATGAAATTACGTTTTCAATGAACTATGACTGTATGCTCCCCTTCGTACCTGGTTAATGGGTGCTATCTCCCTGGGAAGGGAACCTTCATTCTGTGGTTTTGACTGTTCGTACTACCAGGCGTAATTATTTTAGCAGCTTAAATATGTGTAAAAGAATTAACACTTCTCCACAAATTCCTAAGAACAGCATATAAAGGTTGGTGTTTAAAGGCAGAATAGTTATTATGCTAAACAGAGAGAATACATTACAAGATGCAAAAGGAATTTAGAATGTGTTGCAGATGGCAGGAAAACATATGCCTGGTAAAAATCTTAGCACTTTATTCCTCTGTATGTAAAAACAGCCTAAAACCTACCGAAACTAAGATTTGCTTTCTTCACCCCTTACTGCTCCAGAGCTCCTGCACGCATCCAAAAAATAAGCTTTCCTAATAAGAAAATTTTTAGCTCTCGTTATAGGAGCCTGTCACAAAGACCACCAGCTCTCTCCGATGAGCTGCTTTCAGCAAACGTGACCTTTCCCTTCCAGCAAAGCGAAACAACGGTACTTTATTCTGTCGAGCGATCGCAAACCGCAGAAGGCACGCCGCGTTTGAAGGCAGGTGCCGCGAAAGCGCTCCCGCTGACGACCGCCGTTGGGGCCCCGCCGCTGCGCCCGGCGGAGCGAGTCTCCGGTGGCCAAAATTGGGGGTTATTAATAACGTCGGGAGGGTTTGCGTCCCGCTAGCCCGCTGTAGAAACCCGGGTGCCCAGGAGGAGGCTCTACAGCCCAGCACCAGCCCTGGGGATGGAGACCCGCCGGCCCTGGCCTTCGTTTGCAGGGCTCGGGACAGGACCCGCTTTCGGACCGTCAAAAAAAAGAAGCGGCGAGGGTTGATGCTCCTAATGCAAACAGCAAATTGCTCTCCGGCTCGCCTAGCCTGCGAGGTCTGTCACCTCGCGCTTCTAATGGCCCTTTAACCGCGTCTCCAGCTGAGCAGCAGATGTAAAGGGTACTGAGCATCCCGAGCTGGGTTTTTTTTTTTTGTTTTTTTTTTTTTTTCCTCCTCCTGAAAGAAGCATTTCTACAGACGCTCGGCTAACAATGGAGCCTTGGACCTGCTCGCTGACCTGTTGGATTTAAAATAGCAGGGCAAATCTCCTGAAATAAGTGGAAGTCTCGACTGCTTTTAACAGGTGCCCTGTAGGGCTGTTACATTAAATTAGGTATGCTCACAGAATCACACAGTCGAGGCTGTGCGTGTGCATGTGTGTGCGTGCGGGGGTAGAATCGCGGCTTTTACCTGGAGTGTCCTCAGAGTCACATTTAAGCGCCGAAAGAGCTAGAGAAGCGGCACATTACCAGGATAGGTATTTGCAAACCAGGTTGAAACTTTATGGGCCCCATCTGAAAAACACATGGGCAAGCACACATGAATGCAAACATATGCACAATAAAAAAACTACACAGGGCTCGGTTCGTATATGCCAGAAAGATCAAAGGCTAAGTCAGCCACGCTAATCCTACTGTTTGGGGAGTCCAATTAGTTCAAGCCTGATGCTTCACTAAGCAGTAGGTAATATAACCTGCCCTCTAAGTCAAAACCTAGACCTCTCTGTTGCCAGAAACAGATTCTTTGTCAGTCTCCGTAGCTGTAGCTCTTGCCATGTCGATGATGGTAGCCATATACTTCTCTGATGTTTTTGGCCACGTCCCTCTGACTTGTGCATTGAGTTTCTAACATCCTAGAGACTACGGGGACACCCGTCTGGCTTTTCTCTGAGTTTGTCTTGGAGGGAAGTCAGTGCATGGGATGAGGCTTTTGCACATCTGGGTATCGGACTGTAGTACGGTATAGTGTGAGGGTGTACGTGGATACTGCTGTGGTTGTGAGAACTGTGGAGGTACGCAGAAGTACTCCAGATCTGGCAAAACGCAGTCTGTGAATGCCTCACTACAGTTCTCATGTCACATGTCTGCGTTTGGCTTTTGAGTTATGGTATCCCTTACGACCTTGAAGTTTTCCTTCGAGAGCCTATAAGCAGTAATTAATACAGGAAACTAAAATGGCTTTCTTAAACAGATTTTTTTTTTTTTTTTAAGAAGTGAAGCATAACATTAGGGAAAGGATCTTTATGCGCAGTTATCCTACCAAAAGTCTGATGGTGCTGACTGATGGTCACGGCCAGGGAGGCTCCTGTCAGGTCCTGCGTACATTTCTTGTAGGTTCTTTTCAGCTCAGGATCAGTTTCTGTCTTCCGGAAGTGTTTCTCTTTGAGCTGCTCTTGCCTAAATTTCATTTTTCTGGTCATACCAATCAAGTCGTAGAGGTCACATTTTGGATAAAGTGTTGGTATTTATGGTTGCAGCATTTGAATCCGGAACAACCATTTCTCTTTCCCAGTAGATGCCACATTGATCTGTGTTTTGGTTTTAGATAGTCTTTTGCAAAGGTAACAATGTGTGGCTTTGGAGTCCAATACACAGCTCTAGATAGAGGTAGTGAGGCTAGCAAAAACCTGACTCGGAGAACTGGGGAGAGAATATAGGGTAAGATGAATTGTTGGCGAAGGGACTGTTACTGGAAGGTGAATGGAACATGAATGGGAGTACTTCTTTCTCTCATTACTTGAGTCACTTTGCATTCATTGTGTTAGGTGTTAAGACCTTCCATGCAGTTAAAGCCCTAGTTGAAGGGGAAAAGACTGGAAGAGTGCTTTCATGCAAGGATTTGGATGAATAGGTAGCAAAGTAGGAGGGAGGGAGCAGAGATGCTCCATTTCTTTTTTCTTTTTTTTTTAATGCCCCACTTGGTCTTGGTCCGTACAGTCTGTAGATGTCTCCTTTTTTTCACCATCTAAGTGGTTAAACATCTCATCTCAAACAGATTGTGGCAACCTGACTGATCATGCTCCAAAATGGAAAAAGTTCTAATCAAGATGTATTGGCATTTCTATTGTTGAATGGTTCCTTCAGAGCTTGTTGCTCTGCTAAGTGGGCCGTTCTCAATAATTCAAGCTCAGTATCTAATATGTAATTGTCTCATTGCAGAGAGAAGAGTGCAGCTTTTGCACGGTTCTGTCTCTCATCATAATTTTACAAAACTGTGCTCCATAACCTGAGAGAGCAGACTGTGAGTTTCTGGCTTATGCTTCCTTTAAACCTAAAAAAAGTTCTAAAAGGCTTGGGTCCAGACTATTGAAGTAAGTTTTCATTTACATCTCCCCCCACTGTGTGGGAGTTGGCTGTCAGCAAAGTTGTGTGTTCCCTGTCCCTGCCTCTGACTGCTTCCCTTGCATCAGGTCTAGTCGTCTGAGACGCTGGCCTGGACTAGCAAGCTGATCTGATAGCTGACCCACCAAAAAAAGACGGTGAAGTTACTCAAGAGGTATGTGGGAGCGTGTGCCTGGAGTCATGAGGAGAAAGTGGGGCTCGCCGTTTGGTGGTGGCTTTCAGGTAGATATCTTACAATTACCATGAAACTGCAAGAGGAAGACTGTCCATCTTTTCTCACATGGCAGCAAAATGCAATCTGGAATAGTATAGTACTCTCACACTATAATTGAGAAGAACCTACCAGCAGCTGAGCATCCTGAGCTATTATCCCCACTTTTGCACTTGCCTTTCCAACTGCATCACCAAAATTTGACAAGCCGTCCTAGCAAAGTCATCTGTTCTCCAAAACTGAAGGAGCTGAACATCTGCCTGGGATGAGGGATCATACTGAGAGTGCTTCACTGCTTTTGGGAAACTCTCTGCTTGTTACCGAGTCGATGTGTGATAGTTAATGTGGTCAGTTTAGTGGATGTCTGCCGATTTTATGGCACATTGGAATTTGGGGTTTATGAGGCAAATGGATCGGATTATTAGACCACAGGTTTATATACTGCTATTTATTGTCGTTTTCATGTTTTAAATCTTTTCTACACCTGAGGGTACCTATTCCCAGTTACATGCAGCTTTGACATATAAAAGAAAATTGTGCTCATAGTAGTGCTGAAATATAAATTGTTAAAAGCAGTGGCAGGACACTTCTCTGCGTGTCGTAAGTATACAGTCATCAGTCAGCAGACTTCAGAAGCTGTTGCACAGTTTTTAATTGTCTTTTCATTTCTGAGTACCCTCATTTTCAAATGTGTGCTAGTCCCTAAGAAGTTTAAACAACGCCGTGAGAAATCAAAAGAACGGGATGATGAGCAGCCAATGTCCAGTGGCTGAACCTGATCTGTTTTCTGTGTTTTCTCTTAGGCTGACATAATGTTTCACAGAGAAAGGACCTGTAAGTACAAACAGTGACTGCATCTTGTTTTGTTCCAAAAAATTGATTCACGGCATAAACACATAACATAAATATTTATTTCTCTGATATTAGCTTTTGGCTTTACAACTTTAACATATAAGATAATACTGCGTATGAGCAGTTTAGAGTCTTTGAATGAAAATAGCTATATATCATTTTGCCTGTCAACGTTATCTGCGTTGTCGAGAAATATGGAAAACACCTCTGGAACAGTTTCTGACTCAGACCATATTCTCTTTAACCAGTTAGAGTCATTGCAATTTACAGTATTTTTATCTGGTTCAAACTTTGTGTAACATGCATGTATTTAAAGCAGTTTCAAAAATGTAAAAGAAGATGCCAAAGCTGACCCACACTAAAAACTTTCTTTATAAAATCTTTTTTTATTTTGTGAAGTAGTCTATCCTCTGCTAGCAGTCCAGCTGCAAAAAAAAGCAGGGAAGACAGATCATGCTAATCAAAATTACAAAACAGGTTGTGTTGGCTCATGAGAGATTTAGGTGTTTCTGAGCAGAAAATCAAAATCTAATTTAAAAATTAAGGTATTTAAAATAATGACATAGGGGAAGTTTATTTATTGAATTGGTGAAAAGCCAGGAGCAATATTGCTTGACCGCTGCTGTTCCAAGATGGTCTGTCATGCTGGCTATGGGCTGGAAATAAGCACTGTTAATTGAATACCTGGAACATAACTAGAATGCATTGATTAAATACAAACACCTGTCTTTGCAATGTAGCATGGCTGATGAAGTGAAAGGATTCCCAGAAATAGCTTCTGAAACTGAACGCTGAAATAGTGATTAGCTTGTTCTTAAAGCTCATCTTCAGAAGTCCCGTACTGTTCTTTGTGTGAGAACTCCAAAGCCTCTTTCTTCTTTAATTACTGAGACAGCATACTAAAAGCCATGCATAAATTGACTGTAATCAGATTGGTTGTGGGGCACATGCACACTTTGGTTACTAGTATTTTGAGTTAAAGACCCCCAAACCTGATTTCTGCCTGTCTATCTCCATTGAATGCAGCTGATGGCAGAATTTGATTGAGAATTAATTGCAGGGTTTTTTTTAAAAAGTAAAGCAGTAAATGATCAAAATTCAAAATTACTATTTAATTGTGTGAAGCACTGAAGAAATACAAAGAAGGGACAGTCCTGTCTGCAGAGAGCTTCCATTTTATATTTATGCCAGTATTTCTTCCTGAAACTTACACAACTGTAATGTCATAGTTACGTACATACTGTTTAAACCTTTTTCTATTACGTAAACAACAAATGTAGTACAAATAAATATGCTGCTTAATTTTTTAAATTGTCCTTTTAAAGGACACCAGCTTCATATCCTACTGAGATTACTACAATGATTGATAGATCCTTTGTGGAAGCATCTTTGTACCTTGTTAATTAGTAATTTAGAGTCTGAGTTTGCTTTTTAAAGCAGCTCCAGCTGGACACTGTAAATCATTGTCTAGAGCACAGTCTATGCTCAATACAGAAACTGGCCAAACCACAAACTCTGCACCTTGTATACCAAAATCTGGCTGCTGGTGAATAGTTAAACACATAAATACAGATCATTGCTCAAGTGGAGCTTTTCCATATCTGATGAATAGTTTTAAATTGCTCTTCTCTCACGATTTACCCAAGAGACTAATGCCTTCTCTTCAACTGAGAAGAATGCACAGAAGTATTATGTCCACAGTGTGTGGACATACCCGCATAATTTCATATGCCCAGGTACCCAAACAGCCCGTTACGTTCAAAAAGTCTGCTGAAATTGTATCATACACCAGACGGCTTTTTTCCAAGGTATATTACAAATGGTGGATAACTTTTGGATTATAATTGAGGTCCACTTTTCCTTTTAATATCTGCATAGTTTTCCTTTCATTATTAGTTTTTGCTTCTTTGAGTATTCTAGAGTAATTTCCATTTTTCTGGTGACAGGATGGTAATTGTCATTACCTTCATACCTAATGGACCTCTCACGCTAAATCTGCTTTTGGTGGAAGAGGAAACTCTACAGAATTTCCCTGTCCTTTTTAGCTGAAACACCAGCAAAAATCAAACTCAAGATGAAGGAAGTTCTATAGTTAAGAGCAGATTCATCCAGATTTTAGTCTGTAATGCCGAACAAATCTCATGCAGGTCCATAAACTTCAGTTGGGCAGAAGAATCATACATGTAACTTTGCTATTGATTTATATACTTTTACGTTATTTTGTATAGTCCTTTCAACGTCATTATTACAGTTATTGTACAGCACAGACAATAAATCTTTCTAGAAAGACTAATGGAGTTGGCAAATTAGGATCATCATCATTTTAATGGCTGATACATAAGTGCTAATCTTTTTGTTCCATTCTCTGGCTTGCTGATGTTGGGAGATGATCAAACTGTTGCATGCAATGACTGTTCAGATGAGTCGTGTGGAAAGGACTGATGTAGCAGAATAAAACTTCTCAAAACGGTACTTAGAGTTTCTATACCTTTGTGTTAATTCAATATAGAGATACAGAGGTGCAATCTTAATTAGTTTAAATCAGCAAATATGAGATGAGTTATTTACAATTTTCAACAGTAATCATCTTGGGAAGATGATAGTAACAGCCAGCAGCCACATTTTCTGATTAATAGATATTTGTATTTTTGACATTCTCATATGAAAGGCAAATTTGTAAACATTACTAATATTTATTCCACAAATATTTGTCTCATTTTTATTTCACCCTGCTGTGATCTGCAAGTGCTAATCATTCGGACCCTTTTGGAGCAAAGGTGCTTACTAAGTTGTGTTAGATATAGCAGGAACTCAGGATTCAAACAAATTTTTGTTGAAAAAACATCTTGGTTCAATTTTCCAAGAAAGCTGCATGCATGCCTTTCAATAGTGAGGAGTTAATTTGCAAAGGCAAGCTACAGAATATATTCTGAATATTTTCTCAATTGCTTATGGGGGACTCTTCTTCTTCCTTTTCTTTCTAAATCGTTCTTTTCTGTTCTGCCCAGAATATTTCATGTGTTTGCTACACAGACACATACATACCTCCACATTTCAAAAGAAGAAAAAATAACAGATAATTAATTTTTTAACGTTACTTATGTTTGCTGGAATACTTATTGCTCCTACAAAGAGTTAGGCCATCGCTGTATTTACTGATACAGCCCCTTATTTTTAGGCAGCTTCGTGCCTTGCAAGACAAAGTTTTCATATAGGTGCTTAAGGCTACAGGATACAATGCACAAGGAGAGTTAGTCATGACAACTGAGTAATCAGCCAGTGAATCTAACCTAGGAGAAAAGTCCCGTGAGTGATGCTGATGAGTGAGAGAGTTGAGTCCTCACTCCCCACGTTTTGGGAGAACGTTTTCAAGGCCCTTTTTGAAGGGATGCATGTGATCTTTCCTTTTGAAGCAATTCCACTTCATGTTCACTAAGCTGGAGAGGGGGTTTGGTTTTGTGCCTGTTTGTTGGCACATCGGAGGACACTATTTTGAAATAGCTAAAGCATTCTCTCCAGCTCCAGTCCAACAAATGCATAAATATTTTTGCATAAGGCAGCTGCTGGAAGACAGACTGAAACCAGCATCCTGGATCTGCAACCCCTCTGTGAGGTGAGGGCAGGCTGCACTCAGCTAGATAGTTTCTTCACTCTGTTTCTGCACAAGAACTAATTATTGCATGCAAAGCAAAAGTATTGTAATAGGTAAGATTAAGAGCAGGATGTCAAAATTATTTTTCTTTGCCAAGAACTCTGTCTATAGTAAATCTATTTAAACATAAGGTAGCTTTGAAGTAGGCTGGCATTGCTATTTGATCTTGAAGCTTTTCTTAATAAAACAACTTGAAAATTGGTCAGCATAGAAGGTTTTTTCCTCTTATTTCTTCCCTCTTGAGGAATATTTAAACAATTCCAGTTTTCCTCCTGTGCTGATAATGTTATTCAGATTATTAGTAATCAAATATGAGTTTGCAAGCAGTCAGCAATAATCTAAAAGATGTTTGACAAACGCTTTGATTATGGCATAATCTTCCACGGGATTTGATGGGAAACTCATTGCTTGGGCCATTATATCCTAAATTAGGCAAAGTACAATGAATTACGGGTTCCTGTCACCTCGTTATGATTTGTCAGTAGCGGTAGCCGGCCTTTTTTCTTTAAGTACTCTAAAGGAACAATCCAGTGAATACAAGCATCTATACCTTGAAGTGTGAGGTTCAGTAGGGGCCAGTTTGGATTAACACGGTTCCTGGTGTAGGTGGGTGCTGGCCCTTTGGCTTGTGGATTCCCAGGTGACCCAATCCCTTCTGATATATCCATTTTGCTCCAAGCAAGCACCCAGCGTCAGAAGGTACACGTTGCTTGCTCCCACTGGGCAGGATCCTCAAAAAGCGATGCCCAGTCAGCATGACAGCCTACACAGAAATATTTTCTATTTTCTGCAAGAGTGAGTCTTTCGTGAAGAAGCAGTAGGTGTAACTATTGGAAGTGCACATGAATAATGTTAAAGGTGAGTTTTGGGTAGGTTGTAGTTCCAAAAAATGGGTTGATTCTTCATCAAACGTTGACAAAAAAGAAAGCATTCTTGGAAGATGTTTTTAGTTTCCTGTTAGTGGGAGTGGATGGTGGTGCAGAGTGGTTCCTCATAGACCCCTGCTAAAGGGTTTAATGTTTTTCATCCTATAAATATGTTTTTTTAAGAATAATGCTATAAAAACAACAAAAATGCTCCATGGAGAGTCAGCAGCAGAAATCTTAGTGTTCTCTGCTGAAGATGAAGCTATTCTCCTTCTAATATGTTCCACTGAGGTTCAGGTAGAAGAGAGAGGTCTTGAACATCCCATGGGTTCTGTCTATTTCCACTAGAAGTTTTATTTGCTTTCTGAGTCT
The DNA here is from genome assembly GCF_964188355.1 of Buteo buteo. Taxonomy (NCBI): domain Eukaryota; kingdom Metazoa; phylum Chordata; class Aves; order Accipitriformes; family Accipitridae; genus Buteo; species Buteo buteo. The sequence goes on along the minus strand of NC_134184.1, from coordinate 7,636,002 downwards.
AGATACAAACACGGCAGTGGGAATAACAGCAACTTTAACATTTTCTCCTGGGGAAATTTCTTGACTTCAGAAGCACCTTAGAAGGTTGCAAAGGTATTGCTGGCCAACAGGCACAAAATAATTTGATACAAAACTGAGCTCTAAGTTGCTGTTGGAAACCACCAGGATAATGAGTCAGTTTCAGAAAAAAATAGGTTCATTATTTTTTAATTGGGCTGCTTTTCAAGAAATCCAGGGGCTGCTCATCAAAATGCAAGAGGTGTTCCAAATATCATAAAGTTTAAGGATATTAAGTTCTGATGAATTCTGTATACCTGACATGATTAATCTGTCGATTGTACGCTGCTGGCCTTCGCTAGTGAGTTTTCCTACACCTTCAAGTGTCTTCTCATGTGAGAAACAACACAAACATCAATTTAAACAGTATGTAAATATGAACTAAGGTAAGTATTTAAAACGAAACTTTAACAAGACCAGAAACATTTTGACAAGATTATTTCAGGGAACAGTTAAAATAAATGAGAACAGTTTTCCTCTGTGATTAACACCATTATATTCTCATTCATTCAGGACATGATACTCATTCAGGACATTATATTTATTCAGGACTTACACAGCAATTTTCAGAGGAGCTTTGTAACAACAAAATGAGAAGAGCAATAAAAGACATAAAACTAATAATACATTTGATATTCAGAGGAAGCAGGATGCAGAGTGAGCTGGGAGGACTGGGGTATCTACATTCAGCTTGCTGCAGAACTGTGACCTAGGCAGACGTAGGAACTAAAGAAGGTTTTTTTGTGCATTTACATAGATATAACCATGACTGAGGTGAATATTTGGTGGAATGCTGATGGGTGGACTTAAAAGGCTTTCTGAGATTGTTTTTTTTGCTTTCACTTTAAATATGAATTCTCTCCTTATTGCCGTCAATTCCAGAAGTAAAACTGGGATCAAACCTCTCTTACTTTGTAGTCATTTGATAGGAGCTTAGTTAATACTAAACTCAAAAATGAATGTGAGACATTTATCACGTATCTTTGACTATGTGTTCCTGAGTGACAAACAACTGCATCAGTCTTGTGTGATGTCTTTCTGAAAGTCCCTCCCCTTAGTCTCTTCCCTTTCTCTTCCTTTGGTCCTTCCCTAAACATCCTATAAGTTTTCAGCATCTCCGCAGCCCCCTTAGCGCATATCAAAAAATTTAGTACTGTCTCAAAATGGTCTTCTCTCTGCAGCCATCCTATAAGGAGTCCTTTACTTCTGTAGACAATTACCCTGTTTCATGTGCACAGCATTCTGGGGAGAGAGTTTCTTTCTTTGACTTATTTTTGGTTTCACATTAGATACAACCATCTCATCAAGAGATCATTATGCTCGGGCAGTCAGGAGTAGCTTACTCAGTGTCCTCTGGTTTTGACTGACTACCTCCACCTATATTGTTTCCTTAGTCCTTGCCAGGAGTTAGCATTTAATTTGCATTGTCTTTATTATAAAGATGACCTGGTAAGATAAATCCAGGAGCTTCACTCCATGTCACTTTTTTCCAGTTGCTCAGTCTTTTACTAATGGTTTGTTGGTTTTTGGTGTCTCGTCTCCCTCCCCCCCCCCCGCCCCCCCCTTTTTTCAGATTATCTTAATATTTTGCTTCTGCAAATCCAAACTGTAGTTTATCTGCCAGTTACTCCAAAAGAGGTATCGAGTGTGGGCTTCTTACATTCGTGATTTAACCTCCTTTCAGTGTGTTTTTTGTCAGCCTCTTTTGGGAGTACTTTCTTACCTTGTAAGATACAAGCTCGGTTTTATCTGTATTTCAGAAATCATATGAGGATATGGTCTGTCATTGCAGCTCCTCCTGGATACACTACTGATTTTTACCAAAGTCTGTCAAAGCTGTTGGATTTTAGTAGGGCCAGGGCTTCTTTCTTTGCCGAGAATTTTCTTTCCTGAACTGTTTATTTTTGGAGATTTTAATTATTTGCTCAATAGTTAAACCAATATGTAAGAAACGTTTTATCCTTGGGGATGCAGAGAGGAGAGGGGTCCATTCAGTCTTTGTGAAGGAGCAAAGTGTTGAGGAGCAAAAGCACGAGGCACATGAGTTTGCTTCTGCGGAGCTATGTCAGAGTAGAGGAACACGGTCCAAGCCCAGCAGTATCTACTGGAACCAAAGAAGCAGTAACTAAAGTAATCTTGTGTAGTTTTAGTTTGTGTGTTACTACAGCAGTTTTGCTTAAATTCTGCCAGTACCGGAATCTTGTTTGCAAACTCTGATTTTACAACCCATCTGTAATTAGTCCCTGCATTCTATTCTCAGACCGTGACACTTAAACCCAGTGAGTTCCTGTCCTTTTTCCAGAGGGATACGAAAACCACGAGCGGTCCCTCCACCTCCCTGTGGCAGCACAGGGCCCTAGGCGTTACGCGCCAAAATCCTCGTCTGCCCGCAAGAGGTGGCCTTCGGGAGCCACCAAGAAGGGGCAGCTCCGGGAGGGCTACAGCGAGGAGATGGCAACGGCTTCCCGGTGGTCCCCTCGCCCCTGCCGTGAGACGAGTCCCGGCTTTAACGAGCTTCCCGGGCTCCTCACATCCCGGTGGCCCTACTCCAGGCAGCGGTGGGCGCCCTGCGGCCTACTTGGAAGCGGTGTGGTGTGGCCCAGGGAGGGGCGTCCCGCTTCACCTCCAGCTCGGGAGCCCCAGGCTGGCCGACCCGCCACACGTACGTGAGCGTCTTTCTGAACTTCACAGAATGTCAGGAGTTTAACCTTAAAAACGCCTTGAATGACTGTGCAGAGTATGTTTACGGGTGTAGCAGCGCCTCTCGCCTCATGGAGTAGTTTGGTACGGTGTGGAGAGTGACGCTCTGTGGAGCAGAAGAGGGTGTTAGGGTTGGTCTCAATTTGGATGGGACGTCCAGTGAAGAAGTTAGGGAGGAGAGGTTTATTACATTTTTTTTCCTCACGTTTGAAGGAGGGAGAAGTATTAATAGCAAACAGCAGTACAGATGTATTTTTACATCTCAATCGTCAGCGCCTTGGGAAGAATACAGACGAAGGACAAAACAGGAAAAAAGCAGTAGCAATACAGAAGTGGCGGGATGCGTTGAAAAGGCGCTGTCTCTGCCATTCTGCCGTAGTCAGAAAAGTCAAAATCCACTTCAGAATGCAGGAATAAAAAAATGACAGTCTGCTAGACTGAAGCCTGACAAAATTGCCATGAAAATAAGCTAGCTGCAAGCAAAACACTGCTCATCTACAGTTTACCGTGATGTTGACTTCTAAGATAAAAAGGTTGATACTGTATTCGGGGAGTGGAAAATTAATTTTTTCATTAGCACGGCAATTTTTAATGCCATTATTTCATAATTACTCCACCAAGTTTGGAGCAGAGATGCCTAGCATTGCTGATAGCTTTTTCATCCTGTTGAATAACACTGAAAAATAATCAGCATAATCAAATCCAAATGTAAAATTAATATGAATTTGCCAAAGCTTTGGCTTTTTTTTTGTTTTAAGCAGCCACATGAGCTTTGAAAAAAGCTTCATTTAAAAAAAAAAAAGTATAAATTCTCTCTTTTTATTACCAAGAGAAAAAAGTGGAATTTTTGACCCAAAGGAGATGTTTTCAGAATAATGCATGAAATAAGCCGTTGCTACCTAAAAGTGAGGAACACCAAAGGCAGATGCAACTTCAGTCTAAATCAGGACTATGCAAGCATATAGCGTGTGGCACCACAGGGCTAACTGATCTGCTTACTGCTACTTTAATCTCCTCTCCTGGCCTGCACATGGCCAACAGGCGTGAACTTTGTTTTTTGGCATTTTTTATGTTGACTGTGTTTTCAGTAACAGCAAATAAATCCAAATTTTAGAACAGAAACACCAAACCAGGTTTTTAATTGTGTAAAGAAATTATAATTTAACATGGTAACATATTGTGATTATAATCTGAACCCATGTGATGTGAGAAGTATTGCATCAGCAAAATTATTCTTAGGTTATATTCTGGGGTTAACATTAAATAGTGGTGGCATTCTGCACCACCTTGTTTACCTGTGACTAATTTGCCTTTATAATAATGATATAAAAAAAACCCATAATCAAAGTATAGCTGTTTTACTAACTCAGGTAGGCAGAACAGCCTCAAGTTGGCTTTTTGGCATCATGCTATATATCTGTAGGGCAAGGAAACAGTTTATTTAAAAATGAAAAATCCACTTACTCATTCCTTGCAGAAAGTTGGTAGTTATTACTGATTCAGATTCTGGGCACAAACAATACAAATACACATACTGAACCAGGTATTGTGCTCACTGTTGTTTATTTCTTACACTACAATTAATGAGCAGATACTGGTAGAAAAAGCTTTACTCTGAACAGAAACAGAGCTGGGGAAAAAAAAAAGAAGTCTGCGAATTGGGCTGAGATGGTGGTTGAATTTGTATTTCTGTATGATGCTAGGGACAAGTGAAAGAGGCGGATCTAAAGAGAAATATACTTGGAAGCCCACTGGCAATAGGATGAAAAGGAAAGCAAATGAGAAATAAAGAGGATGGGAAAGGAGCAGAGGTGCTCCATAAAAACGTACAGCAGCACGCGGAGGGAAGTGGAGGTGAAGGAAGTGGCATGTGGTACCTTCCCTTCGGATGTGAGGCTTTAATTTGTTTTTGTGTGTTTTGCACATGAATTCTGTAGAATTGTATTTGCTTTCAAAACCTCATCAGGCACAAGTGCTTGTTGGAGTATTTCTGACAGTATTCCTAGTCTCTGAACTTCATAGTTGTGATTAGTTCCTTCAACAAATCTTCCATGCAGTTGCTTTGATTCTCATAATTAATCACTTTCACTCAATCAAGTACATTTTTCAAAGACTGTGTCGTGGTTTAACCCCAGCCAGCAACTAAGCACCACGCAGCCGCTCACTCACTCCTCACCCCTCCCAGTGGGATGGGGGAGAGAATCAGAAGGATAAAGGTAAAACTGGGTTGAGATAAGAATAGTTTAATAAAACTGATAATGATAATAATAATAACAATAATATTGGAATATACAAAACAAATGATGCACAATGCCATTGCCCACCACATGCCGACCGGTGCCCAGTTAGTTCCTGAGCAGCGATCCCCCCTGGCCGACTCCCCCCGGTTTATATACTGGGCATGATGTCACATGGTATGGAATATCCCTTTGGCCAGTTTGAGTCAGCTGTCCTGGCTGTGCCCCCTCCCAACTTCTTGTGCCCCTCCAGCTTTCTTGCTGGCTGGGCATGAGAAGCTGAAAAATCCTTGGCTTTAGTCTAAACACTACTGAGCAACAACTGAAAACATCAGTGTGTTATCAACACTCTTTCTCATACTGAATCCAAAACATAACACTATACCAGCTACTAGAAAGAAAATTAACTCTATCCCAGCTGAAACCAGGACAGACTGAAATTGTTAAATATAAATTGTTCACGATCTCACAAAGAAAAGGCAGTTTTAAAGGTTTTGATTCTCAGTATATGTTCCTGCTATGAAGAGAACATGACTACCTGAAAATGAACAAAGAGCAATGTTGCAAGATATTCTCCATTTAAGGATAGTTTAGGGGATTTTTTTTTTTAATACATTCTTAATGTGTTAAGATACCAGTCAGTTTCCAAATACTTGCAAAATCCTGTAATTGATTTATTAAAGGTGGAATTCTGTACTGTATTTGTGAGGTGCATATATGTATTTGTATAGGTCTGTATAGGTGGTTAAAGCAAAGCTGTTCATTTGCTGACATTTGTGAAACAACATTTTTTTACTATGTGTGTGAGATCGGAGAGTCTCAACATATGAAATGATGTGTGATACTAGCAAACAGAAGAGCAAGCAAAATGAAAGTTGGTGTTCCGCCTGGAAGTGAAGGGTGGAGTGGAGGCCATATTGCAAGTCTTTTACTGCATGCAAATCCTATAGTCCACTTATGCAGGACCTATGCACATGCAGACCTCCTAAATTGGAACTTAAAATGACTTTATGCAGAATTTAGATACTAAAATCTTAGAGAGTAATTGAGGCAGCTTCTTCTCAAGAACCCCATGACCTCTGTGAAAACATAAAAAACAGCCCCCCCTGCCCCAAACAATTGTATTGTCTGTTTTGGGGCAGAAACTTCAACTTGCTAGCCATTAGAGGAGTGCTATTCTCCTGTGTATGTTTATCACCCAAAAAGAAGGGCTCGGCACTTTGAGTTCCAACTGGATTTAGGCATCTGCTTAATCAGGTTTATGAGCACTCCTGGGCCTGGTGTTCTGATGTATAGATACCCTGCGGTTTCCCTTGGAGGTATATAGGTTTCTATGGTCTGTATGTTTTCTCTTTTCTTTTTATAGTACATGAAAAGAAAATATAAAATAATGTCTTTTTTTTTCTGTTGCAGTTATTTTTAGTCAATGGAGAAGGGAAGACTTCTAATTAAGATGTTCTGCATCATTCCCTGGAAGCATTCAAATAATATTCCTGCATTAGCATTTCAGTATGAATTAGGAATGTGCTTTTGAAGTAAAGTTCCCCATTGTCTCTACTTGCTCTGCTTGGATTCACATCACAGAGCGGTCTTGGAGAACACAAGTTGGACATTTTTTTGGATAACTAGAAGATGTGCTCCAACCGTTACCAGATATTCAAATCCAGAGGCTCAGATGAGAATAAGTCCAAAGCCTTTAATGTGTATAGTGTGGATGTCAGGTTCTCATCACCAGTGTTTTACCCTAAGGATTTGCTGCTTTTGCACTGCTCTGCTTGCTGATGTAGATACAAGCACAGATTTCTTCAAAGCTCTCTCTCCTTGTAGCTACAGGGTGAGTCTGGGTCCTCAGCACAGGCAGTCTGAATTGCTGTGCTGCAGTGAGGTGCCTAAGTCTGAGGCACTGAAACGTTCGCATTAGCTATCTAAAAGCAGGTGATATAAATACCATTCGCAGTGTTCATATCATAACATAAAGCAAGGCAGCGCAGGCAGCAGCTGTGTATCACTTCTTACTTCAGTCCCCTTCAGCAAGTTAGTCTGCCTGGGGGGAGAAGGCGATGGGGTTGAACCCCACCTGTACTAATCCAGCTCTTGACTGTTCGTTGTTTTAGAGCGACTTGATAATATTACAGAAAATATGAACCAATAGAAAATAGGCAAAAAACGCACCCCTTTTTTTGAGGCATACCTTTCTCCACACTTGCATTCAGCTGTTGGTAATCACTTGGCTAGTGCGAAACAAATAGTTCGATCTTGTACTAGGACTATTAAGTAAACCATCTAAATTGTTACTAGCGTTAACTCCTGTTTCCTAGCTTGTTCTCTGAAAAGCTATTTGGTAAATCTTGTTTCACTGTCAATTTAGATATTGTTCCTCCCTCCTGGAAAACACAGAGTTCTCAATTCATTCAAAGAATAGTTTACCAGTACACATTTCTCATGTCAATAATAAATCAAGTACGGAATGGTGCAGGCTTTAGTGATGTACTTTTCTATAATTTACTGATTCTCATAGCATTTGTAGCATATATTTCTACTTAAAACACTTAAAATACTACATTAGCTCATACGTAGGACCAAAAAAACCCCAACAACAATATACTAGTGTATTGTTAGAAGTTTAGAATTGTAACATCAAACATAAAAAATTCAGATAATTAAGATTGCTGCAGGAGCTTCTGTTTAGCTCCCTTGTATGTATGAGTAAAGATAGTTCTAGCAGTATAATCATGCACAAATCCTCATACACGATCAATGGTACTTACACATTTAATTATTTTCTTTGTCTTAGACTAGATTTTATTCAAATTTTGTTTTGAAGACACAACTATAAATATTCTCATAGCCTCTTCTCTTATAACTACCGTATCTGGAAACTTAATTAAACCCCTTTATTTTCAAAATACCTTCTGAGGTGTTATTTTCCTTTTACAGGTGAGAAAGAAACACGTTTTTAAAGTTTCAGATGCTCAGCTTGTGTTGTAAGAGTACTTAGCGCTTTATATTTTCAGAGCATCACTAACACTGGTTTCAGCTGCAGTCTCTGAGAAGGTCTTCTGCATATCAGGCTCCATTGTGTCTGGTTTTGGACACCAGAAGGTGATTAATGTAAATGGAGGATCATTTGTGAAAGTTTGGCTGAGATGCAGGAAGCTGTAGCAAGAAGAATGGTACAATGCAGTTCTCCATGGAAATGCTCTCACCATCAGACTCATGAGATTATCCTTTCTCTAGCTGCAACTCCCATCTCCATTCACTAAAAGCTTTCCAAGTTCAAAAAAAAAAAAAAAAGACTTTTGTCCTACAGACTGAATAATACCCAATCATCTCGCTTATTCTAAAAACAGCTTAGTCCTATACCGTTCACCATTGTGATGCATATGCATGCAGGACAGAAGGTACGATGTTATCGGATGAATGTTTCATTTCCTAACTTTCATAGTGATCTTTAAACAGGACTCCTTAGATGCCTATAAAAGTTACAGTGAAGGTGCCTGAATTTAGACTTTCTTATTGCTATGTAATCTTTCTGTATAAAATTCACTCTGTATCTGTCTCCCTGTGGTCTTTGTTCCACCCAAATCACATCTTGGTTCATTGAAAGAAAAGTCCTTTATGGACCTTTGTATTGTGATAAATTTCCCTGATATCCGTATGTAGTAGCTTAGCGAGATTTGTATTAAAATGGACAGGGAATATGATGACATTCATTGAAAAATGTGAGAGCGGCTGCACACATAAGCTTTCTGTGACTTTGGTTGATAAGATTGGGAGATTTGCTTCAAATGATACTCAAACCAGCACCACTAGATACACTATGGCACTCTTGCCTTAGCAAGGTTAGGAGGAACCTTAGAAGGACATTTAGGGGCGGGGGGAAATAAACAGATGGTGTACAATTTGATTCATTTAAGCATCTGAGTGGGATTCAGGTCCATACACGCATGAAGAGGGTGGTTTGGGATTTGACTCGTATATCCTCTTCTTTGTGAAGCCTATTCTGCTCCAAGACTGTTTGTCACTGAGGGACCAAGAGACAACTAATGAGAAAACAGATTTTGCGAGTGGAGCGGACTTGTCAGCAGAAAGGCTGGGGAAGGCACAGTGGAAGAATGAATGTTTGGTTTATGCCCGAGCTCTTCCAGAGAGGGGAAAAACTCAGTTTGTTCAGGTCAAGTTGCAGCTGTTAAAGTACCGCTATAAGGGTATGGAAGTGCTGGGTCCATATGGGACACAGACTTATTTTAAACACTCCACAAAAATGAGAACAATTCTTCAAAGTTGAGAGCTAAAGCATTCATTTATTTCAAATGTTTCTCTTAGAATGATTTACTTTTAGTACAGTAGACTCTTCATTTACTATTGAGTAGTTTGTTATTGTTTCTGTTTCCTTTTGAGACTTACTTTGGATATTGTACCGCAAAATTCAGAACCTCCCTGGAAAGTCCACGAGAGAGAGAAGCCTGGCTTATTTCCTCCTCCTCTCTGGTTAGTGAGGTTACAGCTACGATTGAATTATATGAGATGAGCAAGTGGCAAGGTTTAGGAGACCTACCATATTGTGGTAGCCCTCATCCAACGCATTTCACTTGGTAGAAGCCTCCCCTGTGTTATCAGATTACCGCTTTTCCCGTTTGCCATATCTGCCTTAAGAAGGTTTTTTTCCTATTATTATTTCAGCCTTGTGAAGATTTTGTTTTCCTAGGTCTCGGGAACATTTTTCATTATGCTGAAGTTTGCAGCACGTAGTGCAGTTTCTGTCTGCACTACATGACCCTGTACCAGCCAGCAGTATGGTGTCAGTAAGAGATGTCACTCATTGGCAACAAATGCTCCTCCTTCTCCATAATTTTACCTATCTCCACAGCAACTGACAGCTCAGATGGATTTCCCAGAAGCAGATCTTCCGTGTCGAAGGCTTAATTTCAAGGCTTAAATTCTAATTCTAAAATGGGTGCGCTGCCCACATGTAATTCCATTGTGCCTTCCCTGCGTGCTGAAAATATTTTATCTTCTCTCTTCTCCCTCTCCTGTCTTCTGACAAAACTGTAGTAGCTAGTGCCCCAGTAGATTTCAAGTAGCATACTAGAGGCAAAAACCTGAACAAATAAACAAAGCAAAACAAAATTAAAAAACCACCCTAGTATGTTTTTCTCCTATTTAACTTCCATCCTCAATCCCTACAGTCACATATAACTGAATATAGGCAGAGTCTGCATCATCATCCTGAAAAGGTAGGACTAAATCAGACAGAACTAGATGGTCTACTCCAAGGCATGCATACAGCACATAGTATTCCTAAAATAAAATGTAAATCTGTTTTTTTAAAATTAATCTTTTCAGAGATTAAGTGCAGAAGCTTTTCCTTATGTTGAGTCACTGTGGTCTTCCTTCTCTATACCTTTGCTAAGTATACCATCCTGTTGAAACTGTTGGGCAGATGTTCTGCGTCATCAGGTTATACAGTAAATCATTTTCTATTTTGGTCTTGTTTCCTGTTACTTAATAATTCCTAAAATTGCATTTTGTTTTTAACTGCCACTGGGCATGAAGAACAATAATCAAAGGGTTTAAATTGACTATTAATACTAATGAAAGTTATAGGAGTCCATGATTGTTTGTCTGCAGTTAGGGCTGTCCCTCCTTGTGTTGCATATGCAGTACTTTGCAAATAGCTACATTGAATTTCATCCGTCATTTTTTTGCCAAGTGATTCAGTATTGTGAGATCCTTGTACAACTCTTCAAAGGCAGCTTTAATTCTTCCTGTTCTGGTTAATTGTCGTGGTTTAACCCCAGCCAGCAACTAAGCACCACGCAGCCGCTCACTCACTCCCCCCCCATCCAGTGGGATGGGGGAGAAAATCAGGAAAAGAAGTAAAACTCCTGGGTTGAGATAAGAACGGTTTAATAGAACAGAAAAGAAGAAACTAATAATGATAATGATAACACTAATAAAATGACAACAGTAAGTAATAAAAGGATTGAAATGTACAAATGATGCACAGGGCAATTGCTCACCACCCGCCGACCGACACCCAGCCAGTCCCCGAGCGGCCAAAAAAAAAACTGCCTCCCCCCCCTTCCCAGTTCCTAAACTAGATGGGATGTCACATGGTATGGAATACACCGTTGGCCAGTTTGGGTCAGGTGCCCTGGCTGGGCATGAGAAGCTGAAAATCCTTGACTATAGTCTAAACACTACTGAGCAACAACTGAAAACATCAGTGTTATCAACATTCTTCACATACTGAACTCAAAACATAGCACTGTACCAGCTACTAGGAAGACAGTTAACTCCATCCCGGCTGAAACCAGGACATTAATTTTTTAGCATCAGACTTTCTCTTCACTCATCATCCTCTTTTCTCAAATGCTAAAAAAGGAAGTTCAGTGGCACGAGAACCTGAGAGGTTGTTGGGAATTCTTCCGTCTCTGCTGTGAATACTGACCATTTATTTCTAATGTGCTTCCTATCTGCTAACCAGCTATTAAGCCAGAAGAGACTCTTCCCTCTCCTTCCATGATAGTCGGGTCTAAGGCCCTTTGAAGGACATGATTGGAAAGAAGGCTTTTGGAAATCCAACTACTCTTTGTAAATCAGTTGCATCTTATACACACTTTGTTTATTCTTTCAGAGAACTAATCATTTGTGAGAGATTGCTTTTCCTGTTATAACAGATTCAGCAATTTTCCATTAATCTGATTCGTTAGACAAACTTCTGTTGATAGATCTGATACAGGGGTTGGGATTCCTTGTTTGGTGTTTCTTAAACCCCAAGGGAGATAAACCCCCCTCCGTGTTAAAACTGCAGCCTTCCTCTGGCACAGAACTTGATTTAACTGACAAAACGGAGTGTGTTATGTGCCTGCCCATGTTCTAGACTAGTTTGGGGTGCAATGCAAGTTATAGGAAAGAGAGAACCAGAGATGCCTGAAGAATTATGAAACCACTGTTTTGTGGACTAACTGAGCATAACCAGAGGTCTCACGCTGCAAGGAAAAATTTGTGATTCAAAGCCATCTTAGTTCAAAGAAGAAACTGAACTCATCCTAATCGGGAGTCCTAGAAAGGCATAAGCGATGCAACCCTTTATAGAAACCCCAGAACAGTGCACTAATTGCCACCATAAATAAGGAGAAACAGTTTTTAGAAGACCAGTGAGAAGGACTTGTTCCACCAGTTAGCACAAAAGCAGTAAGTGAAGTTGCTATCCTGTGTTGTCAGCATATTTAAAGAAGGGCCTCTTTCCTAGAAATGCCAACATTAAGTTCTTTCTTAGGGTTACTTCTTTTATTTCAGACCAGAAAAGCTAAGACCTTGGAACATTATTCTTACAGACCCATGAAGATCAGAGAGAGCGAGCTTTCCAGAGATAGCGCTGTAAGGAGAGCTGTTTGACTGGAGAAGTATAACCACAATCTCCAAGCAAACGTCTTTTTTGAAGCTAGAAGCACTTGCTGATAAGATATGGGATTGCATTATTAATTCAGACGAGTACCTGTTATAACTCAGATCACATTCATTTTCAAAATAAATCCAAATAGCATTCTTCCTTTCAGGTAAGCATCAGAGCTTTTATAACGGCACTATCAATCTGAGGCAGAGAAGTCATGACTTCCATTTTGAGATCTATGGGAGTGAATGCATGGCTATCAGTATATAAATTGACCGTTTCTGCTATTGGTCATACAAAGTAGAGGAAAATAGAAATTATATATAATATATAAGGTTTGTTTTGAATTTCCGTATTTAGAGTATGATCTTGCTTTCCAAGCAAGGTGTATCTTTCCAAGCTCATAACTGTGCAAAATTGCACAGTAGTTGATTTACAGACCTTAGTGTGATGGAGGGTAGAAAAGTGTGACTGTGCATACCTGGAGGTTTCCTTTCTTCAGTGATAAAAGTCCTCCGTTCAGAATATTCTAGAAATGCTGTGTAGAAATGTGGAGATTTATGTCATTATGGTGAATTCTTACGCTCTTGCAGTACTAGAAATCTTTTTTTTTTTCCTTTTTCCTCAGTTCATTTATTTGAAACAGTCTGTTACGTAGGAATGTAGCATTGAATTAACTTGGTTGTGAAAGTTTGCTGATACAGATTGAAACTTCAGGGAATGAGATGGGGTATCACTTGTTTGATTTTGCCTTCTTGTTGCAGGGAGAAATCTGTGCCAGTCTTAACAGACTTGTGATCTTTGTAAGAAAGGGAAATTTCAACAGTTTACTGTGACTTAAGGTCACAAGGATGGGGATTTCTATCCTTTAACCTGTTTATTGAGAAAAACCTCAGGTATATATGAGGCCCATTAAATAGCCCTAGAATATTCTGATTTTTTTTTTTAAGTGGCTGAAATCTTGACACTAGAAGACGTATGAAACTTCCAAACATACTTAGATCTGCTTTCTCTGTTCCCATTTGCCCTAACCCCAGGCCCGCAACTCAGCCGAGGCATTTTATTACAATATCCAATTATGGTGTGTTTGCTTTGTTGAAGTTTTTATGATATGGTCTGCATACATGGTATTTTTTTTCCTTGGACTTTCACCATCCATCCTCACCCCATGATGCAATATGTTAAGCTGTGGGTTTTGTTAGCCAGCATTAATGGTAGCCTGCTTTCAGAGTGTTTTTTGTGACCACATGTGAAGTGCCAGTAAAAAGTTATGAGTCCCACAAGGTGAGGACATAAAAGATGCAAAATTCAATCCTCTACCTGCTAGTCTTTTAACCACATTATTATTTGAATCAAGGACAGTATCATTATCTGCTATAAACCCCAGTATTTTTAAAGAGTGTTTCCCAAAGTAATTCTGACAGATGGGACAGATGGAATCTTTCCACCTGGTCATCACCTGCCAGGGGTTTTTAAATAGCTATGTATCTTGTAAGAAAATAGTAAAAATGGGACTTACCCTTGTAGATACTAGAACAACCAACATGGTGATCTGGGCTTTAGGTGAGTCTTCCTCAGGAGTATTTCAGCACAAACCAGCTGAAAAACTACCATGCTTACCAGAGGTTACCAAAAAGCGATAGCCGTGCCTTGCCTGTATCCTAGTACAGCAGTTAGGGATGGGTCCCCTGCGGCTCCTTTAGCAGGTAGTCACGGTTGCTCGCCGATTCCCAAACCCAGCAAACAGTTTGCTGTAGGGTCAAAGCTGGCTGTTGCCCCAAACTTCTTTGAGAGACGCATGGGCACCGCTGCACTGACCATTACTGAAAGCAAGTTAACTGTGAAGACTGGGTCTTCCTCAGTAGTGAACTTAGCAGTTTTCAAGTATATGAATTCTCTGAGAAAAATGGTTTTAAGCTGCAGTGTTTTTGTGAGCAGCATGATGTCTACAGGTGAGAGGGACTGTGCAGGCAGAGTGAATGTAGCTGGTGTGTTGTGCTCTCCGCGTAACAGTGTCGCATACAGTGGAGCAGCATGGATGCTACAGCTGGTGACTACAGAAAAGTGTGAGATACAAAATCGGGTGAAATGTTTGAGATATGGTGATGGGACTGAGGTTAGAAAAGTTAAATCTAGTTAGGCCAGACTAGACCAATATTATTACGTTGCTTGCTGAAAGGCTGGACAGGATTGAAAATTCTCGGGTAGGAAAAAAAAGCAGCTGTGCACATCTCAGAATTTTATGAGTTTGTTTTGTTTTAATCGTTCTGTCATACACTCGTTTAGTTTTCAAGTATGCTCTCTACTGCTATGCAATGTGCTGGAGAGTTTTTCCTCACTATTGCCAGGAAACCATTGGAAAATGTGTCTTCCTTTCCTGTTGTTTGTTTTGCTGATTCTTAAAATATCCCCATTCTGAAGAAATATCTTTGTTATTCCCTGGATGCCCTAGAAATAGCCTGTTGTGGGGCTGGCACTTTTAAGTGTTTCAGTGTGTTTAAAGATTTGCCAGGAATGTCTTCTTGTTTGTCAGGTCATCCAGACAGTGTTCCCTATTTAAGAACTGCATAGCATGTCTTTAAAAAATAAATTTGTAGTAATGGAACCTAAATACAGAAGGATACAACAACAGAATTAAGACTATGCTTAATAACAGCAGTCCTCCTTGGCTGCTCCAGCCTCTCTGAAAGGTTTCATCTCTCCTGCTTTTCTGTCAAGACAGACTCTCTCTCTATTAATTGAAGCTTATCTGCAGACCCTTTTTAGTTTGCTTACGCTGAAGAAAATGACTCCAAGTAAAAGCTAGTGCTTTCCTCCTCTGCCATCCCTGAGCTAGAATGCTCCTGTCTGTTTACTCGTGTAAGAAAGGCTCTTTTTTCCTCTTTGCTGAGCACTCCTGGTGATGACTACCCCTGGCACTGAGGAAGAGGTGAAGGGATTACTTTACTTCCTCCCCAAGGTTCTCGGAGTAATGCTTCAGTGGCTGCTTACTTCAAAGTGGTGAACAGAGCAGTGCCTGGTGGAGACGTGTGTGCTTAATTCATATGAGAACCATTCCTAAGAAGACTTAGAAGGATTTGTCTGGGATCAACGGGCTTTATAATATGCCTCTCATTTACAGAAAAGTGAATTTTGTACCTTTACCTTTTGTATTAGAAATATAATGACTCAACAGGTGTTTCAAGCTTTGGGCATAAGATGTGATTTTTTTTTTTTTTAGGACACATGGAATATATAGCTTTAGCTTTTATTGTATCTTAGACAACAAAATGTTAAAGCAAGTGCAAAATCTCAGACTGGAAAAATAAAACTGGGTAGTGTAACATCAAAAAAAAGAAATCTGAAGCACAAAAAGTGTAAAGATTTGTGCAACCTATGTAAATGCAGAAACAATTTTTAACCTTTATAAACTATCAGTGATGCAGGTGGTGTAACTGCTGTTTTCCATATCTTATTTCTGAATATCGGTAAATCATTTTAGCAATTGGGAACTCTCACCTTCAGCCACTGTTTTGTTCCTGTGTATTGCTTGGGAGAGATTCAGTAAATGAGGTCATAAAAATTCATCCATTTTTGTCTGGCAACTCTTCAGAAGCAGCAAGTCCACAATCACAACAATACATGAGGGAGTCCCTGATCATTGATCCTACCAATTTAATTCATGTCATAATAAGCCATTTATGAAACCCACCTTGCATCCTGTGCCTATTTATTTAGGTTAGGCAGATGCTGGTACAGTTCAGCTTATCACAGTAGATTCGAAGAATTGCATGACTGCTGTACAGGTTTGATTTCAGCCAGTGGGTCTCTAAATGGCAACGTCACCAGACAAGCAGTATTAAAACAAACCAAACCAAACCAAACTTCCTTCTCCACGAACAAAAAACATCTCGAAACTTAGATTTCTCACAAAATGGGAGTGATGATCTAATGGTAGTTTTTACAGCAAGACAGGGGATAAAACATACCCTAGAGGTACGTTTAGATCCCTTTCAAAACCACTAGAGAATATATGTAATTTCAGTAGCACTTTCTGCTATTGCTTGCTGTGAGTAGACTGCACTCCCTCTTCTAAATGGGAACAAACTCTGTCCCTTCATATACATGTGCAGTTCCCAAAGAAAGCTATGGCTCTTTATAAAGTGGTTTCTTGAAAAGGTTTTCAGCTGCTGAGGCTTAGAAAGAAATGGTTCATGTACCATCACGGGTGACCTAAAAGCTGTACTTTCAGGATGGAGTTTTCAAAAGCTCTTATTGAGGACCTCCATAAAACTCATGGGAACAAGAAAAGAAAATTTGGTGTTGTTTTGAATATCTGCCCTAAACGTGAGCTCTCCAGGTGCTACATGAGAATGTGAATTGGGCTGTTCTGTCCCCAAGAAAAGCCCCTGTGGCCACTACTGATACGCTCTTGCTCTGTCATGGGGGCATTTCTGCCTTCTGTGGGCAGTGCAGAAATGGGAGTTGCCATAGCATCCAAGGACTGTCATAAAATTAAAAACTAGCAATTGAATTCACATGGAATCAACTCCATTTTCCTTTTTCTAGTTCAGTTGTCTGCTTCTGTCTAACAATAAAATGTGTTATTCCTTCATGAGAATGTATTTCCACTGTAATTCCTTTAATTAAATGGTACTAGGTAGGTACCGATATAGGATAAAAACACTGCTAAATTAGACATTCAGGGGCACGCAGACATTCCAAAGAGCCCCGGGCAAAAGTTGAAATTGTGGTCTTTTCTAAATTGGGATTTATTATTAGTGTCATCACACAAAGCTCACTGTGCCTACTCAAAATATTGCAAACTCTTTCCTGCTTCCTCAGCCTTATCTCCTGGGCAGCCTTGGGCTGTATTTACGAGAGACTTTTTTTTTCCTTTTTTTTTTTTCTTTTCTGTTTTAAACTTCTCAGTATCCTTTTTCAAATTTGAAGTGTGGTCATTGCTATAGAGCAGTGGAGTACATCGTGGAATGGTCACTTGTGGTTGGATTTAATAATAACTGGGAGGACAATGTGAGGTCCATTTATAAATTATAACAGATTGAAATGCATTGTATATAACAGCTTGGGAAATACAGCAGATGTATTGCCCAAGTTCAAGAGCAATTGATTAAAATACTATCAAGAGAGACATACTTATGAGAGTGCAGTAATTCTGAGTCAGTGCTTAAATTCTGTTTTCCTGACTGCTGGATCCAACTGTTGTCTCTCATTTTCTATACGCATCATAAAAACTACATGAATGTGTTGCCTGATGAAGCTTCGCGCCCTGATCAGTGACACTAGGTTTTATCAAGAGGCAGATAATAAATGTATTGCACAGTGAAAAGAGCAATCGGCAACTATTGCATAGATTTCATAGAGATGGCATCACTTTTGGTGAGAATCAGCTCATTCATTTCATTGCTAGGCTATGCTTCTTGCTTATCTTTTAATTTCTTCTCACACTGCCTGAAGTCTTTTATCTCCTGCATTATATATTGGGTTTAAAACACTATATTAGTAAGTATTTAAATATTTTATAAAAATACGAGCTTTATAGTTAATATTGTTCCTGCTGTTTCTGCTAGTTGATATATATTGCTCGTTCTTTCTGAATCTGAGGACAGCCTAACTCTTAGGGTTAGACACGTGGGCTCCAGTGCTCAAATGGGGTCCACAAAATGCAGAGGAGGTTCCCCAGCGCTTAGTAAACCTGTTGCTTAATCACGGGGAAAGTGTACTGGCTGTCGAGTGCCTGTGAGCACCCACCTCTCACCTACCCTTCTGTTCTCAGTAAGGTCAAACTGAGCGTGCGGTGAGTTAAGTATGGTATCCTACAGACCTCAGTGGCTGTAAAAACCCTGTCTGCAGATTCCCCTTTCATATGCCATTGTCAATGTCACTGCTTTTATATCCTTACCATCCCTGCAAGTATATATTTCATTCCAAGCCTTCTGTACTTTTCATGACTGCTAATTTTGTCTCTTTTATAATGTTGTTATGTCATCTGTTTCTTTGGACGGCCTTTTTAAAGAGGTTGGAAGTAAAGTTGCCTTTGCACTCATGAGAAGAATTTGAAAAAAACCCCACTCATAAAAATAAGATTTAGCTCCTGAATGCTGAGCATAGCCACTGACTAGTCTTTAAATGCCAAGACTGGAAATTATGTCAGGCATCGCAGCTCTTTATCTCGTGCATGAGAGTAGTATAGGCTGCAAGGGTGAGAACCAGCTGCGAGACAGTGTAACTGCTGCGGGGCAAGCAGGGAGTCGAGGGTTTCAGACCTGCCTGCGGAGTGGTCTAGTTCCTTACGTTAACGGAGTGCTGAATACATTTCATAAACAGTTATCACAGAAGGAACTGGAGCATACTTCTGTCTTACCGGGCTTATCTGCCCTCGAAGCTACAGAATCATGTTCTTTGCTTTTTCTTTCTCCTCGTGACTAAGGAAAAGACTGGAGGGAGGTCTTTCCCAGCCAAAATAATGTACAACCCACTTATGAAGACACTTTCCAGGAAAGTTGGATGTCTGGGATAAAGCTTCAGCTCTCCCACCTCAAAGAAGCACCGGATCTATTAGACAAGTATATATAGGGGAACTGGAAACATCAGGAGGTTTTTACCGGTGTTGCCTGAAGGAAGAGAGTGATCCCAAGTACATTTTTGAAAGAAGGGCTTTCTTCTTCTTAGGAAAGATTTTTGTCTTGTCTATCTCTGCAGAGATCTAGAGAGGGATAGCACTGACGGTATATATGGGTCTGCTTTGCTAATTGCTGACTACTTCCAGGCGGGTTTTAGCACTGTTCTCTGAGTTTAATTGGATCCTTCATCAGCCTGGATTGAGTATCTACTTCTGTGGTAATACTGTACAGCGTAAGGAGCTGTGCCGCCGATACCTGATTTCTTACTCAAGTCACATAGCCTGGTGCTTTGCGTAACCTGCAGGGTAGTAGGAGACAGGGGCTTGAATTGCAGTAGACAAAGAAAGGGGCTGAACCATCGTGTCTTGAAAACATCTGAGTATATCCTTGACCCACTGAATCAAGAGTTTGAAATATTGGTGGTTTTTTTTTTTTTAATACTATTGTGGCTGAGATGTGTATCCATAACAAACTCAAGTCCATTGATGATAGGTGTGCTGCTCTTAGTTATTTTTTACGGATTACACTGAGATAGTCTGTTCTTGTCTAATGCCTGCAGACTACAAATAGAAAATAGGTTAAGCTTCATTCAGCTATTGAAAACCAGGGAAAGCTAGCACTGCGTGTTAGATTTTGAAAGTGTTGGTTAACACTGTACTTTGGAGGTGCTTGATCCTGGTCCGGTGTGTCATAAGAACATCTAATGAATTCAGTTCTTCCTGGAAGGTAGGCAGGAGATTATCAACCTGATTTTTATGTTTGGATTTAGCTAAATGCTGACTTCTCAGTATTCCCAAGCCTGGAGAAAATCTGTGTATGTGCTAAAGGAAAATTTTACGCACCTAGGAACTTTTCAAATAGTACAAGTAGATTCCTTGAGTAAACTTTCATCTGAGTTCAGGTCTTCAGGATTACATCCTTGAATATAGGCATCTTTGGTTTTAGTGACCCTACTTTAAGTGCCCTATTTCCTTCTTTACTTCTTTGAGTTTTGGACCAACATGGATTAACCTTACAGTGTGCCTACAAATGAGTGAGTTAATACCCTGGCTATGCTGCTAATGGCGTTGCATTTACTGCTGAACTAGGAATGAGAATAGCTACCTTAGCGTCTGGTTGTCTGTGATATGGCACCAAGTTTAATTGGACAGCAGCAGCTCCTTGAATTAACAAATCCTACTGGCAGCACACACCTGATTCCCAGCATGAGCAGAGGGGATGTAAGGGAAAAGATATCTGACACTATAGACCAAAAAAAAAGAGACATTGCTGCAAAAATGAGTGAAAGCAAAGCTCATCTTTTTACTTTTTTTTTTCTTTTCTTTCTTGAGAATTAACAGGTAGGGATCAAACTTCATTTATATTTCAGGAACAGCTAGCTGAGAAATACTTTCTAGATTTTGAAATTTTTTGGCTGAGAGCTTGGGATTTGTATCTTCTGTCTTGAGAAATCTTGGAACAGAACAGTCTTATTTATAGTAAATACTGGCAGAATATTGGACATATAATGAAGAATTATGCTACTTCTTTGAGTAACAAATAACTTGTCATACCACTTCCCCTAGTCAATGCATGCATTTCAGCAATGAATCAGTAAGTGTTTGGCGGTATTTTTTGAAGTATTTTTGAACCAGGCAAGGAGAAATTATGGCATAGATAATTATGGTAGACCATCTCAAACTAATCACCAAAGAGCTGTAAAAATGGCTTTGGTGGGGGAATCCCTGTTCTTTAACCTTTATGTTGCCGCTTGGCTTTGGAATATAGGAAATGGAAAGAAAATGATTTTCAGCTTTACATAGTGTATCTGCATAAAAAAGTTGGGTCATTCAATATGTTTAGTTGGTCGCAGCTAAAAAGTGAAGCTCGCAACCTCCTGTATGTGTGTTTGTGTGTGTGTGTGTCTGTCTGTCTGTGTGTATAGGACTCTTCTGAACCTGGTAAAATCATAAAGGGATTTAAATGTACCTTAGTACATAACCTTAAAAGCTGTCCATCCTTGTACTATAGTAGCTGATAAACTCCTCATTCCACCTATTTACTCTTCTTTCTTGCTACAATACAGATTTTGTGTGATTTTTGTTTTCATTTGAACTGTTCCTCCTTTTTGTTTTATTTTTTCCCTCATCAACTTGGTATCTTGGCTGTCTAGTTAAAAGAGAGAAGTGCTAAAAGAACCAGAACTGAAAAGGACCAGTTTCTTGCGGATTTATGTCTCTTGGTTAATAATTGAATTATAGAGGCCTTCTTTTATCTCTGAATATGCATATATTCTGGTAATGGTATGCAGGCTGCCACACTTGACAGCAGAAATGGGCTGATAAGATTGTTAGCACCCTGCATGTTAATGCTAGGATCCTGGACTCTCTTCTCTCCAGCAGCTGCCGCTTTCAAAATTTATAAGAAAGAGCATAACTGTCCTTGAGATTTCTATCTCCTCAGTCACCTCTGGTCAAAATTGGGCTGCTTAGTTCAAAAATTAGAAGGAGAAGACACACAGACTGTATTATAATGTTGCGCAGCCTTGTTTCCCTAGGAAACCAGGCTAAAAACAGCCTGATAGAAGTCAGCTTTATCTTCTGCCAAAAAAATCCCCTCCCAATTTGTATGCTGCAGACCCACAACATAGTTGAGAATACTCTGAAGCCATTACTTCTAAGGAAGATAGTACGCCTAAGCACACATGTGGCAATGCCAAAAACTCACCTTCTGTTAGAAAGAAGCTTTTCACCCGAGCAGGTTTAGCGAGGAGTCATTCGACTACAGAGAGCCTTCTCTGCCCAAACCTTCCCATGCTGTCTCCTGTGGGTGAGGGTTGACATCTTGTTCCATGCACTTTTGAGGAGAAAAAGTAGCTGAAGGAAGGGAGGACTACAGAAAGGGAAAACCTTGTTTCTTCCCTACCTGCTGTTGAAGATCCAGGTAAGTCTTTTCTTCTGCCTGCACTCTGCCTCTCTGTTCAAAGCTTCATTTCTCTACAGGTGAGCAGGGAACATTATGGAACTAATTGGAAGTATGTTATGAAAGAAAGCGGAGGTACGACCTTCCGGCTGTATATGATAGCAAGAAACCTTGTCTGTAGAATTTAACTGATACATGACAAAGTGAAGGAAAGGCTGTTTGACTGAATCGTAAAAGAACTATCAAAACTCAGCATCCTGTAGAGATACATGATTCAGAAAACAGGAATTTTTAAGAATAGTTTCACCTGAAAAGAATATTATGTACAAAACACTATTGCATTGTTTAATAACATGACTTCACACATCTCAGAAAATATTATCTTGTCAGGAACCCACCCCCCTCATTTCAATGATAAAAATGAAACTGGATTCAAAAGCAGTCAGAGTCTATTCACCAAGTACAACTAAATTAATAAATAAGAATAGCTAAACTTGAACAGTGCAAAATTTGAAGAATTTTGGCTTGGCAGACTTGTCAGAAACTTGTCTAAGTGTTTGCTAATTTGTTCTGTATGCTAAAATATTTAACACATATGACAAGGGAAAATACGCCAGCTCTGGACTATTCATGAATTATTGAGCCTTTGGGGTAAGTACCGGTCACTCAAGTCTCTCAAAAATAATGTATATTGTATGTCCAGTGCATTTAACAGGCAAGGTATACATGTACCAGCTTACTACCTTCACAAATATGTGCAAACTAAAGGCTTAGTAAATAGAAAGCATCTGTATATTTTTAGTAATCCAAATAATGATTGCTTATATAGTAATATATTCAGAGGTGTAAAGTTCCGGAAATGACCTAGTACATGTAACTGAAAACTTTCTTAAATCGAATGCAGCCGTAGATAATCCATCTCATTTGTATTAGACGCGCAGAATGCAATAACTTGTTTAAGAGTTAAACATCAAGCCTTAATTAGTTACCTCAGCTCCCTCTGTAGTCAGTGGAGAGAAAGGGGCATCTTCGGAGTGTGGTTCATCCCATGCTAAGTGTAGGGCTGGCATAGAAGTGGAGAAAAATGAAGAAAAGAGATATTCTTGTTCTGAAGATAAGGAGTGTTTAAAAAAATTGTCATTGAACTTAAAGCATGCCTTTCACCTTTGGAGCAGCGCTTCAGACACATGTTGATTTTTGTTGCGACATTTGCAGCATGGGACATAGAAGCATGTTAAGAGGTGTTCAGGCAGTGGCAAGGAACTGTGTCAGGTGAGGATTTTTCTTCTACAGCATTTTGCAAATGGACCAAGTTTATGGCAAGATGCAGGTAGGATATTTCTGTCTCTCCAGTTTGCTCAGAGATACTTTGATTAGCTTATTGAGTCCTAAAAATCCTTTTTTCTCTATTATTATTTAATCAGGCTTAGTACTAGCAAATATATTCAATAGCAGTTTTATCATCTGAGGAACAGACTCTGATTGCAGATTCCCAGAGCAATGTATCCAAGATATGATGTTATGACAACCGCCATTTTTATTTCATTGATTGAGGACAGTAATGAGGTCAAAATCATACATCTAAAACTGGTTCATTTAAGCCTCTAATGAGCTGTGTGATATGAAAGCTTTTTTTATGTCTTACAGTATAGACACATACTGTGCAGTAGGAAAAGTACCGAAAAGCAGAACATCTAAAAGAAGCACAGAATTTCTAAAGGCTATGGAAATAGAAAGATCACAGTAATATGTTTTGAATTTGTTAGTCATTCTAATAACATAAAGGAAATTTATGGTTGTTTCAGGAGTTGCAGTGCTGTAACTTGAGGCTGCAGTGCCACGTTGGCTTGCAGCCAGAAATTGTTTGCCGTTGTCACCGGAGGAAGGTACGTGCGCTGAAACACATGTTTATGGAGTTTGTTGCTGCCCGCAGGTTGCACTGTGTACGGTCAGGGGTCCACCGTGTGAGACCTGTGGAGATGCAGATCAGGAGAGCGATGCTGATTAGAGTTGCACTCTAATTTAAGATGTGATTGAAGAGGTAGGAAATACTCCTAGAAGGACAACTGAGAGCAGGAGGCTTCCAATACCAGGGCAACAAAGCCACAGAAACTAGCTCTGTGCAATAGTCTCATACACATGTTTTTATTCATTTATTTATTAGTGTTCTTATGCCATTTTTAATTATTTTTCAAAGTTTACTGTAAAACCCTAGGCACCTACTTGTTTGTATCTGTTAAGAGACAAGCGTATTCACATACCAAATCCATACATATGTGACTTTTCAGGTATATCACTTGTCTTTTACAGGACTGCGTTCCTTTGGTTTGCAGTTTCTCATGGGCTGGCATACCAGCTATCGATACTGTAATACATACGCTTTAGCCTGTCGTAGTTTGCAGTAGAACCACAGGTGTGTGTTACTGTCTTAAGAGCTTATCTTAAAACTACCCTTCTCATAGTACCTTGCTTCAAACCACTGAATCTATAGGGTGGAAAACAACCTGTGAAATTAATCACAACTAAAAGAGTTGCAATTCAGCTTTACTGTGGAGGCTAAAACCAGAAAGTATTTTTTTAAAGTCAAAGATATGAATTATTTTCCTTTTTTTTTTTTTTTCATTCTGCATTTATTCATGCAGTATGATGGCTACCCAGGAAGTCTGGTCTACTAGTCCCAACATACTGATGGTTTCAGTCACATCTTCCAAATCCCATGAACAGCAAGATCAGAAATGAATTTTATTTAGTTGACAGTAGTTTTGCTTTATCTTAAGACTGGAAGTTCAGTATTTACTTTTAGTATTTACAGTAAGAATGATTAAAAAGAAACCAACCCAAAAGCCCCAGGCTGGAGATTTTTTCAAGTCATAACACTGTTAATGTCACATCCACCCATATTTGTCTATAATTAAAATTATTTATATGTGTTTAAACATAGTATTTTATTCTTTATTACTGTCTCTTCCTCTTACTGTTTCTGTCTGGCTTCTAGGGAGATCACAATCTCTTTATCCAACATTTTTTCCATCAGGTGGACCTGACATTTTTCTTTCTCAGTAACTCATCTTTATACTTTTTTTTTTTAAAAGTATTTCAGGAACGTATCTTTAACATGCATTGTTTTCCTCTCAAATGCCAGATGTAGTGTGGAGATCAAATTAAAAAAACATTTAAATTAATTTGGGTTGATAAATGAAGGACAACAAATCTTTCCCTCACCTATTTTCTTCAGATGATACACTGTAATGCAGAATATGTTAACTGTTTTGGCACTGTGATTCAAAACAATTGCATTATGTTCCCATCCTGAAACCTGTTTTTTACATTTAAAAAAATTCCCATTAAGTCAACACCAGATTGACTGGATTTAAGTCTTTAAAGATGTGTCCTGAAAGACTGCCTTCCACTGTAGAGCCAGGCTGTCACTGCTGTTTGTGTTATACTTGCCTCTCACTGATTTTCGTGGGACCACAAAAAACAAGGCACTGGAACTTTTCTGTCCTTAGGGAGCATACCAGCCATTATTACAGGACCATTCTATTTATTTCAGCCTCTTCCAGTGTCGTCTTCTCTGAGTCAAAGTTAGCAGCCTGACCTGCCCCAGAGGCCAAGCAGCAGTCCTACCCTCTCCTCAGGAGATGCTGGATACAGGGCAAAGGGAAGGGAAGCAGCCAGTACCATTACGGCAGAAAGCTACGAGACCAGAAAAAGCCTTGCAGTTTTGGTGGTGGCTCGCTTTTCCCATTGCCCTTTTCTTTTTTCTTTTTGAAAACTTGTTAATACTTCAAGTTCATTCTCATTTCTACCCTTGGCTCTCCACACCTGGAAAAGGAGAGGGAAAATTAAGACCATTTTGAGCCACCTTCCCTCCAGTCCTGAGAAGATGCCCAGGGTGGGTATGGATGCAGGTGGACGTGCTGGGGATGGATGCGGATGGATGTGCTGGGTATGGATGCAGGTGGAGGTGCTGGGTATGGATGCAGGTGGACGTTCTGAAGGACCAGAGCTACTCAGGAGGCTCCCATGCATCAGCTGCCAGCTTTCTTCTCCTTACCTACTTGATGCAAGGCTCTCTGTCCCTGCCCAATGTGTTAGTATTCCTCCTCATCTTCCACTTCTCTTCCCACTCTTCTTTCCACCTTTTTTCTTAGGTGTGGTTTCCATTAATAAGCTATCCTCGTTGGCCCCACACACCTTTCTTCCCTCCTACACCTCTCTCCAGTTTACCAGGTCCATGTCAGCTTTCCTGTAGACTTTCCACCCCAATATATGTTTTGTTCCAAGCTGAAAGCTGGGCCCAATGACAGATACTTGGGTTTTTCTTACAGCGTCAGGCATCCCTCGCATTTCTGAGAGTCTGAGCGCTGAGAAGGCGTACCCCAGGGGATCATAGGATCACGGAATGGTTTGGGTTGGAAGGGACCTTTAAAGGCCATCTAGTCCAACCCCCCTGCAATGAGCAGGGACATCTTCAACTAGATCAGGTTGCTCAGAGCCCCGTCCAACCTGACCTTCAATGTTTCCAGGGATGGGTAGTCTACCACCTCTCTGGACAACCTGTTCAGTGTTTTGCCACCCTCATTGTAAGAAATTTCTTCCTTGTATCTAGGCTAAATCTACCCTGTTTTAGTTTAAAACCATTACCCCTTGTCCTACTGCTACAGGCCCTACTAAAGCCCTGCTTAACCAGGGCGCATTCAGGCACCAAGGAAATTCTTGGAGCCTCTAGTTGCCAAATTCATTTCCATAGTGTACGTCAGGAGAGAAGTCTTCCAAAAGAGTTTGTGTTGTGTCCAAAGTCGGTACTTTTTTTCTAGGAACCACAAAAAGCAGCTTTGTTTACACATTTCAGTTTGCTGCTCCGGAGTGTGAAGTGACAAGATATCTGATGAGTCTGAAGAAGGAGTTCATAAAGCTTTGGCAAAGCAAATCTTTTCCTGCCTTTCCCTGTCTAATTTCAGCCTGGAATGGAATATCTGAACAATTTTTGCATACTTAAACAACAAACCTCAACCGGATAACAGGTGAAAGAATTTTTATGTTGAAAAATTGGCAAAATTGGAAATTCCTGAAAGTAGGGAATGTCATAGAAAATTTTGAGTGATACAAGTGCTGAAACTTCCCATTGCCTCTAAATAGCTTCAAGGTTTTGCTTTTAGCAGTGTCTCTAGAAATAATGAGAAATAGTGCAGAAGATTAATGACAGTGCCATTATCATAATGCTGATTATAATTGGATACACGTTATAATAGCTTCACACCATGATTAGCTGTTCAGATTAGGATTACTGTGAGTTTAGAGTTTTTGAATTTTACAAAGGTTTACCATGGTAGTTAGTTGCTTTCTGTGACAGATTTTTTTATAGCTTTACCAAGATTTAACAGGGAGAGGTGAAACAAAAAATGTTCTTCCTTTATGCAGACTGCTGTCATTTGATATTCTGTTTATACACTTATAATAGTGTCAGAGTAGTAGATCAAGAAAAATATCTTTTCTATCTTACATTTTAAAGACATTTGTAAAATTACTGCATGCCAAACCCCTCTTAATAACACTATGTACAAGGCGTAACAAGACTATTACAAGGCTACTGTTAATGAATAATCCACCTTCCAGCTCCTTTGAACTTGCTTTTAACATGTGGATATGCATATAAATTGGCACTAGAAGAATCTTTCCTGTTTTCTAAGAATTGCTGGAAAGAGAGAATGAGAGAGACAGACAGACAGACAGATGGCTCTAATATTGCACAGTTTGTGTTTGATAGTCACATACCCTCCAGCATGGATCTGGGATATAATTTTTTAATTTATTCAGCATAATACAGAGTAGATGCTGTTTAATGCACATGGAAATGCTTTTTATGTCCTTTCCTCAGATGTTTTCTTGCGGAATTTTAATTTAGTTCATAATCCCCCAAGTTCTTTAGAAACCAGTGTATATTCAGCTACCATTAATCTCTACCAGGTTGTCTTCAAATTCCTGTGTTTTTCAAGGGAAGTCCAAAAACCCAGCATAAAGTTTAACAGCCTCATCAAAAACCTAGTACTATACAATACAATTAATTTTTACATAGAGACATCTCCACCAAAGTGGTACTTCATATGAAAAAGTATAATAAACTGATAATTTTTCAGTGAGAAGACGCCATGTTTCTCATGCAAAACCCACTTTTAAATGAAAATATAGTCCTTCACAGTGTTTTTGTTGTTAATAGTTTGTTGTAATTTAGAGGAATATGAAGAATGCATATGAGGAGCAAAGAGAATTGTAATCATTTGCTAAAAACATTTTATTACTAGATTATGCCTCGTGAATAATCATGTCCAGTGTCTACCACAGTCAGAACATCTTGCAGTCCCTTTTGTGAATATACTCAATCATATTTTAAAAATAATGAGTACGTTTTGCCCACTTACGGTTTTTATCCTTCTTGCTTACCCTGTTGTCGGAAAAGCGGATTCGTCACCCGGCGTGCAACAAGCCAATAATCACACACTCAGGGGAGACATTATTTCTTTCATATTTGCGCAAAGATGGGTGCTAGGTGGTAATTCCACAAAGCTAGCACACCCCGCAGTTAAACAAGCAAGCAATTTATGCAGTTCCAGATTCATCCACTTGGTTTCCAAAGTCCTTCCCCAAAGTCATTACTGGTAGTCACTTATCTGCCACCAGTTCTATGGGGCTAAGGTTTTCTCGAATTAAAAGTCGAGTGTTCTTCTTTCTACAGTGCGTGCTCAAGGAGTGGGGGGGTAAGTCTTTTAGGTCTTGAATTGAGTTGGTGGTCGTGATCTCCCCTTGCTGCCTTTACCTTTTACCTTACCTTTCCCCTAGTTCATGCTTTTTTGGCAATCATCCGGTGCCTTCTGGAGCAGGATGTTTCCTTCTTACCAGTCTTTAGTTCCTTCTTCAAGGGTATAGTCATTAGCAAAGCCTGCATCGTTTATACAAAGTAACCAGGCCTACATAGTGAAGCTATTGAATAATGGTCCTCCTTAGAGGACGATGCATTGTGTTTAACCCTAAATTGAGCACTATCACCACAGTTAGGCCATAACTCAAACATATGACTACAACCCCATTCACCCATGCACTGTTTCCGTCTTCACTTCATCTTGCATGGGTATTGGGCAGAAGTATTCCAGACAGGGTGCATTATGAAATAGCACAAGCTCTTTTCTCTTTTGTGGATGTCTGCTCCATTCCATATACTCCTAGGATAGTACTGTACTCCTTTTTTTTTTTTTTTTTTTTTTTTTTTGCTTCATCATCTTGTTGGCACCTCCTAATCCTCTGGGCTGGATTTCACGTCTAATCTGAGTCACCTAAAAGGTGAGCATGCAGTCCAAAATAGTCGTTGAAGTGGAGAGAAAAAGACAGGCATCTAGTGTGTGTGATTCAGCCCACCTAAGATACCAGTTTTAGTTCAATATGAATCATAAGCTAAAGATACTCTCCACTAACTGCAGAGAAATCCTCAATGACTAGCTTAGACTAGACAACTTTTAGATGTCTGAACTGGGTAAGCTGAATGTGATAGTCTGTGATCACTTGTACACAAAGACTTTTTCTTGCTTCTCCTGGTAACAAAGAGAGTTCCCTTGTGCAAGGAGGCAATAGATACGCTTGTGTAAAGTATACTGCCAAGGAAAAAGCTATGCAAGAGCCAGAGGATCACTGCCTTTATTGGTGCATCTCTCTCCCCTTTTCACAAGGCCATGCAACACCAGCTATGCCAGAGTTAAGTGTCAGTCCACTGAAAACATAATTACTGTCAGATTTTGAAGTAGCACACTACTGCTCTAATAAAATGAATTCTTCTGTCTATACAGTTTCCCTCAAAAATTAGTCTTGGGATAAAGTGGTGGATTTAACCTAACATAAGAGCCTGCAAAGAGCTACATGGCAGGATCAGATACTGGTATCTCAGCAAAACTGAGATAGCAGACTTGTTGCTATGAGAGTTGTGAAGAAATAACAGAAAGAAGTTGTATTAGTAAAGTGGAAAGCATAGTTAGAACCCTTCTTGGTATGCACATTCTGAATAACTGAATTTATTAAGAGGAAACTACATCTAGAATTCTCCAATGTTTTTCACGTTTTTCAAATTTTTCAGTCTTAGAGATACCTCATGTTTCAGAAACGTTGATGAAGTAAAAGCTTAATTTTTTCCTAATGCTTTATATAGTATTACAAACCTCAAATGTAGTCTTTTAAACTTAAATAATTGTTAGAGTGTTTAAAATAAAGTTTTAACATTGGTAACTGTCGAATAAGTTACTGATAATTTTTTTTTTTTGACTCTTGGAGAGCTCATTCTTGTCTTTATGGTCCTGGCAGCTTGCTTAAACATTGCCAGATGATTAAGTAGCTTCCCAATTAAAATCAGCATTTGATAGTTAAATGCTGATATTACATTGATAACCAGTTATAAGATCAAACGACCTTGCAGTTTTTATACATAAAACACTTTTCTTTCTACCTGATGATGGCATTGTAAAGTATTGCTGTTAAAAGCTGGAATATTTTAGAATTTGGGAATAAGGAAGAGTTTTTATCTTAATATTTGAAACACTCACTAGATGTAGCAAGAATTTCCTGTTGAATAATCCCCAACCATAAACATACTTCCTAATATTTAAGGTGTGAAGACTTCACAGACTTTATGATACACACCAAGAGTAATTATAGAGGGCAAAGTTGAAGTCAGTGCCTACTTTTGTGTTGTGAGATGTATTATCACAGATAAAAACTATAAGTATTGTAAGATTTGAATATAGAATATCCTTCTTTTGAGTGAAGCACAGGTTATCTAGAAGTTGTACACATACAAATGACTGCATCTTAAATATCAGTTAGCCTTAGAGAAGCTTGTGATAAGGTAACTTTAGAAAAGAAGTCAGTAGAATTCTAATTTTTAGCTGGTTTTCTTGTCATTGTGTTTGTTATCAGTTTTACCACTTACAAGGGTCATTTTATTTCTTGCATAGCAACCAAAAAAAGTCCTATTTATCTTGTAGTAGCAAGAGATAATTACGTGCTGGTATTTCCCTTTAATCTGGGAAATGCTGTCATTCCCAGATTAAAACAGTCTCTTATCTTTACTATTCTAAATTTCCACAGGTTTGCAAATACTTGAAGATAAGCACACAGTTTAAAAAAACCATAGCTATGTTTCTTGAATCTTTTATGTTCAGACTGATGGCAGGAGATCAAGACACCAAAGCTTCGTAACTATTGCCAGTCAAACGAGCTAGGGGAACTGATGATGACTCCTTAACTGTAGAAGGGATATACTATCCCGCGACTGATTTACTTAGCAGACCAGGCCGATGTAAAAGCAACGTACCTAGAAGAACTTGACCTGACGATTCGAACTACGGTCAAGGAGTGGCTACATCTACCTCCTAGTACCTGCGATGCCATCCTGTATTCCAGCACACGTGATGGAGGATTAGGCATCGCTAGACTCTCGGGCTTGATCCCTAGTATACAAGCTCGAAGACTGCACAGAATTGCGCAGTCTTCAGACGATGTGATAAGATCAATAGTGAAACGAGAGGGGATCGAAAAAGACTTTGAAAAACTGTGGTTAACAGCTGGGGGTGATAGAAATAAAATACCATCTATTTGGGACCCGAGTGCGATTAGGGTAACATCTGAGGAACTGGGCGAGGGTGAATTTGCTTCCGAATGGGAAATACCAACTCCCAAAACCATCTTTCCTAAACCTTGTGACTGGCGTAAACAGGAATTTATTAATTGGACCAAGTTACAGTCCCAGGGCCGTGGTATTGCCAACTTTGAGAAGGATAAAATCAGTAATAATTGGCTCGAACGATATAGAGGCATTCCTCACCGAAAACTCCTCACGGCATTACAATTAAGAGCTAACGTGTACCCCACTAGGGAATTCCTGGCAAGGGGGAGACAGGAGTCGCATATAAAATCTTGTCGACACTGTCAAGCGGAAAACGAATCAAGCGCTCATATCATTGGGTACTGCCCCGCGGTGCAAGACGCCAGAATCAAAAGGCACAACCAATTATGTGATTTATTGATAAATGAAGTAAAAAAGAAGGATTGGATCGTATTCCAAGAGCCCATACTAAAAGATGAACAAAATGAGATCTACAAGCCTGATCTCGTATTCGTAAAAGGGGACCAGGCGATAGTTATTGATGTAACAATTCGGTACGAGAGTAAACTGTCATCACTGGCGGACGCGGCGGCAGAAAAAGTAAAGAAATATTGCCATCTTAAAAATCAAATTCAAGAATTGACGAATGCCAAAAATATTAAATTTAAGGGATTCCCTGTGGGCGCACGAGGTAAATGGTATTCTGGCAATTACGAAGTGTTGAAAGCATTAGGAATCTCAAACTCCCGACAAGATAAAATTGCGCAATGTATGTCAAGGAAAGCTTTATTTACTTCTGTCGATATCGTACATATATTTGTGAGTCATTCTAGATCTATTGTAAGAACTTGACTTTTGTTACTGTTTCGGTTACATTGTTCCTTTTTGCTGTATTACTGTTGGTTGTTCTTATTGCATTTATTGTTCTGTCTTATATTGTTCTTGCTATATTATCATTCATTGCCTTGTTGTATTACTATCAATTCTTTAATAAAACTACCCCTGGTACTCCTGCTCTGTTCCCTTGGCACTGGAAAGGTCGGGAGAGTAATTTGGAACTCGTATTCATGACGTGTCACATTAACCTAAATTTTGACAAAATATTAATTGGACTTGACAAATTTTGCCGAATTGGACTATTCACTGGATTGGACACAGGTGGACGGGCCACCTTTACTTAACTCGGAAAAGAAACATATATACTTTTATGTGTTTGTTAAATAGCCATCTGCACTTGTGAAGTACAATACAGGAGTTTAAACCAGGGGTACTTAACCTTTCTAACTGGGCGGACAATGCTTATTATAGGGCCCTAGGGATTTCTCTCAAGCACCCGTTAGGTGAACATCAGCAGAAACTGGGACAGAGGAAGGCTGAAGTGCTGGAGTGGTCCTGATGGCCATAAAACATGGTAAATTTTTTGATGAGCCAAGTGTTTGCTTACATCTCCTTGGAGTAGGTGGTGTCAATTTTAGTTTTTAAGTTTGATACCTGAGTAAATTAATTTCTTCTGGCTTCCCAGCAGTTTGCAGGTGCCAGCTTCTACTGCCAGACTTTTTTATGTCGTGTCTTTCGCTGTTCACTCAAATGGACAGTGAAAAGAGTCATGCAAACCTTAGTCATATTAGCATAGGTAAAATGTGATGGCATGAGTCTCGGCATGTGCTGCGTGAGGCCGGTGGGATCTCCTGCCTGCTGGGCTTCCCGGCTGGTGCTGATCTCATGGTTTCCGTTTCTTCACCGCTATTGCTACAGGGTCACCTGAATTGAAGCTCATGTGAGCACTCCTGTCCCGATTGTAAGTACAGCCGTGTACACCGTGCACAAATGCTCTGCTCCCAGTCGTGGGCCATCAGCTTGTCTTTCATAGTGCTGTGGTGGGGAGAATCATATTAGTACATCGACAGTTGGTATTCATCAGATGTGATCATAAGCTGTTCTCCAGTTTCTGCATCAGAAATCATTTATTTAACTTTTATGCAGGTTTAGAATTTTTCTGTTGTAACTGACCTTTGCCACGTGCAGTTGAAAAGCTGTGCCTGTACCTGGGTTTGTTTTTGGTTTTGTTTTTTTTTTATTTCATTTCAAAGTCCTAATTCCTTTTATGCTTAGAAAAAAGAACCTGTATGTTTTATGTATTAGTGATCTTTTTTATTGTTATTATTTTCATTTTAGACCATGTCCTTAACATTTATTATTCAATATTGCTGTTTCATGGAAATGTGAGAGCACTCGTACTTCGAATGATTAGCTACTCAGCCATCACTCATGTTACACACAGTAAAAGAACTTGATTAATTTGACTCAGCTTTTTTTTTTCTTAACCCATTTGAGCCGTTGGGTGAAGCTAGAACCTCCATTAAGATATGTTGCATGTCTTTTTAGAAAGAAGAATATTTAAGTTCTGTTTGGACTTCCTTTTTTTTTAGAGGGAAAAATGTAAATATAACCATGCACACAGAACCACAAATTTGTGGCCAATGTTGGGTGTTTTGGATCATCTAGAGTGTGTCTGCCCAGATTACAGAGAGTGTTCCCAGGAGACCTGTTTGAGACCGTTTAAAAACTAACAAAGATGAGGGTGAATACTGTACTGATACAGAAAAATACAGAAACAATCCTATAAAGGAAAGTTCTGGACACTGACATTGGTGTAGGTGCACATAGTACTTGTTTGTGCTTTGCTACTAGTGGATGAGCAGGCAAATTACTAGTAAGTGTGATACGGAACTGAGGGACACATAGAGAAATATAAAACAGTGGAGATCATTCAGCATGACTTTTGTGGTAGGAAATTATGCCACTGTCTGCTAAAAGTCTTCTGAAAGAAGTGAAGGAGCATGTGGACCAAGGCACATCTAGTTAATATAGTCTGCCTAGACTTACAAAAATCTTTCAGCAAAATTCTTTACCAAGTTGCTAATAAGAAATCAAGCTTCTATCGAATAAGAGGAAAGATCTTTCCATAGTTCTATGTTTGAGGATATGAAGGAAAGAATAATTATGAAATTAAAGGATAAAAATGGCCAATATTTGCAATAGTAGGATAGTGGAATTCCACAGTGATTTATCCCAATATAGGGAGGTGATAAAGTTTTCTAGTGATACCAAACTATTCAGGGTAGTATACTCAGAAGTGAACTCAGGTTTTAAGATACTGAGTAAGTAAGCGATAAAACAGCAGATGAAATTCAGTAATGATAAATCCAAAGACAGGCATGCTGGGGAAGCCCAGTCTTACCTATTTATATATAAGGATTTTCTCTAAACTGTCTGCTAAAACTGTGAAAAATGCATTTTCAAGCTTGATAGTTCTGTAAACCTTGGAGAGGGATGACAGTCTTGATCATAGGTATGGAGCTGTGTCTGGACAATGTGATCTAACTAGACTAAGGCTTCAGTAAGAAAAAGAAGTGACTAAAGATAATAAAGTAAAAGTGTATGAAATCATGCTGAGGTTGAATAGAAAAATGATTATTCACTTTTTCTCATAAGTATCATGGAACATTAAATGAAATTATCAGGTAGCAGGTACAAAATGAGGAAAAGGAAATATTTTTGCAGTGCATAATGAGTTCATGGATTTCATTTCCATAGGAGGTTCTGGAGTCCAAAAATACACAGAGGATCAAAGAGTGAATTCATGGAAGAAGATTCCCACAAGGAGTGGCAGACCCTAAGATGCAAAGTTTACAAAGTCCTGTAATCACACATTTCTGGGAACTGGGAGCAGATGTTGTGGAATTCTTACTGTGGGATTGTACTGCATTTAGTAGATTTGTAATGATGGTTATATTCATTATACTGTTTCAGACACAGGATACCTTGAAGGGTCCTTGTTCTGGCCCAGTACTCCTGCTTATACAGTCTTACAGCCTCACCTAGCTGCTTGTATGCCATGCTTTTAAAAAGTGTGATAGCCCTTGAATACTGGATCAGACCCAGTGTCCACCTGCCCCAATCTCTTGTGTCAAACAAAAGCCATCAAGGAGTGCTTAGAAAAGGGTTTAAGGTTTGCACCAGCACACGGTTATGCTTCCACTCTTATACACTCTATTGCCTGCAATCTCTGGCTTGAAGATTTTCTAAACAGGAGCTTTTATCTTTTTGTTCGTTTGGGGGTTTTTTTTTAATACTACTGTTGGGTTTTCTTAATCTAAATGCATCTAATTGTTTTTGAACTTACACTTGGCATGTATAACCTCCTGTTGCAATAAAGTTCAACATTGCCCAGATGCTGTGGGAAGTATCTTCTTTTTCTTGTTTTGGGTGAATGACCTGATAATTTAATTTGCTATCCCTCTACTGCTAGCACTGTGGTGCATAGTTCTTCAGGCAGAGTGTTTCCTCTTCGCCATCTCTATAATGGTATTGATTTCACATTTTTCTTTTCCAATTATGTGTCTTTATTTATCTAATTGTATTGGGCCTGGCTGAGATGGAGTTAATTTTCCCCTTAGCTGCCCTCTCATAGTGCTGTGCTTTGTGTTGGTAGCTAGAAGGGTCTTGACAACACACCCGTGTTTTGGCTGCTGCTGAGCAGGGCTCCCACAGCATCACGGCTCTCTCCAACATTCCCCCCCACGGGCAGGCTGGGGCTGGGCAAGATCTTGGGAGGGGACACAGCCAGGACAGCTGACCCAAACTGACCAAAGGGATATTCCATACCATATGACGTCGTAGTTAGCAATAAAAGCTAAGAGAAAGGGGAACATTCATGATTACAATGTTCGTCTTTTGGAGCAACCGCTCTGCGTACTGAAGCCCTGCTTTCCGGGAAGTGGCCCAACATCGCCTGCTGATGGGAAGTAGAGAATAAAATCTTTTGTTTTCCTTTGTTTTTGTGTGCTGCCTTTGCTTTTGCTTTATTAAACTGCCTTTATCTTGACCCACAAGTTTTTCTCCATCTTATTTTCTCCCCCCGCCCCATCCTTCTGAGGAGGGGAGTGATAGAGCAGCTTGGTGGGCACCTGACGTCCAGCCAAGGTCAGCCCACCACACTAATCTCCTCTCAAACAGAAGCTGATCCGTACCTTTGCTTATCTTTGCCGTCTCCATCTTTGCTGTACGTTCCCTAGTTCTTCTGTACCTGCAGAGGCGCTTCAGACAGTTCTTATGATGGGTTGATATTAGACAAGTTTTTGCAGTGCTAGTAATGAACAAAGAGAAGTCTCACAATGCGTCTTATGTCACTTGCAGGCAGGCCCATGGACTTCACTAGGAGCTCTTCCACAGCAAAGTAACTAAGTGACGTAAATTATGCAATGTAAAAATGCGGAGATGTCTTTCACTACGGTGGGCAGAGATAAACCGATAGATATACAGTACTGTCGTCGTGCTGAGCTTTGCATCAACAATAATAGAGAGGAATGCAGGAGTAGAACACAAATAGCTTAACTATCTTCAGAAAAAGAAATATTTGGAAATATTTTTTGTTTCATTTTTTGCAGTTACTTCTGGTAATATAATTTTCATGATTCAAAATGTAAAATGCACGTACAGGTTGGTGGAGATAAGGCTCCAAGGAGTGTTCTTTTCTGTCTTCATATGGCAGTGTGTACTGGCCAGCCATGGTTTCAGATTTTAACGAGGTACAAGTATAGCTGGTTCCTTTGGTCCCATAGGCAAAAAGGCAATGGCTTCCAGTGCAGCTGAAGAAGAGACTGATGAAGGAGGTCACAGAGGTCTAAGGGCAGCGGTCTTCCACCCTTCTGGTACCTGGATATGGGTGTCATGGGGAAGGGTACTGAGATCCCTTCTTCTCCAGTCCACAGCAGAGAAGCTCCTGCTTGTTGAAGCAAATCCTAGCAGACCTGAGACCATGAATTCAGTGTTTCTCAGTCTTAATGTTATACCCTATATTAGGTCTTACATCATACCTGAGCTGGGATTAATAGTGGCCAACCCAAAGGATAATGATGTTCTCATACTTCCAGTGCTCATCTGTATTGTTAGCTGTACTTATCTCTCTGCAAAACTAGTATTCTTTCCTCATGTTTTTGTGCCTTCAGAACAGTATCTATGAGGGGAAAAAAATTTATCTTCCCTTATACTGTGGAGCATCCTTTGCACTTTAAATTATCTTCTTCAGAGTCATTACAAGATTCGTAAAATCCTTCATTGCAACATTAATCTTTTCATGGTTTTGTTTTTTCTGATTTATTCTTCTTTACATTTTTGCATTTTCTTAGATCATAGGTTTTGGGATCAAATAATATAGTCAGAAGTTATAAATCAGAATCCCTAATTATGAAATTGTACTAAAAACAACTTCAGTGTTTGTGGTAGGTCTTTTTTGTCCATGCTTAATATTTTGTTGGGTTTTTTTCCTTATAATAAGAGTGGTTCTTCTTTCAGATGAAAGTTGAGTCTTGAATAGTTATGTTTAAATGGGTATCTAAGGAAAATATTAAATAATGTAGGACTTCTGATGACACTGTATAAGCTTAAACCACTGATGATATTTCATGATCTGTTTGAAGTATATTTTACATTTGCACTCTGCAAATTTACCGTATTTATGTAACAGAATAAAAATAATGGATACGAGTGGAAATTTAAGGTTTGCAGACAAGACTCTTCTCTTAATCAAGATCTTTTTAATTTGCATAATCATAAGAATTCAGATAAAGATATTCAGTCACCTGAAAAATGAAAAAGGCAAATACTGGACTTCCTCTGTTAGACCCTTGGCTCAAGAGCAGATTTCCTGACTGACTTAAAATGCTGTTTGTGCATTTTGGCCGTCAAATGCTGGAATGCTTTCTCTTTTCATTTTTATCCTTTGAGGAGGAATAACATTTATGGTATGTAAGGCATAGTGGAAAAAAGTAGACATCCTGATCTGTTAAGGAAAGGGTTAAAGATCTGTTGGCACCAAAGGCCAGTGTTTTCTTAACGGCTCCTTTGTTCCATATGTGTACTTTTACAGTAATAAATAAATTAATTCATTTTTGATATTATAAAGGGAAGAAGCCAAGGTAAGTTTTAAATTTTTAAATTGGTTATTTTGTGACATACCATCATCAATTTAGTTTCAACAAATTACTGTATTTTTATATAGGCATAGCATACTTGCTAAAAATGTACTTTAATTATATGCTAGGCTAAATTTTGTGATTTTTGCATAAATAATACTGCTTATTTAAATTGTATTACTATATTACTGTAAAATTAAACTTTTTTCTTTTACATTTGAGTTACTGCATTTACTCAAACTGACTAGGTACTTTAAACATGTAATTAAACAGTATTTTTTAATGTGTGCAATTTAAGCAAAAAGCTGGAATGATTCCCAATCCTATTTGGTAAATGTGTACAAATATTATTTTTTAAAGCATAAATTACAACTCTGAAAAAATATTTTTTCAGAAGATTTCAAACCTGA
Organism: Buteo buteo; assembly: GCF_964188355.1. Taxonomy (NCBI): domain Eukaryota; kingdom Metazoa; phylum Chordata; class Aves; order Accipitriformes; family Accipitridae; genus Buteo; species Buteo buteo. The sequence continues at coordinate 7,597,052 of NC_134184.1, read as the reverse complement.
TATTATATAGGTGGTATTGCTTTAAATAATGTTATCTGTGAAAGGTGAACAAGTAAAATGCGGGAGATCTAGTCTCAAGACTGATGCTCTATATTTATATTTTTGTGGTATTTTCTATTCAATTATATGAAAGCTAACTTTTCTTGGAGATTGTACTGATTTTCCAGGCATTTAGATTGCATTCTTTAAGAACCAACTACTCTGAAAGTATCAACCCATTGCACTGGTCCATCCCTTGCTGACCCTTCTACTTCTTTTTACCTCAGACTCAATTTGACCTGAACAACACAAAACAGGTTTTATAACATGATTAAGAGGAAATGACATTGGGAGAGGTGGAGGATTATATTACCTGGAGTGTTTCCAAGGTAAATAAACACACTTCTGATATTTTTTCCTTTTTTTTTTTCACATTAGCTTTCACTGCTTCATGATTTGTGTCTTACAGTTTCAAAAAAAAACCACCAAAACCAAACACACACAAAAAAACCCACCTAACAAGAACAACAAAAAAGCCTATAACTGCAAGTTCAATTACTTTCATTGTGTACTACAGTAACAGTAGTTGTTGGTTACAGTTAATGCTCCTAGGCAGTAGGCAGTGATCTGCCAACAGCTCTGTTGGTTTGGTGTAAGGCTGAGAACACAACTCTTACTTTAAGTGGAGGGAAATTAAAAACTTCCCTTTCATAATTTCAGTCACCGTGAACTCTACGGAAGGAATTTAACCTCTTAGAAAACCCTTGTTTGGACTGATTATATAAAACTAAATTAAACGCTAATTTTCCTGAATTGCATAAAGTTGATGCCGCTTTTCCTTTTCCCAACTGTAAAGAAACACGCTTGTTGAAATGGACGTTGGACTTTGTGTGCAGGGTTTCAAGCCATCAAGCTTAGCAAAATGGTGCACCAAAATGCGGGGCCAAGGTGATGTCGTGGTGGCTGGTCTGGTAAGGTTGGGATGGCTGTGGTGTATAACGGATACCAAAGCCCACTAGTGGGCTCACAAAGTGTTCGAAGACCCTGGGTGTTCCTATAGCGCCTGTTCTTCCCTGCAGGACCCGACGTGGGCCTGGAAAGCACCTGCTGGCATCTGGAAAGTGTAGTGAGTATAAGTAGAGGGCTCTCAAGTTGTTTTAAGGATTACTGTCGTCTACAAATTCCCAGGCCTTCAGTCTATGTACCAAGCCTCTCTAGTACTGTTGTACAGATGGCGCTCCCTAAGAACCAGATTCTGCACATACTTGTGCATATGTGCATTTTCATTTGCCAGGAGCGGTTCAGTTGTCTACCCTGCCTCCTAGCACATGATTGAAAATTCAGTAAAGATTGGGTTCAGCTTCAGAATAAACATCTAAGTGTGAACTAGGGGTCGAGGCTCCCCATATAGACTACGTAGTTTTAGGCAAACCAGTCAACGTGACCAGGAGCACTATTCAGCCCACATTAAAGTTAACACATTGAATATGATTCAGTTGGCTGTAACGGTCCCATTTGAGGTGCCCTGCTGGTATACAGATGCTATTTCAGAAGGTTATAGGTATCCTGTCTGCCAGCCTTGTTGGAGCGGTTTGGATGTGCCGTAAAACCTCAGATGGCACAAGGCTCCTGTGCAAGCAGCTAAATTAATCACCTTTGGTCAGCTGAGTAACTCACATCCTAGGGTAAGTTACAAATTTCTAGACTGTTATAAGCAGAATATCTATGTCAGTATGTGTACAGTTTTTTAACTAAAACCAAAGCAATTTCTAATAATTGATTTCTGCCCCCCTATTGCTTTCCACAGAGAATAAATGATATGCATGCTTAATTTATAAGTATGGTTGGTATAATTCAGTCTTTGTGCGTTATCAAAGCAAAAACTACTGCTGGTAGGGTGAGAGGACTGGAGCTCCTTATCATGCCTATGCTGGGCTGTCTTCCCCACAGGACCAGGTCGAAGATTGGCCATTCTTTGGAAAAGACTTCCTATTTCATTCACGATGGCTATCCATAGTGCAGTGGGCTTATCAGGACTGACAATATCCTAGTACCCTTGCATTGTATATCAGCATAGCTTGGCTCTCTTGACAAAGAGCGAGCTTTTTTTGTAACCAGGAAAGCCCTATATATCCTTTGAATAACATTATTTTGAAACCAGTATTACCAGAATAAGTCAAGGTCATCAATAATCCTCTGCTTCTATCTGAAAAATTAAATATGAGCATTTGGAAGTGCTATAAATGTTGATAAGCATCTAAACCTTGCTATGTATAGCATCTCATACAGACAGGTACTACAATACAAATATCAAAGTGAGACACAATGAGCCATCATTAGTTTGTTCCAGCTGATACTGATGATACTATTTTCATCTTTAAAGCTTTTTGTTACAAGTGGCTGCTGCGTACTTAGGAGGAAACACAGCCTATCTTCTTAAATATCTTCTTAACAATTTCCATTTGATGATGAAAAGGATTTCCAGACCCTGAAAAAGCATTTAGAAGCACATAGCTCAAACTAGAATGAAGTCAGGGTAATCCTCTGTCCTTTATTATGCAGCAGATCAAATTAGAGGATCACCGATATCTTTATGGCTTTATAATCTGTGATTAACATATTAGTTTTTAACTGTGTGCTTTGGTCCAGTTCTTTGCAACAATGCATGTAAGCACGTCTTTGGAGCAGGTGGAGCTGAAGCAAGGGATTAAAATTAGGTAGATGTTGAAGTGCTTTGCAGGCTGGAGCTTGAGTCCTGACATCCTGAGTTCTCTATGTCTTTCAGAATGTTTGCGGTTAAATGTCTGTTTTTGACATGGTGGTCTTCATGCTTTCCACTTTATTTTTAAAAAAAAAAAAAAGAAGTTAAAAGTATTAAGGTTATAGTACTTTTTCTTTGCCTAAAGAAATAATTTTATTAGTTAAGAATTGCATTAAAATAAGTTTTATTTAGATGGAATAATCTGCTTTTCCCTAGGTTTGTTTTTTTTAAATTTTATATTTTCATAGAATCATAGAATACAGGTTGGAAGGGACCTCAGGGATCATCTGGTCCAACCTTTCTTGGCAAAAGCCCAGTCTAGACAAGATGGCTCAGCACTCTGTCCAGCTGAATCTTAAAAGTGTCCAATGCTGGGGAATCCACCACTTCCCTGGGGAGATTATTCCAATGGCTGATTGTTCCCATTGTGAAAAATTTTCCTCTTGTGTCCAGTTGGAATCTCCCCGGCAGTAACTTGTACCCAGTACCTCTGTCTTTTCCATGTGACTCCTTGTAAAATGGGAGTCTCCATCTTTGTAACCACCCTTTAAATATGGGAACATGGTGATAAGGTGTCCCATAAACCTTCTTTTCTCAAAGCCGAACAAACCCAGTTCTCTCAGCCTTTCCTCATATGGCAGGTTTCCCGGTCCTTTGACCACGCTTGTGGCCCTGCTCTGGACCCTCTCCAGCCTGTCCACATCTGTTTTGTATAGCGGGGTCCAAATCTGAACACAGTATTCCAGATGTGGCCTGACAAGCGCTGAGTACAGTGGGATAATGACTTCTTTATCTCTGCTGGTGATGCCCTTGTTGATGCAACCCAGCGTCCCGTTGGCTTGCTTTGCCGCAGCAGCACACTGTTCACTCATATTGAGCTGGTTGTCCACCAGGATCCCCAGATCCCTTTCCACAGAGCTGCTCTCCAGCCAGGTAGATTCCGGATCCCACTCCTGGATTATGTTTTCCCAGGTGCAAGACCTTACACTTGTCCCTGCTGAACTTTATAAGGTTCTTGTTAACCCACTCTTCCAGCCTATCCAGGTCTTCCTGCAGGGTGGCTCTCCCTTCCAAAGTGTCCACTTCCCCACTCAGTTTGGTATCATCAGCAAACTTCATCAGGGAACACCTGATCCCATCATCCAGATCACTTATGAAGATACTAAACAGTGTAGGGCCCACTATCGGTACCTGGGGGACCCCACCTGTGACAGGTTGCCAGTTTGAAAAGGAGCGATTCGCTACCATCCTGACCCACCGCACGGACCGCTTGCCTGGACCATAACCCATCAGTTTCTCTAGGAGGAGGCTGTGGGAAACTCTATCGAAAGCTTTGGAGAAATCCAGGTAGACAATGTCCGCCGCTCGCCCCACGTAAACCGAGCAGGTTACTTTGTCATTGAAGGCGATCAGGTTTGTCAGGCATGATTTGCCCTTGGTGAATCCGTGCTGGCTTTTCCCAATGACATGCTTCATTTACTTGTGACAGCCCCCAGGAGGATTCATTCCACAACTTTCCCAGGGACTGAAGTAAGACTGATGGGCCTATAATTTCCTGGATCCTCCTTTAAGCCCTTCTTGTAGATGGGGGTGACATTAGCTGCCTTCCAGTCTTCTGGAATGTCCCCCGATCTCCACAACTTCCCAAAGATTATGGAGAGTGGCCTCACAATGTCAGCCAGCTCTCTTAACGCCCTCGGGTGGATATTGTCAGGGCCCATCGATTTGTAGAGGTCAAGCTCCTGTAATAGTTCACATACCAACTCTTCCTTCACGGAGAGTGGTTCTGTGTTTGCATCAACCTGGATTTTTGTTCCCAAGGCCTGGAGCCCAACAGTGCTGGTAAAGACAGAAGTGAAGAAGGTGTTGAGAAACTCTGCCTTTTCAGCATTGTTGGTGACTAATTCACCTCTCCTGTTTAACAGTGGGACGATATTTTCCTTCTGTTTCCTTCATTTTGAGACAAATTGCATATATTACCCATAGAAATATTTTAAAAGTTCAATTTTTTCTTGTGGAGATACACTAAGATAATACAAATGATGGAAAATAAGCATTATCAACCTGAATTCTCTCCTTCAGGGTCTAAATTAAATCTATGAACAGTTACAACACAACTAAATAATATATCTTATGTTTCTAGTAACCTGTTAAAAGTTTTGAAAAGTAATAGAACTGAGACTATTAGTCAGATTGATATCATTCTCAGTTAATTAATTAAACATCAACATTGAGCTTAAATATACTGACCCCTGAAGAATATACCTTTGACAGTAGTTACATGAAGTAGCTGGTTTACAAAGTACGACTAATTCTCCAAATATGTATTGGGGTCATTACTTCCATTACAAAGTGCCCGTGCCAGCTAAAATCAATAAATTCACAGCAGTGTGGTACACCTTGGAACGTATTGAGGGGAGAAATAATAAATACATATGCCTATAATAAAAAGGGCCTACATCTTTCTGTCGGAAGGATTCATCTTTCCATCTCTCATCCCTGCTCCCTTTGGTACTGTAGTTTACGTCTCTCCGAATGTTTCTATTACAAGTAGAGTTGCAAACGTAATTCATAGACAATGATATGATCAACAATTTCTTTCCATTTGCAAAGTTTCTGTCAAGTTTTCTTGTATTGATTTGTTATTCATACACCCAGTACTTCCAATAACGTTTTTGCATGCTGTTGCCATCAGTCTTCAAGAATCTCAGATGTGTTGGGTTTACTGGTTCTCGGCCAGTTTTCAGCTGCCATTCTGGGCGCTGCCAGTTTTTCAGTTACCCAGCTGCTATGAGTTTTGCTGGTAGGATAGCTGCATCTATTCTGTTTCACTGGTGAAATACACCCTTTCTGCCCGAGTTTGTAGTTTCGGCCATCCTAGAATTCCCTCACAGTTCGTTCGTTCGTTCTCCATTGGTCTCCCTTCCTGCCATGTCTTTTCTTTCTCCCATACTCATTCCACTTCGTCCCTTCTCTCTGCATTTCCACTTGGCACAGTCTCTTTCCTGAAACCTCATTTTCCCACTTGTTTGTTTCATAGTTCCTCTTCTGTGTACCACTTTGCTCTCTGCATAAATGTCAGGGTTTAAAGTGTGTTGCCACAGACAGCTCTGTTGACCAGAAACCTGTTGACTAAAAACTAAACCAACAGCTGACCAGCAAGAGAATGACAAGAATTTATATAAAATTGTGGGTGATTCCAGATGGCTGGCTGATTTGGAAAACCACCCTGTGAGAGTTTTAAGATGGTATGGTAGTGAATAGTTTTTTAGGTCCTGTTTCTCCTTGTATGAGCAAGTTCTGGGTTTTGAGCTGGCGAGCTGTATAATTGTCAACTGAGGTGTTATTTAGGACTATGCACAGGCAGCAATGGGTAAAAGGAAGCATAGAAGCAGCAAGAGAGTTTGTCCGGGTCTCTGCATGCCTCTACTGATTGCAAAGTTGCACTTTTACAGTCTGGTGGTAATGTTGATTTGTGATTCTTAGCAAGTGTACGTTAGCTGTCCAAAAGTTTACACCAGAGTTAGGGTTGCCAAGGGCACTTTCAGCTATTGAGTTCAGTTACTTTAAGTTCTCATACAATAGAGTAGTGCATTTTAGAACACCAGAAAGTGATGAATTAAAGTAACGTGACTTCAAATTATGAAAAATACTTGCAGGTATGCCACAAAATATTCTAACACTGCCCACCTGAATCAGCCAGTAGTTACTGGGAACAGTAATAATTGTACAGTAGTACACCTAAGCAGCAATGGAATTACTTGTATACCAAGTATTTGAGTTTGCAGTGTATGCCTTGTTGGTGCTTCATCTTCCATTCACAGTATTAAGTGCAAATGTACTGAATAGTTACTGTCACCTAATTATAGGTATCTGCAGGTGAACTTTGTGAGTAAGGGTGGAATTGGACCCAGTTACCTCAACTTAGGTGTCCAATTCTATTTGAGATGTCCTGGCATATCTGAGGCAGGCACATAGGGCTAGTGAATGGGACCCAGCCCCAGCTGGAGGTTGGAGCAGTGGAGCCAGATTCTTCCCTGTGTCTTCAAGAACACCAAGGGCAGAATTTGTTTTCTGAGTGCCAGTTGAGGTGGCCTAGTGCATCCCACTGATTGGAAACCAATAAATACTAGTAAAGCTTACAGGTCTGCCACAGAGCCTGTGTTGTGTCAACACCATGCATGTGTTGCAGGCACCTCAGAGCTTCTCGAATGACTTTAGATGCCTGTATTGAAGTAATCAATTCTATACATAGCTGTGTGTTTACAACGGTGGGAACTTGTTCATATTTAGACACCTAAATGTATATCAGTGAAGACCTGAGCGTATCTCACTTTCAGTACTAAGATTCTGTATCACTGAGAAAAATAGGGTGGCATTTTGTCATTGTGGTGGATAACAGAATAGTAATATGGATGACAAAGATCAGTGCAATAACAATATGTAAATAAAGGCAGCTTAGGAAAAATATTCTTGTACAAAGGAGAAGTGATGAAGTTTTCAAGGGCTGTTTGATAATTAGTAGATTCAGAGGTAGAGTGGAAACCATACTTAAGTGGTTTCCTTTTAGCTTGTGCCTAATGCACTCATCTTGCTTTCATGTAATGGTTTCTTTTCCCATGATTCTTCTACACTGTTCTGTAACATCTGTAGTGGAAATGTTCTGACCCCATTATTAAAGAGGGCAAGTAGAGGTTAACATTGTTAAATCTTCTTTCTTTGATTTTTTAGAGACTCGGGGATATTTTAGTTCAGATTGTGACACTAGTAGGTGACCTTGACTATGCCTGAGCTGGTGGGTTAACCTTGGCCAGCAGCCAGATGCCCACCCTGGCCTCTTGCCACAGAGGCCACCCCTGCAGCCCCCCACATCTACCAAAACCTTGCCACCTACACCCAATACAGTCAGAAACAGTAATTTCTTTTTTGCGCCAATGAAGGAAATACCATTCTTCCCTTCTGTCTGCAGTTGTTTGAAGATCATTCTGCCAGCCAGAATTAACCCTTTTCCTACTTTTTCTTACTCTTTTATATCTACTTATTGTTTGACCTGCCTCTTTCGAGGTGAGGAAGTGGTGTGAGTAAGTAGGGTTTGGTGAACTAAACAAAAGAGACAGGGAAATCAGAGAGACTGAGATCAGCGGTGACATACTGTTTGCAAGAACGGAAGGGAAAAGGTGATCACTGCGACATGTACATGCCACATGTGCAGACTTACTCTCCTCTTTATGCTGTCCTGTGTTGTGCTGGCAGCACCCTTATCCCAAGTAATATGTTCACTAGCAGTTAGGAAGAGAAAGGGAAATTGGAGGTTCTTTCCTCAAATCACAGAGCCACAAAGGATCCTCACATGAGATACTGAAGCAGATGCTGAAATAAGAAAGGAACTACAGATAAATAGTATTTGTAAAGGAGTTTGTTAATGGATGAAACAAAGTGTCTCATCTCTTTCTTAGCATTTGTAGTTCTCTGCCAAAATTCCCAGAAAGCAAAGGCCATTTCAGACCTTTATTCATTGATGGGTCTTAGAAATACAGTATTTTTAAAACTCTACTTCTTAATTAAAGCTATAATAACCATATTGGATTCTCAAGAACATAACAAGGAATATCCCTAGTGCAAGTACTCTTAAGCCCTGCCTCACAGCATTGAGGGGAGTCGTACGTCAGGTTCGCATTGAGAGAAGAGTATGATGTTGCTCTGTCAGTATTGTTACCTCTGTGGCAGTGGAAGATTATTAATCATGATCTCTTTTGAAAGAGCTTTAAACTTAAAATCTTGAACTTCAATCTTTTGAATTAAAAAAAACAAACAAACAAATTTTGAGCTACTTTCCAAAATGTGAACACCAAAATTAATGTAAAATTTCAGTAATGTTGTAAATGTCTTAATACATCCAAAAGTAGTATTTGCTATCTTAGCTGTCGCATCATGCTTGAAGTACATGTTTAGTTGCTCATTTAAGCTTAATTTTACGTCCTTCTCAACTTCACTGAATTCCATTGAAATTCTTCTGTTGTGTGAGCATAATCTGCGTTACCTGTTTTGAGATGCAACATTGAATTTAAACCTCTGAAATTCACATTGCTCTAGATATTCCAAATTACCAAGGAATCTAAGTTTTCTTTGTATTTGACCTATTTCTTCATTGCTTTATGTCTCCAACAACTTTGGATTATCTACAGATGTTTTCTGTACTGATTTTTTAACTAGCAAACATTTGTTCTGGGATAATTTCTGATATTACACTGTCACAAATAGCTAGAAGAACACCCAAGTTGAGAAAAACTGAAATACAGTGAAGCAGAAATAATTTTTTTTTTTCCAAACAAATAGATTTTCTCTACTTATGGTGTATCATTTAGGTGTGTTTCTTTAAAAATATTCCTATATTTATGCAGTTTGGCTGTGGAAGTACTTTGTATTTATGTAGAAAATAACTTGCGAGAAAAAAAATTACAAATCATAAGACAAAACTGGATTTTTTTAAATCAGCTGTTTAAAATTCAAAATTTCAGATACTTGAATATATATGCAACACTGAGTACTAGAATAGTTTGCATGTTTGATCATCTTCTTTACTGCATTAAGTTACCTTGCTGAGAACAACAGTATGTTTATGTACATGTAAGAAAAGAGCTAATAAACTTCAATTTGAATCTAGAGGAAAAAAAGCCCCCACATAAGTACAGCCATTGCACTTTTGCTGGTTGTGCCTTAAAATATATATTTTTGATTACATCTTTCACTAGAGTATTTCAGCATCAGTAAGTTAGTCATTTATACCAGCTGAGGATACAGCCTATGGTCTCAGGCGATAGCTGGCATTTTGTCCATACTCTCAGAGATAATACAGGGAACTTCAGTCATTTACTTTTCACACTAGCAGGATTTTCCCATCAGTAGCTTTACAAGGTTATATGTTTATAATCCTTCCTCACTTCTTGAACATAATTTTGCTCTTAATGCTAATGTTGAATCTTCTTGTAAGGATTGTCTTCATCTTTTGTTAGAGGGGTTTTAAGTAGGGTAATAAAATCTAGTGATGTGGTCATTGTTGTATACTAAAAGCCTATAGTCAGACAACTTCTGCCAGAAGTGAAATTGGAAGCATTATCAATGATGATGTTTTCTAAGATAAGATGGGTTTAATTATGTTTTATAAGCACCGATGAGAAAGAAGTGTACTTGTTAACTACCATTTCATCTCATTTATTCACTACACTTCCTTCAGTGTACTGTATATGTTTCACAGGAAGCTCTCCAAAGACAATATTTTGAAATTAATTATTGTTATGACTTAGTCTTTTCGCTTTTAAAAAAATAGCACTGCAGAGAATCCCTGAACTTCCCAAGGGCACGGTACTGGAAGGTCTTCTGATGCAAGGAGGGTCACAAGACAATAAGAGTGCAGTTTGCACTTTTCCGTGTGTAAAAACCTCTTAGGAGGAAGAGGATCAGTGAAACTACTGCTGAATCTGCTTGCTGGTCCATCTGAATTGTGTCCCATGAGGGCAACTCCTATGCCTCCTTGTCAACAAAGAAGAACTATTTTATTTTGTTGGATTTGATTTTTGTGTATTGGTGATGCACTTCTTGGTTTACTTTTTTTCTTTTGCCCCTGAAAACGCTAGGTCCGTTAACTGTTGTTAGATGAATACCCTTGTTACCGTCTGTATGTTCTTGTGGTGGGTTGACCCTGGCTGGACGCCAGGTGCCCACCAAAGCCGCTCTATCACTCCCCTCCTCAGCTGGACAGGGGAGAGAAAATATAACGAAAGGCTCGTGGGTCGAGATAAGGACAGGGAGAGAGCACTCAACCAATTACCATCATGGGCAAAACAGACTTGACTTGGGGAAAAATTAATTTATTACCAATCAAATCAGAGTAGGATAATGAGAAAAAAACCCAAATCTTAAAACACTTCCCCCCACCCCTCCCTTCTTCCTGGGCTCAACTTCACTCCTGATTTCTCTACCTCCTCCCCCGAACAGTGTAGGGGGATGGGAAATGGGGTTTGTAGTCAGGTCATCATACACCGTCTGTGCCGCTCCTTCCTTCTCACACTCTTGCCCTGCTCTGGTGTGGGGTCCTTCCCACAGGCTGCAGTTTTCCACAAACTGGTCCGGCGTGGGTCCCTTCCATGGGCTGCAGTCCTTCAGGCACAGACTGCTCCAGTGTGGGTCCCCCGCGGGGTCACAAGTCCTGCCAGAAAATCTGCTCCAGCGTGGGCTCCTCTCTCCACGGGGCCACAGGTCCTGCCAGGAGCCTGCTCCAGCGCGGGCTTCCCACGGGGTCACGGCCTCCTTTGGGCATCCCCCTGCTCCGGCGTGGGGTCCTCCCTGGGCTGCAGGTGGAGATCTGCTCCCCCGTGGGCCTCCCTGGGCTGCAGGGACACAGCCTGCCTCACCGTGGTCTTCCCCACGGGCTGCAGGGGAATCTCTGCTCCGGCGCCTGGAGCATCTCCTCCTCCTCCTTCTGCACTGACCTGGGGGGCTGCAGGGCTGGTGCTCTCATATTCTCAACTCCTCTCCTCCGGCTGCTCTTGCACAGCGTTTTTTTCCCCTTAAATCTGTTCTCCCAGAGGCGCTACCACCGTCCCTGATGGGCTCAGCCTTGGCCAACAGCAGGTCCGACTCGGAGCCGGCTGGCGTTGGCTCTGTCGGACATGGGGGAAACTTCCAGCAGCTTCTCACAGAAGGTAGCCCTGTAGTCCCCCATGCTACCAAAACCTTGTCACACAAACAGTTCTACATTCTAAAGCTTGCAACAAAAGGTCTAAAATCCTCAGATAATAAAAAATTTTTTAGTAGGGATAAAAATCCACTGGGGACTAACAGTAAGTCAAAGCTTTGGTTTTTCTTCTTATAGCTTGATAAGTGGGTTAAATTTTAAACTGTATCTTTGCAAAATATTCTCAATGTATTAATTTATACAGTGGTCTTCAGAAGTACACTGCCTTTGCCAGAAGCTCACATTGTGTTGGCTAAGGAGGAATGGTGGCAAAGTAGCAGGGACACAAAAAGAGCTCTTCTCACCTGACTTTAGATGTTCCCATCGTAGACAAACAGGGCAGTAACGGTGAAGGCCATTTAAAGGAAAGAAAGAAACACTTCTTAAACACTGTTAATCTGGTCAGCATTAGGGTGAGATGCCTCCTTCTCTCCACTGACTAGAAGAAGTGCCTAGGATGAATTCCTTAGAGGTAGATGTCTATGGTACAAACATTGGGACAGATGAATTCCCATTCAGAACATCTGTCATTTTACACTGATGAAAACACAACACTTCATTAATGCTAACTGATATTTTGCATAAATAGAGGCAAATATACATACATAACCTACATTTTTTGGTATCGTTTAAGGAGATATTTTTCTTCTAAGTAAAAATTCTATTTAAAGATGAGTGCTTCTGAAAATCAGTTTTCAGCTTGTTTATGGGAGGATTGATTGAGTTGAGCAGATTCTGCATTTAATGACAAAATAACGTAAAGTTGTAATATTTTAATTCTAATGTAAGCCTACTTGGTAAAATACTTTAAATATGATTGGAATGCATGAAGAAGATACTATTAAATGAAATGGAAATATTTTAGTGACACAGAAGCACTAGTTACTAAATGACTTAGTATATTTAGGGAACTAAACCAAGATCCATGCTGTTTTTGAGGATATGTAAAACTTTACAAGCTCCTCATTTGCAAACATTTATATATTGAATTAAATGCAGTATGAGTGTAAACAAATCAGCAAAGTTTGTATGACTTGCATCTGCTGAAAACTGAAGGCCATGTGTCAAGTATACACCAAGAAAATGACATACTGAACTTTGAATTTAAAAAGATATGTCAGCAGATTGTGATTTTTTTAAAATCACTTTTCTTTTTCAATACTTTTTTGAGAGAAAGGAGTGGGTTTGATATGGAACACCTTTAAAGTAGAATGTTTGAATGAAGTACAACAAATTAAACTCCATTATACTATCTGATACTTACAGAAGGTAGTAATAGTACTCTTCAAACAGGGACTATGAACTGAAACACGTTTTAGGAAAGCTGTTACTCCAATTGGTAATGCCATTCATGCGTAGATAATAGATACCAGAGGTCATGTTTTTAAAGTAAGTTTATTTTAATAGACCTGTCCACCAATTTGCAATTTCTTCAACAAATTGCCCAGTTTAATTTGTGTTCTGAGTTGACAATTTCCAAGAACACCATTTCCTAAATGTCTTCTGGGTAAGTACGAAGTTATGGTAAAGCCTCATATATATATCAATGATCAAATGCTATTTATAGAATATTTCTAATCTATCAAGAGTAATCGGAACCCCTACTGCAGGAAAAAAATGCATAGTTTCTCCCAAGCCTTCCTGGCTGTCCAGGGTAAACAGGGTATGAACCAAAGGCCGTGGAGGTTATGAGAAGGATTCCCCTATACCTCAGCACCTTGGATTTGGCTTGCTACCCCTTGCCTTCATCAAAACTAGCCGCGTATTTTAATTCAGGTTCGTTCAATGGCAAGAGGCCTTTCTGTGTGATGAAGAAGAGAAAGCAGCCTGCTTTGCTGTCCAGATCATACTGAGCTATTCATCTTTCAGGAGCTTTCCAAGCCAAGCAAAATAGTTGTAGTGCTGACAGAGGCATTGGTTTTCTTGTCAGACTGTGACATGCGTCTGGTTTTGGAAAAAGGGGATAATAGATGAATGTGGAGTCTTCCTTCTCTACTTTCTTTGGACCTTCCTTGGCCTTCTGGTTGGCAGCTGACGAGGTTCTGCGTTGGGAAGGAGCGTAGGTATCTAGTTCAAACCTGGCATTGAGGGTTCATGTTTGATTTTGTCTTTTTAGAATGACAGAATCATACAACAGCCCAGGTTGGAAGGGACCTCAGAAGACCATCTGGTCCAACATTTTTAGTAGAATCCCAGATTGCTCCACTTGATCTCTGTAGAGCTGTAATACTGATCCTTATCAAAAACACTGCTACTGACTGGTAATTTCCTACCACTTGTTGAAAAGACTGAGACTGCTTTCTAGGGCAGCATTGAGGGTCTTCTCATAGAGTGGCAGAATGGTGGTTTTCCACCCCAGAATGTAGAAGCACGGCCCTCTGAAGCCTGTGGTACCCAAGCTGACCCAAAATGAGTTGGTGGCATGATAGCAGATTGTGTAGCAGCACATGGCCATGCTACCTTGAATCTAAAGCCTTCCTTGGGTCAGTTTTGTGCCCCAGCTGATAAGCGTTAGTTCTTCGTTGTCGATCTCTCCTGACAGATTGCCACGGTTGCAACCCTGCAGTAATAAAACCATGCTGTGGCAGTTGGCTTGCACTGGCCATTGCGTTTTCCTTGATAGCGGTACCTTTAGCTCACGTATGTCTACAACTCTTAGAGTTCCCCTCATCTGAGGTATCTTCAAGCATTTATCTATCTGTCTGTCTATCTATCTATCTTTCTATGTATTTATTTTATTTTGCATGTTGTCTTTACTGCTGGTGGATGTATCATCTTCTAAGCCACAATTATTTTCATTAACAATTATGTACTGTAAACTGGCAATTACATAAGTTGTAACAAAATAATTAGTTGCAAAGTGTAACTACACATATTTTAACTTCCTTTAAACAGCACTGCTGGATAGAAATATTATTGTCTAATTTTAAATACAATTAGCAGAAGTATAGAAAGATTTAGTGCTTTGTCCAAGGTGACATGACACTGCAGGTCTTTACAGATCTCTATCTAGGACCTAGTTAACCCAGGAAACAGTTACAATGAATCTCAGGTAAGTTTTCTGCTCGAGTGAAAGACCAGAAAAGAACTAACAGATTTGAAATCCTTTACAATATATAAATTTTAAGGTAGTTCTAAAACCAAATTGTAGGTAACTATTCCTTTAAGACATACGAACTTTGAAATAGGCAATAACATAAGAGTCACAATCAGAAAGCTGCACAAGAGAAAACTGATTATTAAGCTTATGTTTACAATAAAAGTGCAGGCTTATGATACAGCAAGAGAAAGTCTACAGGATTAATAATGGTTGCTAATAGTGTGGTTTCATATGATTAATGTGACGTTATGTTGGCTGTAATAACTTTATTATGCTCTGTACCTTGTTTTGGGCAATATTTGCATAGACTATGTAAAATGCAAAACATCATATGAAAGTAGCTTTCAGAGATTATTCACGTCCTCTTTCTTTTTTTTTTATTTTTGGTGTGTTTTTGTATATTGCATAAGAATAAATTTACTCACATTTGTGAGTGTAGTATATCATTATACAATCCAAGTATTTCTGTAAAATGGATTACAGAATAATAACCAAAAGATTAAGAACTGTTGTTTTTTTTTTTTTGTGGTGACTAAACTAGGAATAAGAAAGGTGCATTTACTGCATTGATTAAGTTGCAAATGGAACAATTATTTTAGATTATGAAAAATACCAGGTTTTATCAGTACCATTTACCTAGAAATCATTGTGGAACTCTTACACCTGCTAAACAGAAAGTTCCCTAAATCCTTAGTACAAATAAAAATATTCAGCCACAAAACTGTATAGGAACTGAAATTAAAAGGCTGGTGCTCTCTGATGGATGAGAAATTTATAGCATATTAAATGTATGTTTACTTTTAATTTTCTTTCTTGATTATGTTATTACTGAAGAGAACACAAATAATATTTTCTTTATGTAGTCTGGGCTAGTGAATGAAAAATGTACCTGCTTAGGGATCATTCTAGCATGGATCTTGTTCATATATGGCCTGACAATAAATTGGTTTAAGGAAGGAAAGGGGCATCTGATCTCATTGATAAAAGCTTGTTGGTTTTATTAACAGCTGAATACTTCAGCTGCTCCGGATGAATGCTGCCTTAATTCTCGGGCCATTTTACTGAAATGAATAGGCTTTCCTCCTGAAAGAAGATGACAAATATGTTAGAAGGCAGACCTTAATTTTGCCCAGTAAGATGAAAATATATCATTTGTTTTATACTTATTACTCTAATTCCCCAAATGTTTTGTGAAATAGCAATAAACCATACATCTTTTAACAGATTTTACTGGTGCGTATATATGCTTTGCATGTATATTTGTGCAATTAGCTGCTGACGGTGGGCAGTAAAATGGCTATTACGTACTCTCCTTTCCATATGGGAATGAATTCCAGAATTAAATTTAGCTTATTGCAGAGGAAATGTGCTCATCCACCGGCAGAATAGTGTCATCTGTACCAATGACTTTCTGCTCCTCAGGGGAGCCGGTGCCCAGCCGATGCCGCACAGCGGCCAGCAGCAACACCAGGGAAGCACAGAAACACTGGCGGGAGGAAAAGGGTGGTCCAGGCAACACAGAAACAGCATTTATTCCCTTCAAAGTAGTGTGTGTGTGTGTCTTGGAGAGAGAGAGAGAGCTTAGCAGGGTGGGGGGTACTTATTATTTCACTTCCGAGATGACATATGAGAAGAAGAGTTAAAACATACTCGACCCCAAGGAGAAAGGAGAAGAAAGGCCGTTCAGTCGACACCGATCTATAAAGGGACCAGAAAATGGACTTTAAGGACAGGGAGCAGAACCTGCCGGCGTGTCTGCATCCAGCCTCTGCTATTATGCAGGTCTCCAGATCAGTGGCACTTAGGAAAACCCATTCACTTAATATTGAGTTAGCCTGTACTGTGTAAGTCTTGGCCTTCAAAAGGTTTTATGCCTTTTTCTGAAGCTGCTCCACTCTGGTTTGTCAAAAACAGTGCCCCTAATTTACACCAGTACCTCCTGAAAAACTTCCCTCCATCAGGAGCCACTAACCTCAGCTGCGGCTCCCACTGAATTCAAGGAGCTACACTGCTGTAAATCCCCCATCTTCTTTTTTCTTAGAGGAATGCATTTGGAATAGGAAAATGTGTGGGTTTTACTTGATACTGTTCTAATTTTTAAGCTACTTCTGCAGAAATTTTACATTGAAAAAACTGGTATCACAGTAATGAACAGATGAGATGAAGCACATCAGAAATTACGTGCAGCTCCAGCGATGGGGTAACCATTGTTTCTGAGCCTTGCATAATAAACTTTGTAGTGGTGTTATTTTTTTTAATTATGAGTTGAGCATTTGTGATGACAATACCAACAATGTTTGTCAACAGAAATCCTGCTTTGCTACATCCAGACAGACATAAGGCTGAATAGTTCACAGGATTAGAAATGGGATAAAGAAGAGTAAGCTTTGCATTCCTAATTCAGGAACGTTGCGTTGTTAGTACCTATTAATCGGTATGCTAGAATTTGGTGTTGTGGCTAATTTGCAGTAGAAGCTATTTTTTATAAGCAAATACTCATATCACAACTTACAAGTTTCTCAGACAGCTGAGGTCATTAAATCATGGAAATGTAAAGCTCGAATTGACTTGAAGAGATCATCTAATTCATCACCTATACTGAAAGCAGGATCAAGTACATCCATATGTGACAGATGCTGGTGTATATTCTGTTCTTAAAGTGAGAAAGCTTTTCCTGAGACCAGACATAAATCTTCTTTGCTGCAAATTAAGATAATCTCTTCTTATCCTCCATGTCCACAAGGAACAATTGATCGTCGTGTTTTCTACGCCAACTTCTGCCTACCCTAGTCAAATGCCTCTCCCCTTGCCCCTTCTGCTGCCTCTTCCTCTCTGCTGCACCTCATGGGCTCCTCTCAGCTTTCCTTCATTAAAATTACACACTTTGGGCTTTTAGTATCTTCTCGTTTTCATTTGGGCTCTCCAATTTATCTAGACTAACTTGCCCCAAAACACTGACAGGTCTCTGGAGAAGGTCCACTAGTGCTAAGTAGAAGAAAGTAAGTATTTCCAGTGTCTCATATAAAATGTTTGGTTGTTAACAAATCCAAAGCGATGCTGCTTTTGTGCTGCAGCAGTGTCATGTACCGTTAGTGATGACTCACATCCATTTAGGGATCCATTATAAACTCCCAGACCCTTTCTATCGTACTGCTGAGTTTCCAGGCTGTTGTCATTTTGGTATTATATTTGACACCCCCTTTTCAACTATCATACTTAGGACTATATCAGTAGATTTCTTTGGCTCTCCAGGTTCACGTGGCATTCTGGTTGTCTGCGCAATTATTTAGAAACTTCCCCAGAGTCATGCCGTGACCTGTGAGTGCTGTAAGCACAGCCTCTTCTGTACCGCTCTTCAGACAACTGGGTGAAGCTGGGGCCAGGACACATTTCTGTAGAGTTACAGTTGCCCATTGTCCCACAGGTCATTAAAGAAACATCAGCAGCATTTCACGTGCTGTTTTTCAGCACATTTTGCACCATCTGAGGCTCAACTCATATGTCCTGTGTAGACCTTAGATCTGTTTGAGACATCCTGTGTTTTCTGCCTGGCTTCCAGCTACTAGGTCTTATGGTCCAGCAGGGTGGGGTGCTCCCAAAAGGTCTGTGTCATATCCATCAGCCTTGTGTCAGGAGACTCACATGTGCCTGGATACCTCTCTTATTCCCCATGGCTTTTTAGATGTTACCATAGACTATTGCCTTATTCTTCCTTTTGCCTCTGACCCTATTGCAAAAGCAAATCTTTGGTATGACTGCACCGTTGATTTCTCACAGTGTCAAAATATAAATAAACATGTAAAATTTTCCTGTAGGCTCTTCTTACTGGATTTCTTCAGACCTAGCTGTAGTCTTCCTTATTGATTTTGAGAGATTTGGCATGTTTTCTTACTTCCCTTGGAAGTGGACAGAGAAACGATCCTCTCCTCCAGGTTTCTTCTCTTACACCTTTTGTTAAGATCCATCAGTAAAGATCTTCCACAGACATTATTCCATTAATTTGTTAGAGTCATATTAATTCAAATTAAAAAACAATTTGGCCTAGCAATTAGAAATACACTTTTTGGTTTTATCTCCTCAGCTGTAAAGGGAAATCATTGTGTCCAAAACATGACAGTAACCTAACTGGAATATTGTTAGACTGCAATGTCAGTATGTACAGAGATGTCATATATAAGTAAAAGATTGGAATACTGACATTGCATAAATTTCTATTTTTCTGATTTTAATTTTTCTTTACCTTTACAAAGGATCAAGTGCTTTCAGAAGAGATCCTTTCAAACTACATATAAGCCATGTGTAAAGACAGTCAGCAAAGTTGATAAGGATAATTTTAGAAATGAAGCTGAGTGGCTCAGTTTTGCTATGAAAGAGATGTGTAACTTCAATAAATGAGAACATTTATATTTGGCTTGCGGGAAGAATCATTTGATTTAGTTGAGGCAGTTGTTGCTGATCTTACAGTTTCATTTTTTTAATATAAATTGAAACATTTCCAGTAATGACATACATGTTGATATTAAACCTTTTACTGAAGATAGTAATCTTATTGATATAAATACATTGCACAAGGATAGTAACACTTGGAAGTAGCGTATTTTATGTTAATCCAAAATGGATAGCTAGAAGTAAGTTGAAAACCCTTCTTGGCTATCATTTTTCAACATTATTTGAAATAATGGAGATTGTTTGAACCTTTTTTATCAGTATGGCTCCAGAATATATGCATTCATTTTAGTTCCCTTTGAAGATGATTGCCACAGGAAATTAGTCTTTATTATTGCATTGGCCTTATGCAGCAGAATAAAGCTTGAAAAAACAAAGTTCAGAAAAGAAAAAAAGTACTTTGCTTACTACATCTTCATTTTTTCCTCAGTTTTTTTCAATGGAAACCCTTGGTTAACTTCTGGCTAAATTACTTCCTTGTCACTTAGCAGTGTTTCTAAATTATGTTTGGGATTAAATGAACTAGCTATAGATTGGGTAGATACTACTGAGACTTAGAAGTTGGATATGGATTCTTTTAAACATTTAAATGAACTCCTGTTATTGAACCTGTGAAATCTTTGTCAAACACTAGGATTTGCCATCCACATAAAGAAGTTTTTACCTTCCCAAATAATTGTATTTTGCATTCAAGAGTTAAACATCCATATAAACAAACAAAAAAAAAAATCAGAGGAACTTCTGAAGGAAAAAGCATGTTTGCTCTTTTGTATGTTTAAAGCGATGGCTGAATTTTGTTTGCAGTATCTTTATTGTTTCTGCCAAGACATAACTGTTTACAGACATTTTAAAGCCCCTGTACAGCAGACACTAAACAAGACATCTAGATTGTTGTAAATTACCAAATTCTGAGGACCTCTCCATAATGTGCTGGGGCAGCCTTCATGAAAAAATGAGGGAGACTACATGTAGTTCAAAGGACAACTTCTAGCTGCCTTGGCAGGCTCCAGTCCTGATTTGAACTCTGTGAGCTGCAGTGGAGAAGTGTGATTTATGACTCATGAAAATGGATTAATGCTGCTGTACCCAGAGGTATCCAACAATCATTCTGTCTGTGGAGATACTAGACTGCACGGTCAGACGGTTGCTGTCGGCGGTGGGGTAGGGAGCCTGTGGGATGCGCCTTGTCCTGATGGAGAGTTGAGCAGCCTCACAGGCTGTCTTCAGGTTGGGTCCACCCTCACCCCTCTGTCATTTACTTTGACTTGAGTTATTTATTCATTTATTTCCAGTGGTTGGCAAAAGGTTTGCGAAATACCTGAAGCTGTATATGCGTGAGTAAAAAAGTAACTTCACATGATGCTTCCTAAAAACCCCCACTATATCATGGCCTTATAGACCCTTTATTCTGGTTTCAGTGCTGACGTGAATACTCGGTTTTACAGAGAAAATAAAACAACTTTTTATAGCAAAGGTAATTATGCATTTTAGGTATGGGTGCCTCAGCTATACATTCTTCATGTGAGGTTATGCCATAGAGATTATGGTTTAACAAAGATACTTCAATAGTAAAGTCTTCTTTCTGGTGTTTTACTATTGGTTTAGGTTTCAGATGACAGTTAGAAAATTAAGTTTCTCTTTGCCATAACAGGAACATTTTTGTGATGAATCTTTAACATACTAGCCTCTGGCAGGTAATGCAGTTGCCTGGAGGAAATTTTAAAAGCTTTTTAAAGTGCAGTGTTATAGTAGATGGTTTGCAGTATCCCGGTTTCCCTTTTAAGACTGACTCAGAAATGTACAATGTTCAGTCATTATGCACAAGAATATATGCTAGTTTACCTCTAAAGCTAATGAGGTTATATAGAACGAGTTAAGCAAAAAATTCAGGCAGACAAGTAGGAACTTTGTAGAAGTGTTTGGAACAGAGAGGAAAACCAGGAAGAATAAAGAGAGAGTGATCTTCTCATAATAGAAACAAACTCGATTAGTCTCAAACTAAGTTTTGTACAGTGAGTTGCAAATAATAGTAACAAAAATTTCATTAGGTTTACAATTTTAATACCATTACCTGTACACTGAAAATTAGAAGTTGATGAATGTGACCTCCCTGTCTGTGGGGATGAGGATGTTTTGTGAACAACAGTTTGAATTATCCAAAGTGTAAATTTTCAGCTAATGGCAAACTCCAGCCACGGGCTAGGAGAGGAACACAGCAAGATGTGGAAGCGCTTGCAGAAAAATGATTTAGGCAACATAGTGATTCAGGGCAGGGAAGAGACTGGGTATTCAGTGCCTTCCTTGTGCTGGATCTGTGCTGGCGAGGCTTATCGCAGGTCTATCAGGCAGAGGAGCAAAGTCTTCAGGGAAAGGTACTATCCACCACAGGTCAGGATCGAGTTAAGGACTTTTCAGGTGAGCTGGACAGGCACGAATCCACGGTGGGCAGCTGGCTGATGTTATTGTGACGTCGCCGTGTTTCTGAAAGGTTATAGCAGCTGGAGGACATCCCCATGAAAGGAAGGCAAATGTTACGTCTGTTAAAAAAAATAAATAGGAAAGAGGATCCAGGGAGCTATCCATCAATCAGTTTCACCTCAGTCCCTGGAGAAAATGTGGAGCAAGCCACTGTGGAAACCATTTACAGATACACGAAGACAAGAAGATGATTGGGAGCAGCCAGCGTGGATTTGCCAAGCGAAAATGACATTTGATTAGCCTGATTGCCTTGCATGATGAAATGCTGTCTCTGTGTACGAGAGGAGAGCAATGGTTGTCCTTTTTACCTGAACTTTAGCGAGGCGGTCTAAGCAGTATGCCAGTAGCCAAGATGAGGGCAGCGTGGACTGGAGGGGCAGACTGTGGGGTGGGGGGAACACGACTCGAACCATCAGGTTGCAGAGGCTGCCATTCGCAGTGCAGGAGAAGGACCTGGGGTCCAGGCTGATAGCAGCCTGCGTGTGAATCCGTGGTGGATTTTGGCAACGTTGCAGGCGAAGTGCCTACTGGGCTGCCGGAGGAGGTGCGTAGCCTGCTGGTGACAGGGACTGATGGGTCCCTCCGCTCCACACCGGTCAAACTGCGTCTGGGAAGCCGCGTCCCAGTTTGGACCCTACGGTAAGGAATACTGGCAAACTGGACGGTGTCCACCGGAGGGCCATCGAGACTGTCGGGAGGCTGGAGAATGGTGTACAAAGATCAGCAGAGAGACATGGTTTGTTCAGCCTGGATAATAAAATGCTGAGGGCCATCTAACTGCAGTTTGCCTGTAGGACGTTGTAGAGAAGATTAAGTTAGACTCTTTCAGAAGTGCATAATGGCAGGACGAGAAGCAACTGTCACAAACTGCAATACAAGCTATTTCAACTGAGTATAAGGAATAACACTAATTTAGAGAAAAGTGGTTTATCATAAGAAAAAGCTGACTAGAGAGTTGGTGGAATCAACTTCAACCTCTTCGAGATTTTCGACAGTCCGCTGACTTGAAGCCCTGAGCAACCTGGTCCAGCTTTGGGATTAGCCTTGTCCTGCGCAGAAGCTTGGACTAATCGCCTCCAGAGGTCCCTCCCAACCTCAGTTGCTCTGTGGTTCTTTGAAGGCAGCTAGCAGGAAGCCCCTGGAAAGAATGTAGTTGAAAATACAAGGGGGGTTTACCCTCCCTTTCTTTAACCAGCTTAGTGAGGACATAAAATGATCTATTACATCAAGGAACAGAAAGTGCAGATCATAATAAAAACAATAAATTATAAGAGAACAAACTAGTAGAGCTGATGAGTCAGATCTCATTGCAAATAAATCTAAGGGAAAAACTTTACAAGCACTGGCAGTTCCCCCAAGAAATTATGTTTAAGGGAGAAGCACAAACCATCTCAATACTTGTGAAGCTTAGGAAGTAGCTCCCTTAAGTAAGCCTTGACTTCAGTGGCCTAAGGCCCAGGAAAAAAAGTCCCTCGGAAAGTAGAAACTAGGTCAAATTACCAAATTAGGGTAAATGAAGTAGCACTAATATGAAGGGTGACAATCTGGAAATGCCAAGATACAGAATTATGCGTGGCATAAAAAAGGACATAAATGAAATTAAAAGTCATTTTATAAACACACTAATGATAAGAGCAAAGAAAAAAAGGTTGATACGCTATTGAACACAGAAGGAAAGAAATTGAAAAATTGTATTAAACCTGCAAAAATGTTTACTGTCTTTATCAGTTTTCCTCAACTGGAGCTGCTGTGCTCAGTTAACACAATTACTAAGCCTAAAAAAGGGCTAAGATGTCAGATTGGAATGATAAAAGAGCTTCTGAAAGAGCACATGGAGAAATTAGGTATTTTTAAATGAGCTGGGTTTAATGAAGTTTATTGTGTAGTATTTAAGTAACTAGATGAAGCATTCTCAAGATCCATTAGCAGTTCTGTGTTGTGGAGAATGGAGGAAGTTTCAGAAAACTCAAAAAGAGCTGACTCAGTGTCTGCCTTTATAAAGGAGAGGAAGAAAGAGCTGGGGAATTATAGACCCATCAGTATAATTTAAATTTCGTAAAAAAAAAAATACACAAATAATCAAATCAAATTAACTGTAAGCACCTGTAGAATAGTGGCGAGATGAGTAATAGACAAAATGAATTTATCAAGGAGAAACTGTGTAATATCAGTCTAATATCCTTTTGTGACAGAATAGCAATTCATGACAAATAAATCTGACATTAACTCACATGACATTTTCATAAGAAAGCATTAAAGAAAAAAGAAATTACACTACTATTATGTGAGTGTGTAATTAGTAGGGAAACAATGCAGAGTATATTGTTCCCTGTCAAGCTGACCTGTAGGAATCTGTCCTTGATCTTGTACTATTGCACATTTCTAGTAATGACATGGACAATGGAATAAAGACTAGTCTAATTAAATTTACACCAACATGAGTGGGAGGGGAGGACAAGCTGAATCAACAAGCAGGATGAGAACTCAAAAATTGGTAAGTTAAAAAAACACCAAACAACACAATTCTGTGATGACAAAGGCAAGTTCTTATTTTAGGTGGAAAAAATTCCTGATACAAATACAAGGAGAAACATGTTTAGAATTGAACCTTGGATGACCTGGGTTTGTCCTTTACAGTCATTGATGTTATTTCCATGTTTGTAATAGTAATTCTTGGTCTAATTTTTTTAAGAAAAGTTTCAAATAATGTAAATGAGATACTTTTAAAGTACATAGTTCATTATGAAGGTAAATGTGTGCAAATTTCATATAGAAATTCCAGTATCCTTAACTTTGATCTCTTTACAAAGTGGTTGCTAGGAAGAAAGGTAGAGCTTACAATTTTGAATTTTAGGAAGACACTTTTTGCCTCTTTCCAAAACTTAGAATCCAGTACATTTTCATTCTACCTTCATAACTTCTTAATTTCTAGATAATAATTATAATTTGTCACATGCTTCTCTGGAACAATTGTGCCTGGTTTATAGTCCATGGTCATGAGTTTAGACTACAGTGCCATAATAATGTTTTTGGTAACTAATCAAAAACATGATGCAGCTTTTATAATGTTTTCAGCCAAGAGTTTTCTAGAATGTATTCCTGAGAAATGTTAAGGGCCCAGTATTTTTATCAAATGCTTATAGTTGCTCTAGAAACTCTAGTGGATGCAACCCCAAATTAGGGGGCATGGATTTTCACCATTAGTAAAAGACTGTAATGATCTTCGGTATGAGGTACAAACCCATTGGAAAGGAATCAGTATTAAAGTTGTTAAATGATATTTTTATAGAAGTGGTTATTGTAGACTCTTTATTGTTTAAATTTTTATTAACATTGCCTCAATTTTTCCATTCCTACACAGATAATTTTTTTGCATTTATTTTTTCTAATTTTCATACTATAGCCATCTTCGCCATAGGTTAACAAAGTGTATTTCCAAGAGATATCCTGTATAAAATACAAAAGGGAGAGTAAAAATTACTTACTGAGTTCATCTAGATTAAAAAAGGTGCATCAGATAAAAGGATACAATTTATTGGCGCTCTTAAATTTTATTGAAGCTAAGCTAACTTTACTCTAAGATGAGTAAACTAAGAAAACTCCCAAACTAAGAATTCTGCGATCTCTGCTCAAAATACAAAGGACATAATAATAAATTTAGAAAAGAGGCGTTATCTCTGGTTCATATTTGTTAGTTAAATACCACCATGTTCTTTAAGAGGAGAACAAAGGCAATGAAGTTCCAAATCCTTTATTTTAGACAAAGCACTTGACTGTAAATGCTCTAGATTCGAAGCTGGGGGGTGGGGAAAGCAAGCTGAGTTGAGACACTTCCCTCTTACTTTCCTATTCCAGAACATATGTATGCACAGATAGTTTAACATTTTTAAAGCTTTGAGCAGGATACGCAGACCAGGAAGGGAAGCAACAAGCTCACCGCCGAAGTCAAGAAGAATTTTGCCAGATTAGTGACGTTCAGGTTAGACTCCAGGGTCTGGATTTACCTTACCTAATTTTAGACATCTAGGTATCAGACCTCATTTCAGTCAGGCTGGGTCACTGCGACTGGAAAATACTTAAAGCACCGGGCCTCAGTTTCTTCACCTAGGTAAGATCCTGTTCTTAATACAGTAACTCTTCAGTCAGCAGTAATCTACTGTTTTGTATTGCATACTTTGTATTGCAGATTATTTATTTCACTACATCATATTGCATAGAAAGTAATGTGACTTTCAGGTCAATCTGAGATGAGGTTTCAAAGATACAGCACAGAAAGCAGGAAAACCCCCACAAATACATAAAAATAATAGTAATGCTCTGCAGTAACAACTTAATCATTGCCAGTTCCTTTGGAATTTGTTTTAATAACATTAATCATGAGGTACTCATTTGGGATTAATGTGGATGAAGTACTTAAAAGGATTTCGGTGTTAATTGACCATTATTTTGAAATGCTCCTGTGTGAATTTTGAACTCGGGAGCATCACACACTGAAGATGACTTGGTTGTATGGTAGCTGCAGAGCTACGGAAGTATATTCTGTATGAACATATGATTTAGATCTGGGGATTGTTCTGCATCCTTATTGCACAAACTGAAAACTGCATGTAGCATCTTTTATGATTTGCTTTTGAACTTCATTGAAGTTGCTGAATCAAGTGATGTAGACCTATTTAAGTCAGTCAGTACCTGAGCAGAAAAAGATGGTAAGTTTAACCAACAGGAATGAAGCATTTACAGCTAAATTGCCTACATTTTGGATAAATTGCCAACCACTGGCTTTTGAATGTTGCCTTGTTTTTAATAACTCTGTCTTGAAACTACCAGCATAACTTCAATATAGATTTTGAACCGTTAAAATTCTTTCAATTCAGGGCCAACTTCTTTGATACTGAGCATCTGTCAATGAGCAGTAGATTCAAATAATCTGAAGTCAAAAGGAACATTAGTGGTAGTAGCTGCAAATTGTTATCTTTATGGTTGCAGATTGGTGTTCTATCTACCTCCTTGATTTTATTATCTCATTCTCACATCTTTCTGAAACTGTCATCTTTTGGACTGCCCAAATTTAGGTCTTCCTATGTGCTGGGTTGACCCTGGCTAGACACCAGGTGCCCACCAAAGCCGCTCTATCATTCACCCCCCCACCCCCAGCTGGATGGGGAGAGAAAAATATAACAAAGGGCTTGTGGATTGAGATAAGGACAGGGAGAGATCACTCACCAATTACTGTCATTGGCAAAACAGACTTGACTTGGGAAAAATTAATTTCATTTATTACCAATCAGATCAGAGTAGGGTAATGAGAAATAAAACCAAATCTTAAAAACATCTTCCCCCCACCCCTCCCTTCCTCCCAGGCTTACCTTTACTCCCCATTCCCTTTCCCTCCTCCCCCCAGCAGTGCAGGGGGACAGGGATGGGGGTTGGGGTCAGCTTGTCACACGTCTCTGATGCTCCTTCCTCCTCAGGGGGAGCAGGACTCCGCACTCTTCCCCTGCTCCAGCGTGGGGTCCCTCCCATGGGAGACAGTCCTCCATGAACTTCTCCAACGTGGGTCCTTCCCACAGGCTGCAGTTCTTCACGAACTGCTCCAGGGTGGGTCCCTTCCCCGGGCTGCAGTCCTTCGGGCACAGACTGCTCCAGCGTGGGTCCCCCACGGGGTCACAAGTCCTGCCAGAAAACCTGCTCCACCGTGGGCTCCTCTCTCCTCAGGTCCTGCCAGGAGCCTGCTCCAGCATGGCCTTCCCACGGGGTCACAGCCTCCTTCGGGCATCCCCCTGCTCTGGCATGGGGTCCTCCCCGGGCTGCAGGTGGAGATCTGCTCCCCCGTGGACCTCCCTGGGCTGCAGGGGGACAGCCTGCCTCACCAGGGTCTTCCCCACGGGCTGCAGGGGAATCTCTGCTCCGGCGCCTGGAGCATCTCCTCCCCTCCTTCTGCAGGGACCTGGGGGTCTGCAGGGCTGTTTCCCTCACATGTTCTCACTCCTTTCTTCTGTCTCCTGTTGCACAGCCGTTTTTTTTCCCTGCCTTCATAACTATGTTATCACAGAAGTGTTACCACCGTCCCTGATGGGCTCAGCCTTGGCCAGCAGCAGGTCCGACTCGGAGCCGGCTGGCATTGGCTCTGTCGGACATGGGGGAAGCTTCCAGCAGCTTCTCACAGAAACTACCCATGTGACCCCCCCGCTACCAAAATCTGGCCATACAGACCCAATACATCCTGAAAATAGGTTTTCAATTTCTGTTTTGGAAAATCTTCAGTGAAGTTTGAGGTCTTCCTTTGAAGTGACACCTCTGACTCCAAGTTATCATTCATCTCCGTCTGTCTCTACTGAATTGGGAAATGTACACTTTTGTCTGAATTCAATTTATTTTTATAAGAATAGCTAAAGGTAGATCTACACTATGCAGCAGAATACAGAACAAAGGTTGCTAACCTTAGTCTGACTTGCATCTACTGTGTGTCACAGTGCAGTACTCTACAGAGACACTAGCTGGTGTCCCAAAATGCATATTAACTGGAACAGTTAAAATAGCTACCCTTTCCAATAGAGGTATTGAAAGAGATATTAGTTTTCCAGAACTGATGTTGAAAAGGGAAAAAAAAAAAAAAAGATTCAACCCCCCAATTCATGCCTGGCAAGTGATTAAGGGGATTGCTGGAGGGTGCTGGAGAAGCAAACAGAAGAGGTTATCAACCATGTTGCCCAGAAGCCAGAAAGGTTATGTGTTTTCTCTCTCCGGTGTCTGAAAGGAAGTCTACAGTTTGTGTGCGAGGGAGAATATGTATGGCATTCCACATTTTGGGGCTGAAGTAACAGCATCTTGCTTTTGTAAGTGAAAAAGTCAGAAAGCAGACTAAAACTATAAAGCATTATCCTTGTTTTAAAATCTCTTGGTTTTAATCATTTGTGATTGACAACTGAGAAGAAACTTGAGCAAAACTCAGCACTTGCAATGTTGTAATTAAAAACAAAATCAGAAGCTGAAAGTGATGCTTGGTCAAGTGTTTCTCAGTTGTCAAAGTCCACAGGCAGAGTAGACTGAGCTGTGCATTTTGTCAATAGACAAAACAATAAATACAAATCTAGTCCAGGGTGACTAACTCAAGTTTAGAAATTTTAGGCAAATAATTCAGGTCAGATATGGTAATAGAAAGAAAATTTCTTATGTTATTTCACTAGAGTGTGAAATATTATTTAGGAAAGCAGAGAGCTTTATTTATAGTTTTGCAGACTCCCTACTTCACTCATTTTGCTAAACTCCTCTACTGTAACATGGAGCAGTAAATGTTTCTGGGTAGACTTTATGAAGAAATGAAGCGGTAAATTGCATTATGTTTTGTATTATCTCTGTCTGCCACTAAACAATGCAGCATCAAATGGAGCTCATATGTACAACAGCTTTTACTAGAAAAAACATCAGTTCTGATAAACTCATTCTGTAAATAGCAAGTTTTCCCCCTCATGCAATCTCAAGTTGTTTTTCTCTACACTCTTGGAGCGTGTGGCACAGGACTGTGATCCCAGGTTCATCCATTTTTGAGGTCTGCGAAGGTATTTCATTTACTCCATCGAACCAGTGATGTCCAGTTCCTGGGAGCTGACTGCGGTGGGGAGGGAGGATGCTGGTGGTCCAGCTGAATCGTGTTGGCTGTGGCCCCCCACTGAATGCCCTCTTCCATATGGGCCCATCAGCAGCCCATATGTGCTGTGGGTCGCAGACCCTCGCTATAGGCACCAGCGCTGACAGCTCCAGCACTGCACGTATGCTACGTGTCAGGAAAGGGGCTATAACGCACGATCCTCAGCTGCTGCTAAGCAGGTATGTGGCTCTGAAAGTCAGACCAGCTGAACCGAGAGTAAGAATTTAAAATGCATTCGTTGGGGAATGCTAAGTCACTATTGGGATATTTTGGTAAATTAAGCGGTCTTTCTTCACAAGAAACTGGTCTACATTTCTGTGGTCGCATGCACGCATGTATTTAATACCTATTAAAGATATACCCTTGGTCAATTGGCTTCATGTCCCATCTGGAAAAATGTATTTGTTGTGGAAAAGAAATGCTATACAATATCAGACTGCTCAATGATTTCTCTAAGCCCCCCTACAAAGGTCAGAGCGATCATAAAGTAATTGTTCGGAGTTACTCCTTTACCTGCCTCTGAACAGGTCAATCTCTTCTGGATTTAAACTACAGTGTTCATACTGATGGCAGTAAAACTTGAAGAAGATCAGGACGTACTCTAGGCAAATAAAATAAATAAGAGGAGCTGGAATTAAATACCTGACTCTGACGTACTGTTTAATATACGCTCTGTTCATGGCAAGTCACAAGTTAGAGCTGACCAATTCCAGTCATCACAGAGTTCATTATTCTTCATTACCACCCATTTAAAGATCATTACAGTGTAAGTAAAAAGCACTTTTGGAAACAAAGAGGGATAAAGGAAACTTAAAATGGTAAGCATCCAGAGGTTTTTATATTTCCCTGCTGTATGGTACTTTGTAGTGGCCCTTGTGGCACTTTTTCTTCCATTAAACAAATCACTTCTAAAAATTTCCTACATCTTTCACCTCTAAAAATGAAGATGCAGTGCTCTGTATCTCTTAGCTTGCACAGAAATACCTTGAAAGCTTTTTCTTGACAAAATCCCTTACAACCTGTGGGAGAGGAAGAGTAGGAGATGAAAATAAATGTTCTGTGTCATTGGCCTTCTAAGAATTTGAAGGAAGCCTTCCTTTTCGGCTTTTTGCTGTGCACATAATTTCCACAACTTTTTTATGCTTGTTTTAGAAACTTTTCTGCTTTAACTGTAAGGACTTTGAAGCTGATTTACTTCTTTTATTGTTTCCAAATAGTTCAAAAATTAAAGAAGCCTATCAGAGCAAAGAGATTGGCCAGTTATTGTACGGATATTATTAAAAATTAAATACAGGATTTTAGAAATAAAAACCTTGTAGCAAAATTGTGCTCCGGAAGCAGCAGTACTTATGTAGAAAAACTCTACTGATGTGAAACAGTTTAACTATAAAACAGCTGTGTGCTCTGATGGCTGAAGAAATTCCCATTTTAGTGTAATGGCTCATATTGTTGAAAAACTCCACTAAAGATGATGAAAAAAAAGAACAGTAAATGTTTTTTATTATAAAATATGATTAACTTTTCACATGATTGGGCCATATGAAAGAGATGGAAGAGGAAAAAGTAATTTAAAAAATAATTAAAATTGATATTTGCAAAAGGTTTATTACCTTGATTTTTATTAAGGTTTTCTGCTAGCTGCTCTGCTCCCTGCTGTTCCAGATTTTTCTGCTAGAAATCAATCATAGATTTTAACAGTAATTCGCCTGTCACCAGGAATTTTAATTGTCAGTGTGATCATTTATTAAAAACCAGAGGTTGATCTGCCCTCTGCTATGCAGCATGTATTTCCACAGATTCAAATTAAAGCAATGGTGCGAGCATGTGTTACACAATAGAAATAACACCGCAGGAAGAAAAGCTGGTGTGGTATAAGCAATTCTCTAGTACCAATAATGCTGAAGGTGTAGATACCACTGAGGGGTTTAGTACTATGGGCTATGATATATGCTAACGTGGAGGAACTTCTGCTGTATCACTAGGGATATTTGAAAAGTCTTTTCACCAAAGGAGCCTGTGCACTCAGAAAAAGGGACTTCTATAGAAACTGCCCTTTATTCCTGCTCTGCTCCAGGCAGCAATGGAGCAGGACTTGAGTGGGGTCAGCTGCTGCTCTCCTGGAGTAATAGATGCTTGGGTTTGGAAATTGAAACTCATGATCCTAAGAGGCCACACGGTTAAATTTACATAGAACCTCATTGGTAAAAGCTGGAACTAAGTTATTTTTGCAGTGAGGAAAGAAAAAGAAGACCCAAAATGAATAGTAAATCGAGATCTATCTTTCAGGAATTATGGCTTCTAGTCTTGTTCTTTAACCATGCGAAAATACTGTTTCACCTTTTTGGATATGAATTAATATTTAAAATATAATTTTGGTACCAAACCTATATGCATAAAGAAACACGAGCTCTTAATTGTTGGCAACATAGGCCATTCTCATCCTTAATGTTACTTTAGGTGCCTGCTTGAGGCACTGGAGCCAGAAGGGTACTTGGCTACGAGCCCTCAACCATTAGAGGAGAGTGTTAAGGCTTGGATTGCTCTGAGCAAGAGTGTGTATATTCTTCATTGGTGCTAGAGGGAACTTCAGGTCATTAAGCTTCAAACTTAGATATCTCAGATCTCATAAATGTTTGACATTGTAGCCACATTTGGGGCACCGGACTCTGTGGCCCTGTATCGAAATTTAGTCTTCTCTGACATTGTCCACCTCTTTTCTCTAAGTTTTCCTATGTGATGACAGGTAGGATTCAAGGAAGAGAGAATACAAGAATATATAGGTGAAATCTTATTTGCTGATCTCAAGACTATACGTATTTATACACCGTGATGACTTAATCAAAACTATGCACGTGGTCCTGAGAGCAAAGGGTTACCTTGCTCCCGTACGGATGGAGAATCCAGCATGTACATCCAGCCATATGAAGACTTAGACTGACTGTGAAACTTGCTAGTCTACATAGATTGCTGGGCCCCCTTTCATATTCTCCTTACAACAGCCTTACACTAGTCTGGCTTTGTTAAATCAAATGGAATTTGACTGAAGTGAAACTGCAGCAGCACAGGTAGGATCCAACACACTCCTTCGAAGTCCTACAAAGGTGCTTATTAAAACAGGTCACTTCGTATTAAACATGCAAATAAACAGGCATTGTTATTTAGTGACCAAGAACGGCTTGTCTTTTAGCATAATTCTCTGCACCTGTGGATGTTGTAGCTTTCTCTGGAAGGGCTTCCTTTCGTTGTGGAGTTGGTGGAGTCCTTCCCATGAGCCAGAAATCTGCACCGTGATAGAAGGAGGATGCTGGACGTAAAGGATAAAAGCACTCCTGACAAGTTCTCAGAAATGTGTATGCCAAGGACAAATAACCTAGACCAGAATTCATTGCATGCCTACTATGTAATATCTGGAAGTAGGAAATTATGGGGACAAGGCGATGTTAAAGCAGACATCTCTTTCAGATCTTCTAGGTATGGGAGAGGGCAAAGCTCTAGCCACGCCACCAGCTAGGACAGCTAGCGTTTGAGGTCTTCCAACAGGCTGATTATGAAGGAGTTCCACCAGGAACTTCTTCCAGAGGTTTGGTTTCATCAGAGTTCTCCCACCTCTAGCAGGGGGGTTTATCTAGGCACTAAAATATAACTGCTGTATGAAATAGAATAAAACTCATTCCCATGTCCCGCATTTACCAGGTTTTGGCTAGCAGGATATATAAACTGTGGAGTTTAAAACATCCCTCCAAAAGAGATTTATGTTAGACTGGCAACATTGATACCGAAATAAAAAATACTGTTGTGCAGCATGATGTCTGGAGTCCACAGAATGCAGAATGAGTTCAAAGAGCCGAGGCTGTAATTTTCTCTTCTCCTCTGGACACTAACCAGGTTTACATTTCCCTCTCTGTTGGTGGACACTCTTTTCTGTTGTTCTTTTTCATTCTTTTATGCCTCATTAAGGTTTTCTTGCAATATTTACTGAGGCCAGGTTCCCACATACTTGGGTGACTGCCAAGAACTCAGAATTTCACTTAGCACCAAAAATTAATCTAGTTCTGATCAGGAAAAACACTTTATTGATGGAAGTGATAGTTGGGTAAATTCTAAAAGGTAGCGTTTATTAAACCCTCTCCTTTTCAAAGGCTGGTTTTAAATTAAAAACAAAGGCTTATGTAATCTATTTTATTATTTCTATGGAACATCGCTTCATTTAAAATTAAAAGGAAATGCTATTAAACTAAGCAGTAGTCTAAGTCATTTTTATGTGACTCCTAGGTCTTAATAAAAGCATAGCTGTTCGTGTAACTCTGTATAACGCTGGATAGCAATAAAATGTCTTCCTCATTACAATCAATACCTATGAATAGCAAAGACCTGCAGCGTGCCACGGCCTTTCTCAACAGGCAGCCTCACTTGGTGGTAAGGAAAATTGCTATCATCTTGTATGAAACCATTTTAGCATCACCCTGAGCTTAATAGAGCAGTCTTTCATTGCCTGTTAACAAGCTGAGCTATTGCCAGAAAGTGTTTAAACTGACAAATGTTGTCAACGCTCTTTCCTTGCAAAGACGATTTTTTTTTGTTGCATTTAGTGTGTTAACATTAGTTTGAATTCTGTCAAAACATATGTTGATTATTCTACTTTACAAACCAATCAGTCCCTTAGTTCAGGGTACAGAAAATCTCTAAATAACAGTAGCCAGATACCAGCGTACCAGTGGTAAGTCGGAGCCCGTATGCTTGCAGTTAATTTCATCATGATTCCCGGTGCCTTAAAATGTGGAGCAGATAGGAACATTAAGGGCTGTGTTGTGTAGCCCACCCTTTTGCCCAGTAGTCAGTCGTCCTTCCTATGCAATATACAAGACATTGCTGGTTTAATGACAACCCACGTATATCAAATGTGATGGAATCACAAACGTCTTGTAAAGGCCAGACGTGCTGACATACCACAGGCGTTTATAGTCATATATGTACTTGCAGCTGCATATGATGCATACTGGTAATAGCATGCATAAAATAGGACAGATGAAGGTACACGATGTTTATGGAGGTTTTGTGTAAGGTGAAGAGTCACATAAAGAAATTCAAGAAGAGGATCTCTGCATTGCTCTGTATTCTGGGAAGATGAAACCTAAAACTGTCCAAATTTGTTAACAGCAGAAAAATTAAACATGAAGGCTTTTTGGGAACATACATCAATTTTATGATTTCAGCAGTTGGGAGTATAATAAAGATGCATTATTTGTGCTGCAACGACTTTCAAATTACACAAATGGTCAAGCTGGCTTTGACCATCTGCCCTCCATTTTTGTAAACCTTTCACGGGCAGTTAGAGATGGGAAGAGGCAAGAGGACACACTGTAGAAGGAGATAGGCTGGTGTGTGCTGCTGTAGGCAGCTTCCTTCCTGCTTCATTTTGTTGCAACCTCAATTCCATAATTTACCACCGAGTAGCCCCCTTCATCCCTCATGGCACAAAGCTATGCTGTAGTGTCGTACTTATCCAGCTGCCTACTTTGCTGAGTGCACTTCAGGTAGACCTGGTAGATGAGATGTATTATTTTTTGAGTGTCGTCGAACTAGTAGTGGTTTTGCTTGTCAGCCTTACGGTTAGGTTTTTACTTTTCAGTAAGCCTGATAAAAGGAAGTCATAGTTTTTATTTTATAAGGGAAATGTACTCATTTTATTCTCTGTGCCTCCCTGGGAGCCTATAGCTTCACCAGATTTCCTAGATTGTAAAGTGGAGTTGGATATGAAGGGGAAGGAGGATGCAACTGTTAGTCTGGACCCTCTAATTTCAACTGGTTTTCAGGAAATAATTATCAAATTAATTATGTCTCTTGATTTGAGCTGGAACAAACAGTTATTGGGCTCTTTAGATAGAATCTTCTATTTTTATGCAGTCCAGAAGTGACCCAAAAAACCCTTGAAATAAATTAAGGATCTTTCATTGAGAGTTACTTTTTCATTCCCCTTTCTAATATAAACTAAGTTGTAGCTGTTCTGCAACATGTGGTTAATGTGTGGGGAAGAGTAATCCTTTAAAGATAATTGTTTTTCTTTATGCTCTAAGGAATGGCTGGAATACTGTAGTGATTAAAAAGGAGGAAAAAGAACTAATTAAATACCCTTCTTATGCCAGCTGTGGGTTCAAATCCATATTTCTTGCTACTTTTCTCAAGATACGCAGACCTAGAAATAAGGCTTCAGAGCAAGAAAAAAGCTAAAACATAAAGAGATACAGAATCTCACAAAGGGGGGAATTGTCTTCCTTTCATAATTGAAAAATCACATGGAGTCAAAAGGAGGACAGAGCAGTGCTATACAGTCCCCTGAGAAACAGTCCTCCTCTATATCCCGGGAAGGAGGAATTGTGCATCAAAATCAGGCTCACGCTACAGCAAGCCTCAATACAAGCACTGTGTTAGTTGAGACATGGGCAAAATGAGAGGAGGGAGCAATCAAAAGGGAAAGATACAGGAAACTCCCACTTCATTTAAAACACTTCCAAAGCGCTAAGTTCCTGAAATAATGTTTGAGACAACTCTGAAATTTCATGCATTATAATTACATACAACAAAATGAGATACAGGTTTTTCACGAATCTGATGTCCATTTTTCCTTTCCATGTCTGAAATGCCAGTGATGGTTGAATGTACAGCCCTCTAGATCAGGGGACTGAGTTAAATTGAGTGCTGTTACTGCATAATAACTATGTTCTTCTTCATAAAATGTTTGTTATATTATGGGCCAAGGTTTTCCTGTTCCCTGAGCTACAGGATTTAGCACAGCTGTGTTAGTGCTGAGAATTTTATGCAAAACCCAGTAATTTCCAGTAGCTGTGCTTCTGATACCATAGAGATACCAGAAGTTTTAACTAGCTACACTTTGTGCAGCATGTGAGAAAAATTTGGGCACGCATAATTTAATTTGTAGTTCTTCCTAAGCAGTGTTTGAAAGACACTTTCTAAAATGCCAAACTGATTTGTTTTTTGGAAATAAAATACATTTTTATTAGTTTATTTGTAACCTTTTACCTGAGGTATCTCATTTTGAATGTGTAAATGAAAAACGGCTAAACCAAATGATCAAAAATAGTGCCTGTGGGTACATCAGGCAGATAGAATGTAAAAGTTTGGTATACTGTAATAAGTTTGCATACCACTGGGAATGAGAACAATATTTTTGTCATCTGGTCCTCATGACTATTTAAAAAAAAAATGCAGAAAACACGTATATACAATGTACCATAAAACAGTTTGGAGACAGAAATCTTTTTCTTCATAACCACATAATTGTAATTCTGTTCTAAAGTATGTTTATCCATACTTGGAAGTTTTGGAGTCTAGTTTGTTATAAGTTCTGAATTGGATTTATAAACATTTACACTATTTACACTTACTGTGAGCAGATTTTAAGTTTTGGAGAAGATTCTCAGTGCTAAACAGAAACATTTTCATTGAAGATTGCATCTGCTGTAAAGCAACAGCAAATGGGTGTTAATATCAGTGAAGATACTTGCACATGGGGGCGTTTCTTGGGTTTTTTGTGAAGTTTGATTAAAGTGGTTGGAACATTTCTCGCCTTATCTTCCTGCACCAATACATTAAAGCCTTTCCAGAACAGCAGAGATGCCTTCTTAGAGTTTGCATTGCGTTCATAAAATTATCATCGGACTCCTTGTGTTGAAGTAGATCGCACATGATATTCTGAATAGCTGCAGAAATAAAATCAGACAGCTTGCTGGCCACAAAAGGAGAGGATTTGCTGGAAATCTGAGGTGGCCCTAGCAAAAGAGTAATGCTAGGGAGTCGAAATCCAGATCGAATAACAATCTCAAAAGTGTGGGGAACAGGGACAAACATAGGAGATCTGTCTTCTGAGAACTGGACTGTATCTCCTGATTAAAGGCTGCCATGCTAATTGCTTAAGAAATGCTTGTTAGATTATTTTTGGCCACATGCAGGTGAAACAATTTAAAAAAAAAATACAAAACCAAAAAAAGCCCATTGCCGTTTCAAGTACTTTGTGATCAGTCTGTGGTTTATGCTGTTTTATGCATTAAACTATAAGCAGTGTAGCTGGCTGAAGAGGGGGATATGCAAACAATCTTATGGTTTGGAAGCGGATAACTGAAATCTACAATATACATTTATTTTCCTGCTTCAGTCATTCAGTCTCTTTTGGAGAAAATATTTAACAGTGTGATTACAAGAAAACATATGCACAATTTAATGGTAACCAAGGTAATGCTGAGGTCTGCTGGGAAGGAAGAGGGTTTATTTTGGAGTCTGTTTACAAAAATGTGTCCTAATTAATATCTCAGGATTGTGCGTGGAATTCGGTTTCCTGTTTTGACTTCCATTTTCACAGGATCTGCCTGTATGAGAGCTGAAA
Organism: Buteo buteo; assembly: GCF_964188355.1. Classification (NCBI taxonomy): domain Eukaryota; kingdom Metazoa; phylum Chordata; class Aves; order Accipitriformes; family Accipitridae; genus Buteo; species Buteo buteo. Next base: position 7,559,508 of record NC_134184.1, on the reverse strand, counting down.
CTCTCAAAAATGCTGACATTAATTTTCAGGCTTTGAAACCAATTTTGAAGGAAGCCTTTACTGTGGGGAGTTGAATTAGGGCCCATGAACTATATAGTCTGTGACGACACACCAAAAAGATGCAGTAGCTTTTTCTAATAAGGGCTTGTGGTTTCAAATACTTGACACTTCTTGAAGCTTTATAAATCCAGTTGCTTTTTGCAATTGCCCTCCGAATTCTTGCTACCTGATGCAGATCTTGCCTGGACAAACAAAAATTCTGATCCTCTCTCTTCATCTGGAAATACTGAATGGAAACAGAAGCCCATGTTACTCATAGGTAAATGTCCAGGCTTTCAAACAAGTTGTGGGGAGAAGTTTAAGGGCCAGCCTTGCACTGGCAGTTTGAATTTGGTGCTGTTAAGGAGCATGCTATCTTGTTGCATCTAGAAATGGTGTTGCACTAATAAGCCACAAAACCTCTGCTGCTTTTCTGTTCATTTTCATGTAAGGATTGCGTTTCATTGCTCTCTCAAAATCTGTAGCTTTTGGTTCTCAAGCAGATTTTTGCCCTTCATATAGTCTGAAGTTTAGCCGTGATAGTAGAAGTACAGTTTATTAATATGAATACAATTTTGAGCAATGATCATGCTGGAAATCCTTTGTGGAACTGGGCTTCTGAGTTTGCTCTCAAAAATCAGAAATTTGCATCTAGTATCATCAAGGTCAGACATTTGAAGCAGTTATAGCATTTTGCGTTGAGGAAGTATTGCAGTAGTAGTATAAAAATGATGATTAAGTGTTATTGACAGTTACTGGTAAATTATTGGCTTGCTTTTGCTGCTGCTGCTAGAAAACTTCGATTTCTGCAGACTTCTTACAGCACAGGTAAATGATTTTACATGAAAATTCAGTGATCACATAGGAAGCTGCTTACAAATATGTTAAGTAAGGTTTAAATTGTGTCTCCTTTATAAAATATGAAAAGGCAGTATTTTGTGTTGCGAGATTAATCCTTTTTTCTAGGGATTTGTGGAAATGAATTCACAATACTATCAGAAAGTTCGCTAAACATGCCAACAAATCTATAATCTTATTTCAAGCACAAAAATGTCATCCTTTGTCTTGGAAAACTGCTTAATCCAAAGCCTATTAAACTCAGTGGGAGTCATTTTATTGACTCTTAACAAAATGGACTTTTGCTTCATACCTTTTCAGCTTTCCTCCCCAAACCTTCTGCTTTCTGGGTGCTCCATACCTACCATAAATGCACTGCGTCTGCAATGATTATGAACAGATTCACATACTACATAATATAATAAAATATACTTCATGCCTCTTCTGCCAGTCATCCACTCTTCTTTTACTCATGCAGTCTCCCAGATTTGTCCGTTTTCTGGTATTTTCTGGGTAGGTCACATTTGTTCTGACAGATGTTTTACATCTGTACTACAAGTTGGTGTGTTGAATCCCTTGCATGATTCACTATGTTTCTTAAATGTAGATGGTGTCAGGAGAATTAACCAGTCAGAACTACTAGATATGTTCATTAAACCCATGATCATAGAAATGCAATGAGCAGATCTTTATCCAGCTGTCAAGGAAGAGATCTAAAGCCAGCTCCATGGGAATGCTTTGGATTCCCCAGTGCAAAGCCGTGTTTTATAGTCGCTGAAAGACACGTCTTCATCCCTCAACCCTATCATTGCAAGCTCTGAAGCTGATCCGGGTATTTTCTGAGGAGAGAATGGTTTGTTGCGCTTTGGATATTCTGAAAATTGTGCCGAGGAGATAAAGCACTTGTTAGCATGTTGCAATACCCACTTATAAATCTGCTAAGCAGCCCTGGATGAAAAATCCTGGCAATCACGCCTAGCTCAAATCTGTTGAAAATAAAAATGGAGGGGGGGGGGGGGGGGGAGTTTGTTACCATGCTGTCTAGTTTGCATGTTGTAAATCTTTTTAAAAACTGATCAGTAAGTGAAAGAAAAATATGCTTGATTTTCTGACGTCAAGATTAAAACTGAAAGGTGTCTCTCTGTCTGTATGCATTACATAGAGGTTTATATTTTCTGCATGCCATTTGGGTTCATTTTGGGAAAGAACTGCTTCCTGGCAGGAGCGTTAGCTTTACAACTAATTCCTTTCTTGAATGTCAGTGGGACTTCGGATAGACTTACTTGTTCTCCTTCAGTTCTTTCTACCTTATTAACTTCTGCTTTTGTTAGGACTTAGTTTTACTGTCCCTCCGACTGAAATAGACACTTCCATAAGGGAACAGACATAACCTGGATGGGTCAGGTATCAATTTCTGCACTTGACGGTCACCCCTGAGTGAATGAGCTGGGGTGTCGCGCTCCCCTCCTATCTGGTGACCTGCCGAGAAGTGTCTCCATCCGACAAACATCCATTTACGTCTTGTATCAGTCTATATACTAAGAATACCCTTCGTGCAAACACATATAGGGAATAATGTACGTAGTCATTACTGAGTCGTGACTGTTCTTAGACACAGTGGGTAACTAACCGCTTTGAGAGGACAAAGAATTTATATCCTTGTCGATCTCCACCATATTTTTTCTAAATATACCACTTCTGAACCCCATAAGCTAGTAATGAATCTAAAACCTACGAGAAAGCTATAAGGTTCATAACACTGAGGTGTGGGTCAGCACAACGTATTGTGCTTTCCCTTCTGCTAATGTGAATAACCGTAATTCAGTCTAAAGGTGTCACAAATGTTTAGACATGAAATAAAGCCATAGTTTCACTTAAGCAGTAAAAGCATGAAGAAAAGGTCTCAGCAAGACCGATGAGGTAGAATAATGCTGAATGACAGCACTAAATGCAGTAAGATTCAGCTGGAGAGTGAAAGAGATTACAACATCTTTGGTTGCTACTGTCCCTTCTTTCTTTTTTGCTTTTTTCTGTGCCAGCCAGGTAAAACCGGAGCATCCATGTAGTGCAGTGTGCAGCCCTGCATTTCCCACTCAGTGCCCCCCCGCCAGTCAGTCCTGTAGCTGGGTAAATTTTGCCATATGTAATTATTCTTTCATGATCTGTTACATGGGAAATGCTGCATTCCAGCCAGTAAGGCATAAAACTCTAATTAATCACTTTACTGTTTGTGTTGACAGAGTTACCCTGATATTAATATTATTTTCAGTAGATATAAGTTTTACCAAGGCAAAATGAGATTTTGTATGCCCTCAGACTCTGAAAATGAAGACTACTTTTAAGTAGAGTTTTTGACAAGATGACCCTTAAATTTATTAGGGATGAAATTTCTCAAATTTTCCATCTGGTTCCTATCCTTTAAAAAAATTTTGTTGGTCAAGAGACTCTAATTAATGACCTTATATATGGTTCCGAATCTTTGTAATGAGCAGATGGTAACTGATACTTATGTCTGGTAGTAAGTCAGGAATCTTAAACTGCACTATTTAAATATATCAGAGAGAAAGTTTTTGGAACCAAAGTCTACTTTAAACTGATTTTCATTGTTTCTCTATGTGATGCATCCGTACCTTAGAATCTTGTGATAAAAAGCTTTTAAAAAGTTACATCTTAACTATGTTGCTGGAATTATTTCTTCCATAAATGGTATAAGAGTGTTAGATCCAGTATTATTTCCATAGTGGATTTTTTTGTGTGTGTGGTTTTGTTTATTTGTTTTTAGTTATTATTATTGTTATTTTCTCTAGACTTTTAATAAGCATGCTGAGGTAGATCTCATTTTTATTCATTATTGTTCCATGTACAAGACAGTATAAAAATGTGCATTGATGTAGGGAAGGTAGACGGCTTCAAAGATGTTGAATAGCAGATACAGAAATGCTATATCATAAAAATAAAAACCCCCATGATTTTAATTAATTAATACAAAGTTTAAGAATTGAATGACAATAATTGGACTGAATTTTTGGATCAATCTAGTGCTTCAGTTTAACATGGCTCCATTGGTAAAATAGGTGTGATAACACAGTTCTGTAAAAATACTCTCCCAACCAACTATGCAGCATCATTTTCCAGCTGCCATAGTAACACAATTGTATTTTTAAGGACTCAAGTGACTAAAGAATGCCTAAGAGTGAAGCTCCAATGACATTGAAAAAGAGACAGTACGTCAGCAAGGTGACTGAGGAAAGATGAGGCTTCCCCAGTCATCTGGAGAATGGAGAAGTCTTACAGAAGCACAGGAGCTAGATGTGTATAGATTTTTTTGAAAGGATATCTATCCTATTTGAAAAGTTAGGTTATAAATGAAACTACAGGTTTTTTCAAGGAATGTTATCACATACCCGTTCCTAAGTAGCAGATGTGAATTTAATTTGGATTTGCTGAGGACAATTTGGTTATTACCTATGGGGGCTGCAGTCAAAGATCACGTCTGACGACAAGTTTGGGAATATGCTCTTTGTCCTCTGCTATGCCCATATAACCTGGGAAGCTGGAAAATGACTGAGCTATCCCCGAACTAGTTGGAAATGTGATAGCTTCAAATTTATACATGAAAAGAGCAAGGAAGGAATAACACTTCTGGTGATCTGAGGGGGTAAAAGTTCACTAAATTCTTAAAAGTTAGTTTGAATTCTCATGAATGCCATCAGGTGCCCAAGTACTTAAATTACATATTTTAGGACTCCAGTCAATCATATTCCAGCAGTGCTTTCAATCTGTACTTTTCACTTTATGCTCTAAGTAGAGGAATGAAGTTGTACTTAAAGGAAGACTATAAACATTCTGATTGCCTGTAACGGGAGTGATAGATTTTATGTTGTACATCTTTTCAGAGAGTTTTTTCAGGGACCTTTCCCATCCACAGTATTTTAGGATTTTATGGATTGATTACTAACGCTAAAAAAAAAAAAATCTGTTTCGGGACCATTTTTGCTGCAGCTTGCTCTTCTGTCAAATTGATATATGGACTTTAGTAAAAGGAACTTTTGAGATATGTGAAAAAGGACTGTTCGCATTCTTCCTTCCCTAGTGTAAAGTGCATACAATTATTTTAATATCTCTTTGCTTATTATAGAGTGTTATATTATAGAGAAGTGAATAAGCAGGTGAAACAGCATTTATAAAGGATGGAGAAAAGGATGTTGTACAAATGAAGACACAGGTTCAGAATATGGGGAGTTCACAGGCTGTGTATTTGGATATGAAAGGCTGTGTCTCTTAAAAGGTTTGCTGAAAGCGTCTGCAAGGCGGAGATATATCCTGAATATAAGGAACTAGAGCTACCACTTGAGATGTCTTAGATTTTGTATCTGAGGAGGAGGGTGGAATTCTTCACAGACATATAGAAAAGAAATAGTAAAGACCTCTCAGGCTGAACAGTAAAATTAAGAGTTTTCTTTGAGCCGTTATTATCCTAAGCCAATAGTTAAGAACTTCTTGAAACATATCAGAGTGTTACGTTAAAGCAAAATTAGAGAAGTAGGAATGAAAGCAGAAAGGATTTATCTCAGAAGCTGAAAGATGACTGTATTTCAAGAAAAATCTTGTGTCAGAAGTATTTGAAAAATATGAGGGTGAAAAAATTAAGTCTTGATTTTACTTTTGGCTAAGAAAAAGCATAGGGAATCTTTCTGGGAAAGTTGTGTCCATGGAATAAAAGGACAGAAGTTATGCTGAAGCAGAGGAACTCCAGACACAAAGCATAATTAGAGAAAAATATGAACTCAGAGGTAACTGTAAGAGAATATTTAAGATGCTGGTGTCAGGGAATGTAGGTGATGATTATTACTTGTTTCTGTTGTGTTTTTTATGAAACAGAGACAACTGAGGATTTGGACAGATATGCTCTGCCTGAAGAAATTACCATATCTACCTTTTGTCTCACTTCCATTCTAATGCTATAAGGAGGACAAGAAAGTAGCTTATGCAAGTCTTAGTTTTCATTATATTAATATTGCAGCTCCAGGGTCCAGAGCACTATTAAATACACTAAGATTTACAACTAACTAACTAACTAACTAACTAAATGTATATAAAACCTTATATGTAATAAGAACATAAGAGTGATAGCCCTGGGTCAATCCGAAGAGACACATAGTACCATACTGTACATCTGAGAGCCACCACTATCAGATGCTGAAGAAAGAGTATGAGATCAAGGGAACATACAGCAATGTCCCCAACTACTTGCCCAGACTCCAGCAATTTATAGGTCTTGTGTTGTGTTTGGGTTTTTTTAATAGTTCCTCATTTAATTTTCTTCCCTGATTTAGGCAACATTGCATTTCACATTACAGTAAATTTGATGATGGGGCATAGCCTGACATAATCCTTTCAAGCATTTCTGCATGGAAAAGATAGCTACAGGTAGAAGAGGTAGAAGCTGACGTCTACCTCGGTTGTGATCCTACCTGACCTCTTGTTGCAACAGAGAACTTTCTCTTACAGATGCTTGACAGTCTATTTCTCTTTGCATGATTTCCTTGTATAAAGTACTGTTCTTTTTTACTTACTATGATTTGCCATGCTCAAAAACGGCAGGAGGGATGACAAGATTTCAAAGGGTGACAAAAGATTAGGATTTTGTGCTTTTGTTTTGTGAAAGGCAAGGAAGTAAGGGATAGTTCTTTTTGGAAAAGATTCTGTCACCACATGTTCTTTTTTTTATATCTTTATAGCTTTAAATTTTAATAACTGTGTGGTTACACAGCTAAATACCTCTCAGATTTCAGGGATTTGGTCTGAGAATCAATATTTTAGTGTCAGACTTGCAAACCTATTCCTCAAATCTCAGGTCTTAGAATAAAAACCCCTAAACAGTTGCATGACATAAGGCACATCATATTGCTTCTATCTTGAAATGCTATGAATCTTTTTTTTTTAAAGGGATTTTGAGTGTGTCATTGTACCTTTTTATTAGTTTTATTTATTTAGTTAGTTTTATTTTTGAAAAATCTGTTAAAACTTAAGCTGTGGCATTTCTCACGAGTGACTGAGTGTCTTTTTGAAAAGCAAACCCATTATTTTTTCTTCAACCAACCGGCTTTTGTAGAACTGGTATTCTACTACATAGTGTTCTACTATATAATGCATCTTATGTGCCTTCTGAGCACACGGCACTTAAATGTAACAGCAAATTCTTCCTTCTATCTTATTTTGGTGCAGTTGATCTTTTTTTTTTTTTTGACAGGGAAATTCAGTGTAGTTCATTGAAAGTATTACATGGTAAAGACTAGGAGGGGTGAAGAGTAATGCCTGCTTTTGGAAGTCTGCTGTGTCATCTTTGCTTAATCATAACAAATATGCGTCCGTTGCCCCCAAAGCCAGGATTTACTGATAGTCTGACTTAGTATCTTAAGGATTGCTTAGGATCTTCTGCATTTTGTCAGTGAAGGTTGTAGTGGGCTAAATTAAAAAAAGGTAAGTCCATAAACCCACTCAATCCCTTTAGAGCAAAATGTGACAGCACTAAACCATGTCATTGATAGCAGATAGGCCTATACTTTAGTGAAGTTCAGACATTCATTTCGTATCGATAAACCTAGTCACGTTGATTATGAAATGTTTTTGAAGCCATACACTTGCAATTTTGTCTTTGTTCCCACTACTTCAAAGAAGCAACATGGCTAATGCCATCAGAAGAAGGTTGTTTTGTTTCGATTTCATTTTAACTCCCATAAATACTAATTTGGTCATGGAATAAGAGGGCTGACTTTAGCTGAGTTATAGTCACATATACACTATTTGGCCCAAGTTAGCTGATGCAGAGAAACACTGTGTTGAACAGTAAATCCATTTGAAAAATATACCTCTCAACCTGCCAAGGCCCAAATTGCCAGCTGTAATGTGGAACAGGGAATTGGAATGAGAGACGCAAATATTACTAAGGCAGAAAATCTTAAAATGCTCTGGGACTCATTCTCTCGTAAAAACACCAAACCCCTCTTCCTGTAACTTCAGTTTAAGAACCTTTCTGATTTCTGATACAAATAATTTCTGATACAAATAATTCTTAACAGCAGAAGTAAGGAGAAAGCAAACGTAGTGGGGCATGCAGATACCTTAGGGACTAAAGGTTACTATATGACTAACATGACCTTCTTTAAGTGAGCATGAAAAATGCAACTCCCAGATTTTGCACTCACTAGAATGCAAAACAGGCGATGTAGCTGGAAAAATATATTACCAATAGCAGAAATAAAATCAGTGCCACAATCTAATGTAACAGTCATTGCAGAATAATTCTTGAAGCAGTCACAAACAAAGGAAGGATAATTTCTAACATGTGCATAAGTTATTTGAAGTGCCTCTAGTAAATGTTTGTACTTACAAGAAAAATGGGATTTGGTCCCATTTATTTCCATATATCTTAAGTTCATTCTTTGGTGATATTGAATCATTTTGTAGTTTCACTATGTTCAGCCTCTTTTAGGGCATTCCTATGTTAGCTGCCAGACAACACTTTAAATTAGTGTATGCAAGTTGATAATATTTGGTTGTATTTTATTTACAGAATATGTTTGATTTATAAATAGCCCTGTTACGAACAACATGGCAGATACAGCCTGCACTTACGATAGTTTTTTTTGAGTTATATGAAACAATTATTTTACTGTACTATATACAGAATACTACTACTACTAACCTACAATTTGATGAAAACCTGAAATCATTAGGAAACTCCTTACAGGCATCAGAGAATCTGCCAAAGCCAGTGAAGAGTCTTACCACACATGGAAATTGTTTCCTCGAGGCAGGCAGCTTTCCAGTTTGGTGAAAATGATCTGAAACTGTAATTGTGATTTCATGTTTGCTCATGCCCCTTTTGCATTATTTTATAACCTGTGGAAGCTGAAATGGTGGACTGTAGGAGGATATTAAGGCCCCCGGCTGAAGTTTGCAGACATTTTGCAGGATGACTAAAGAAGATCTTTATTTTCTCCTTTGCTGCCATACCTAACACCTGGCTTTACTAGTGTAAAGTGCTGCTGTTTTCAGTTTAGAAAATGCACGGGGCCGTGATCAGCAGTGGCGTCGGGAGGTTTCCCGTCCTGCTGTTCCTCGTGTCACTTCCATCGGAGAGAGGCGCGTACCGCCGGGACAGTCACCGCTTCCGCAGCTTCAGCATCTCCCATTTGCAAGCGTTCACCATCCAAGCCTGAATCCTAGTTTTTAACTCCCTAGGAGGCTGCTGTGGTTTTGAAGGCTGCTGAATTCTCAGGCTCTCCGCTCAAGTAAACATGCGTTGAGGGTCGTTCTGTGGCACCGACGCCACCGGGAGAGGAAGACCACGTCCAGGCCACCACCGCCCGGCTCAGGGGGACGTGGCTGGAAGAACGTCGGCTGGCACAGGCGAAAGCCGTGACAGCAGCCGTCCTAACCATCTCACACTGCAGACACTCCAGTGATCAACTACTTGGTAATTTCAGAACACGAGTCTCAGCTAATAGTTATTAGCGATAATTTCTAAGCTTTAGCTTTGCTTTATATATTACATGAGTTTACGAGTAGAGCAGATGTGCGCCCTACCACCTACTGCATACCTCGGAGTAATGTATGGGGCACTGAGGGCTGGCTTTAAAAGTTCGCAAGCCTGCAGGGGTGAAGTCTTGTTGTCTGTCACATTATTCAGTCACCAGAAATGATTATTTTGCCTTCTTTTTTTTTTTTTTTTTCTTTCACTAATAGCCTTTAGGGAAAATGTGTTTATTTAAAAATATATTTGGAGGAACTACTCAAGTTTTAAAAAAAAAACAAAAACAAAAAAAAACCACCAAACAAGCTACACCCAAAAGACATAGCAATAAAGTCTTTCCTTGGTTATGTCAGTGTCCTGGCAGGTAACGGGTTAAATAACACTCTGCTTTCTGCCCTGGAGTTGCTAGCTGGAGAGTTTTAAGAGGCATTTTATCTATTTCAGGTGCTAAAAACCATCCTTGAACTGCTCAGAGTGGATGCTCTCATGACTAGGTCTCTCTCTATTCTTAAATAAGAGCATTTCCTCCCATCCTTCCTTCCTTCCTTCCTTCCTTCCTTCCTTCCTTCCTTCCTTCCTTCCTTCCTTCCTCCCTCCCTCCCTTACTTTCTCTTCTTTTTTCCCTTCATTTCCTATGAGAGAGAGGGAACACTGCTGGTGACTGAGTCATTTTCTTCTCACTCTCCTGTTTTTCAATAAACATTTTAATATATGTGTATATGTTATACAAACACAACCATATATGTGACATTTCATATGTTTATGTAAATAAACATGTATATATAAACCACAAACATATACACATATATATAAAAACCATTATATGTATGAAATGATAAATATATGTACACAAAAAAGTCCTGACTTCAGGCTTCTTTCCCCTGTAATTTGTCTTCTAGAAGTGAAATCAACAACGTTTTGTATTCCTTATCATAAGGAATATTAAACCTTGGAGCTCATTCCTTTGGCTTGCTGCCATGTCTCGTCTGTGCACAGGAGCCAGGGCAGGTAGGAAAGAGCAGTTGGGTGTGCGATAAGGAGACGCCCTCATCCACTCCTGTCTGCTGTTCGTTTGGGAGCTCTTTCTGGGGACTTTCCAGGAACTGGAGCAATCAGACTGGATGAAGACTGTGCTGATGATAAACTGAAAGATAAGCTGTAGGACTAGGTGGAATCTCCTTCTGTACCATATGTTCAAGCTCCTATAATGAGAAGTTTGAAGACACCAGGAGTTCTCTATTTTCTGGGATTCTTGGAAAACACACCCCAAATTCTCTCTCTCAAGTAAAAGTACTTGATATAAACTTTTCAGAGTTCATGCCACCATAATAATGGATATCATAAGCAATGCTCTGTTTCTTTCAATTCATTAATGAATTTTAGCTTTTGAAGTAAAAAAAAAAAAAATCTTTTAAGTGGTGAGTTTAGTTGCTTCTGTGAATTTTCTGAAAAGGTCTTTACTATTGTTAAAGAGTCACAGCAGTGTTGAAATGTGAGAAATTACTTGTATTTCTGTATCTCCATCTTAAAAGAGAAGATACGCATTGAGAAAATTGTCTGCCATCTTACTGTTTCTGTTTGAAATTATAAGATGTGGCATAAATATGTGGCCATAACAAGGGTGAAGCATTTAAAGCACTGAAAATCTTTCAATAGGGACCTAGACAAGCCAAATTCATTTGTCTTGCAGTCATAAAAACTATGGAGTGCTATTAAAACAAATGATCTGAAAAAAATGAAAAAGTATAGATATGGGGCAGGAGAAAAGGCACTGAAATTGTCTTGTGAGGTAACTTGAGTTCTAATTCCCGTTAAGAAAATGGAATGATTATTACATTTCTACATATTCAGGAGTTGATAAATATGTTAACATATTTTTTCCCAGTGCAATGAAAGAATATCCATTTGAAAAACATTTTATGCATATCCCTTTGTATGTTTTTTTTTTAGATTTAATTTCTTTTTTCCCAGATTGATATCTTTAAGTTGAATTAATCAGACCTTAGAATGAAAAGTAAAATGGTTCTGCATTGGTTTGTATGGCTTAGTAACAAGAATAGAAAAAATAACTTATTTTATTCCACTGTAGCTGTGCTGAAATAAATGTCCAGTTTTACAATATCTGCATATATTCAGAGTTTTCTGAATATTTAAAAAATATATTTCTTGGAATTGCTGTGAAGTTTAGATTGGTACAAGGAGATGTTTCAAAATGTGAAGTATTGGTATAAAAATATTTGCGTCAGAGATGAGGATAAGCAAGCCTTTAACATGGCCTCAAAACATTACAGTGCCTACAATTTATTTTCATGTTTGTGATGCTGCTAGGATTACTTTAGGGACATTGTTAGACATGTGCTTAAATTTTATTTCTAGTAATGCTGCTTTCTAATCTGACATGTACAACAATCTTAAAAACACTACGAAGATACATGTCTACATGAGAGTACATTTAATACTATTGTGCATATGCTGTGAAGCAGATGGTATGTTCAGTAAGTTATTCATGAAGGATATGCTTTGCATCACCACTTGAAAGAATTAAGTATCTTGTTTGCTAGTCATATCCTGTTAAAATCTTTTTTCACCCCTTTGTTCTTAGTATAAGTGTCCAATGGGATAAAATTAATCCCTTCAACCATATGTGTTATGCAGCACAGAGATCATAATATGATTTTTTTTTACTTTTTCAAAGTAACTTTTATGATTTTTTTTCTGTATATAATTCATGATTTAGTGAGCATATGGTAGTTGAAGTCCTACAACTTTTCTTTTTGACTAGTTTTAAAATTAATGTCATCCTTTTGATCATCAAAAATACGAGAGATTCTGAGATATTTGAAAACGCCTTATTCCCTAGCAGTGTTTTCAAAAAAATGCTATAAATTAATTTCACATCTTCTAAACGTCATGTTCAAGTGAGTAATATGATAAAGTGAGCTTCACTGCTAACCTCGATATGTGACTTTTAGCAGAAAGAGCAACAATCTGTCTAACGTGGACAGCTAAAATAGTAAAGGCTATATATGTGATAGGGCGGTTGGAGAAAGGGACACTCTCTGGGAGGTTTAGCTAAATATGAACTTCTTTCTGTACTTGAAAGGAAGTCTTAGAAATCGTAGGTTAGTGCCTTGGCCAGGTTGTCCTCTGGTCGGTGAAGTCCATGAGATTGTCTCCCACCGCATGAATGAAGCCAGGGACCAGAGCGGTTTGCTACCTACAGATCTCTGCTAGAAGCGGATCTCAACCTGCAGGTCCTATTACCTGCAGCAATAACCTAACACAGTTGTTACCATTTCCGAGCAGAAATGATGTGCCTTTTCCAGCTGTTTTATCTGGAATGACAGGTTTCAAGCTCAGTGCCATCCTCCCTAATTAGGAGGCCTTGAAGATCTTAGCCTGGGGGTTGTTCAAGCAAAAGGTGTTCTCCAGCACAAACATATTTTATCTCCGATACAAGTATGCTTCCGTGGTCTAACTGCAGTTAGTTATTATAGAGACATACACATTTAGCTTTGGGCAAACACCGTGAGCAGCATTTGTATTCAAGACAATAGGCACTCATCAGCGTAAATTCCTGTCTACTATGCAAGGTGCATCTTTTGATCTTTTAGAAAGAGCTGGAAAATTGGATGGCATTTGCAAAAGTCTTTTCAGCTGAGAAATGTCAATAAAATAATCGTGTTGAGACCAGTACATGGAATTGACTTCTTGGAGGGGCCACAGGGATGGTTACAGGTGCAGGAATGAATTGTGTAGCTCTTGATTACATAGACCGGAGTTCACAGATGAGAAATGGTGCACGGGCTCAGCATCTCCAGGCTGTGCCACAGTCTCTCATTTGACGTGGCGAATTGGAGTGGCAATACCAGGATACAGTTTTTCACACTTTTTTTATGCAGCGTATATGGAAATGCTTTGTAAATACTTTGCCTTCAGCACACTAGTAAATACATAAAGGCAACAATGAAGTGTGATTGCACTGTTATGGTTGGTGCATGTTAACAAATGGGAGTAAATGCATAACGTAATTTCTTTCTGAAATGTTCTTTCACAGTCTGGCTCCCCACAAACACTCTTCCTCTGCGGATTTATGCAAATCTGCAGTGTTTAATGTGTCTCTCTGCGGGTCACTGCTCCCTATCCACACTACTTCCATAAATAAATAGAAATAATTGCCAGTGGTTTAAAATTATTATCATTCATCTATTGCCTGTGTTTGTTTTTAATCCATTAATGTGAAAACATTACTGTTATTTTAATTTTTTTTAAATACATCTGGAAGAAGCAATCTAATGAGTGTACGTAAGTCTTTTCTCCTCCTACTTAGATATCGCTACTTTGAACGCAACATTCTTCAAGGTTTATACTTTTTTAATAATACCATAAAAATGTCCGGGTGTTTGTGAAGTACGAATGCAAGTGCTGTACTCAGTGCAATATTGCAGGATTGCCCAGGTAAGCTGATGGTTCATTAAAAGACTGGTTTTAATATATAGGAGAGAAGTAATCAAGAAGTGGAAATGAGAAAATAATCCAAATGGAAATACAGGTGAAGGGAAAAAAAGGCTTAAGGGAACATGTAATATCAGTGCTTCCTTGCTAAGAACGTGAGCGTATCATATGTAGGAAGGAGAAGGTGGTAGATTGGTGAGTGCACTGCTAGGAATATAGAATATAGGTTTTCCTGATACCAAATTAAGATCTTCAAGTTTACTGATTGATATGTGCCACCTTTGCTGTTCCTGGAGTAGCCAGCAGCATGTAGGAATTAAACAGTGCTTACTTGAGCTGCAGAGGATCACTTCAAAGTAATCTCTCTGTTGTTTGCACATTAATATCTTCCTGTAATTTTCAGTAAAGTATTTCTCAGGAAAGGTTCCTTATTCAGTGGCCACAGAGGAGAGAAGCTGATGATGCTACAACAGCTGCTGAAGATACACATATCTGAAGATGACATCTAATGCTTGAGACTGATTTTTTTTTTTTCCCAATACGGGGGATCTTTTTAGCTAGAGGTTGTACGTATTAGCTCTTTGAGATTTTCACATGTAAGTTCTGGAATAAAAATATTTTGTATTTTTATTTTGGTTTCTGTAAGTATTAAGCAAAGATAATGGTTAAAGAATAGCAAAAACCAGAAGATAGATACTGTTTTACAGTACTTGGATATTTCAAAGCACAAGACAGTGACATAAGAATGTATGTATGGGCACATCAGATTAGACCAAATGTTCAGTCAATTTGTATCTTGACTAAAACAGCTTAATAATGGGGTATTGACAGCCTAGCTAAGAGTCTAAGCTGAAAGCAACATTGCACAGAAATTTTCCCAGGACTTCCTGAGCCATAATGGTAGGTTTAATGATTCCCAAGTGGGCTTTTTTTCCATGAATTTGTCCAGTCAGTTTTGGAAGCTTTGTAAAAAGTTTACAAAGAGTTCCTTACCTTAATTTCATGTTGTGTGAGACAAGTTATGTCTTCCTTCCTTTGTTCCTTTTTTTGGTTTGGTTGTTTTCGGGTTTGTTTGTTTGTTTGTTTGTTTCTTGTTTGTTTTGATAGTAAGTCATTCCCTTACTCCCTGTAGGAGAAAAGAGAGTGGACAGTCTATGTGCACCTTGTTCAGGCCACTGAGAATTTAATAGGCCTCTGTTATATCTGGGTCCTCTATTTATCTCTCATCCAGGCTGAGGCATCCTTAACTGTTCTGTAGTCCCAGGTACAGAAAACCTGCAAAGAACCCTAATATGTTAGATGCAGTTTAATAATCCAAAAATGCATATTTTAAGCAGCTGAACAGCAAGACGCCTCTGTGGACTTCTGGAGTTCTCCCAAGCATTAGCTGATTTTGCTCGTTTGAAGTTTACTCAATACTTCATTGCTCATTTAGAACGTGTATACCTCCTTGAGTCTATCCTTTATAATTCTTCCTAGAAATATAGGTTTGATAATAAGATACAGCAAATCTAAATTATTTAAATGTGATCTTTGTGGTAATTTAAAATTTAAAAAAAATAATCAGAGTCTCTTAACTTTGCTCTTTGACATGTACATATCCAAATAGGGCAAGATCACTTCACATACACTGAAGTTTATTAACTGACATGGTGTGCTATTAACAATGACATTTCCAAACTTGATGTTACTGACAGGGGCTTTATGACTTAATTCAATAGTTCAGACTTGATTTTTGGAAACTTTTGTCCGAGTTTGTGTGAAAATGTAGATGGAAATTAACAATGAAACTAGAAGGAGTGAAAGAATGAACTTTATTGGTTTTTAAGGTTTGGGATTTTTTTTTACAAGACAGAGTAAAGCAGAATTAGGGAGATTACATTTGTTGGCAGATGTCACACAGGATTTGCCATTTCCCAACTAGCTTTGTGCTGAATCTTGTTAAACAAATACTACTTAGCTCTCAGTTTGCAATTTTGAGCTGGATTTTAAATACATTGTCGCCAACTCTTTCTATATATAATCTTACAGTTTTGTGGATTCTGTGGAAACCCAAACTATGGAAAGGTGAGAAATAGAGTTAGTCATTCTGCAGTTCCTGTCTTGCTGTGATTCCTTACCACAACACATCCTTCTTGGGTGTGCGGTGGAAGAAATAGCATTATCACCCTCCCCCAGCTGTTTGCAGAGCTTAGCCAGATCCACACCTTCTCTGAAATGATGCTTCTTTGATACTAAGTAAATGTTGTGTGGACAATTATGGACAGAGTACTTGTTTGAAAAAAAAAAACCAACAAACCAACTTTGGACCTTGGCATATGGTAATATTTGTGTTGGGAATGAAATTGCCCAAACAGTTGATTGCTGTCTGGATGGAAATGGGAGTCTTCATTGCAAGGGTCTTTGCAATGGTATTGTTAGATTGGACAAGACTCCCCAAACCACTCTTCTACCTGCTTCTGGTACTATGTGACCACTACAGTGCGTGCATGGTCCATTTTCAGGAGCTATCTTAAATGACAGAAAACATCTTCTAACCATCTTAAAAGCATGTGCGAAAGACTGTCCTACATGAACATTTCTGCACCTGCGGCAAGTTTCTACAGGCTATTTTCAAGTGGCTTACCTACGTACGATTTGATCATTTCCCCAGTAGGAACTGACTGGGACACTCTACTCGGGTCGTTAATCAAGACGTTTAAGCTCACAAATTGAACAAGGCACGGCAGGAGCTGCCTGGGGGAATCTCTACAACTCTCTGCAATTCCCACCTGGAGAGCTCCTGTAACTGTAGCTCCTCAGTCAAATAATTAATCGTGATGGAAGGTGGCTGAAAGTTCAGTCAGTCACTTAGCTTCAAGTCAGTCCCTTGTCTCCAGCCAGTCCATTAGCTCATCTCTGCAGAAGACTGGCCTGGGAAGTCCTGGGCCACCCAGGGAATTCATTACTGGGTGTGCACACAGGCGCAGCCGTGACATCCAGCTGCACGAAGGTTGCAGCTGTGGACAAACTTGAGCTTCGTACTTGGAGTTCACCTTCCATAGCCCATGCCGCAGAAGAACAACAGGGGAGGTGCCTCAGCTGGAAGGGACATGGAAAGACATAAATCATGGGCTTTCCTGCTCCCCCTCCTGCAAACCATGACTTAATATCTGCAGCCAAGTTGCCCCTCTACCCACAAACCCCAAATATTTTGCCTTCTTCCACTTACTGATGTGACAGCGTTTCTATTCTTAGCGGCTGTAAAAAGTCTCAGTATCCCACCAACTTCTTGCTTTAGGACCCTGTGGCATAAGGAAAAATTCTGGCTTCCTGATAATATTTGCACTGGCATTATTGGAGGTCTATCTTCAGGTTTAGGGGATTAATTAGATAATGGCCTGCGGTTCTTTTTGCTAAATTATGTGAGTTTTGCCAGTTATCAGTAGTAGGACTGTGCCTAGTGGTTACAGAGAATTGTGAGTATGAGAAACAGCAGTGAAGTCTTTTACTGCTATTATGTCATTAAGAGCATGCCTCCTGCTTTGTCTTTAAAATAAAATTCGGGTTAAAATACCCACAAACATCACTTAGAAAACCTCATAGTATATCTCTCTTACTAGTGAGAGCTGACAGCAACACAGTTCTTGGGTCAGTCACCAGTCTGTCTGGTTTGCTTTCATAAATTTAAAAGACCCCCAAAGAGCCCTGCACCAGTTAGACCTACTCTTCCGTGTCCTCTTGTGTTAGTGAGGATACTTGAACCATCAAATGAAGCTTCATTTTGAATCATCTGCCTGGACTGACAGCTTGACATCTAAAATGAAATGTTGTCCCATGAGGATAAATATTTTAGAAATATATCATTCGGTTTGCTAATGCCATGATTTTAAAAATACCGGGTCAGCACTGTTTCAGAGAGCTTTTTTTTTTTTGCTTTGACTTTTACTAGCCCAGATAGGTTGACACTTATGTTGTCATTATTATTCTTTAGCAATACCACTCAATGTTTCTTTCCCACCTCTACCATTCCTGCAAATAAAAAAATAAAAAAATAAAGAAAATAGATTCAATATTATTGAAGTGTTACACATTATTTTGTCCTTGCCTGCCAGTCTTTCAGTAATGCACAAAATGTCAGTGTGGCTCCTTTAAAGTTCTTTTGGAGGTGGTGCACTTTGAAATACATTCTTCCAGACAATTGTCTCCCTACTGAAATTTGAACCCCATTTCATCTGGGATTTTATGAAACCCTCCGAATTCCCATTTCCTCGAGGATGCTACTGAAAATGACAGTTCTTTAACTGTTAGATTGGCGACAAGATGCCACAGATGGAATATTTGGTATGTCAAAAAATATTTTGCAAACCTTCTGCCCCTCTGGGAACATTAGCTCCTGTTTACTACGCTGAGCTTCAGAAACAGCTAGTAACATGCCACAGCTGAATTATCCTCAGGCATGAACGCTGGTTAAGTGCATGCCTTGCTGTCAACAATTTTAGTTGACACGGTAACTTTTTTTTTAATCTGAGCAAAATTTCAGTTTAACATAACCTGGAAAGTTGACCCCTTTCTAATTGGCAGATATGCCTGGGAG
Source organism: Buteo buteo (assembly GCF_964188355.1). NCBI lineage: Eukaryota > Metazoa > Chordata > Aves > Accipitriformes > Accipitridae > Buteo > Buteo buteo. The sequence continues at coordinate 7,541,062 of NC_134184.1, read as the reverse complement.
ATGCTGTAGCTTTTATGCCAGGGAAAGAACACAAAGACTGCCAATGAATATGAATACAAATTGATATGAACTACCCCACATGTTTGCCTAGATTAAGAGTATGTTTGTGATATATTTAAGCAATTAACTATGTCTCTCAGTTTCTGGTCCAAAGGCCTTTATAGATTTGTCTTTTTGTTTTGCTTTATGTTGTTTTGTCTGACCAGTCTCTTTATATTTTCTTTTCAATAGATTATTCCAGTCTTGCTGCTGTGTCACTAATTGGTTTTGTTGCTGAAGTAGCATCATCTAAAAGTAAAACATTCTGTACTTGAAACAAGGACCTTTCACATATGCTTCACTATATTGCTGGGGACATACTCTCCTGCGTTTTTTTAAACCTGTACAAACCTTTACTTTAATTTCCAAAATCTTTTGAATTGGTGCAAACTATATTCACTGGTTTGTAGGGCTTCTTCCACCACTGATTTTTGTGTATGTACTTCTAATGACTTGTGGTGTAGAGATACTAAATCTTGGTGGCCCAGTTATACAACATTTCATACCAACGGTTTCTACGGTGTCCCACATTTCATAACTTGGCTCATAGCTTTTCATAAGCGGGTTCAAGCTCCCTGCCTGCAGCCAGAACTCCTTGCATTCACTTGCTCCCCTCCTCCTCCCCTACTCCGTATCGTTGGGGCCCTCGTGTGCCATCCTTCTAAAACTCACCACTTTTTATCCTGCAGAAGTGCAGCGTCTCCTCATTCCCCACCTCTCCCTCCTGCATCGGTGCTCTTTGTTCCTTCACCCAGGCGACCAGCTCCATGTATGCATCCATCCCCACAGTGCTACTGAAACCGCTCCCCTTCGATTTTCACCCTCCCCGCCTCTTTTCAGGGGTCTTCTTTGCTCCAGGTGGGGATGTCCACAAAACTCGAGTGTGCCTCCTGATGGCAGCTTTCCCTGACACAGGTTCCTGAGGCTCCCTCACCCAGGACATCTGGAAATCTCCTGTTCCCCACCTCCCTAGTGATGGTGGCCATGCAGGGTAGGCTTTCAGTGTTCAGTCAACAAAAGGAAAACTGCTTTTCTTCGAAGAACTCCATCTGGTCTGTCACTCTTCACCTCTTTTGTCCATTGGGAAGGGGAGACCTTACTTCTAGTTTTAACTAAGACACAGTTTTCCTTACTGAACAGAACTTTTTTCTCTAAGCAAAAAGCATTGACAAGACTCACGTTATAGATACAAAATTTAAGATATAACTGATTAATCTATACAGTAACTTCTTAAAAGTCATAGAAATATTCAGAAATGTGAGCAAAAATGAGGGATTTATTTTCTGGCTATGCCTATTTTGGTTAAGCTGTTTTCACTAACATCATGTGAGTAATAATATTTGAATGAAGTTGCAGTTGTTTTTCATAAAGAAATGGAGGAAGTCTGGTCTGGATTGAACAGCCAGAAGAAGAGACAGAGTAGATTAAAACTGTATGAAGCAGAAATCCATATAGGGAGATAGGAATTGATCAGATACTTATTTCCAGAAACATAAACATGAAAATGCCTCCCACAAACACATCTATGCTTGCAAATACACCAAAGCGAATATGTCAGCATATAGTACAGAACAAACTTTTTTTTTTTTTTAAATCGGTGGAAAGGCAGTTGCTCAGAATACAGATTGTCTGAAAGTGCAATAAAGATGTTTTTCCAAGGCTAATCTAATCTTGCGTTGACAGCACTGTACAACTATACTGCATAACGGTAGCCACCGCAGAAACGCTGAAGCTGGCAACACCTCACACCGACTCTAGAATCATGGAATGTAACTTCCAGTTAAGTAATCAATAAGCAATGCAACTGCATTTGCATGATGCCATATCCAGACTGTATTCCTGCTGAGAAATGTTCTGTCTTAGGTGTAATGTTGCGGTTTTGTTAGGACATGTGCATCATGCTGAGGTGCCTCATGCAGATACAGCAGCTTGGTCAGCATTAGCTTCAGGACCTCAGTGATCTGCAGCGTGGTGGAAGGATGCCCTGTGGAGTCCCTTGCTTACACATAAGAAGAGTGCTTTCTCTGACTTTTTAAAAAAAGATATGTTTATTGAGTGTGCCACTGAGAAGTCTGTGTGATGACTTCCCTTTACTTTCATGTTTATGATGAATTATAAGTTATCAATATTCTCAACAGTTTCAGCAATTAGCTCTTAAAAATCTGAGTCATCTAAATCTGCAAATAAACTTATTTTCTGTGCTCCAGCAGAACATTCATCTTTTGTCAGCTACATTTGGGCAAGACCTCTTGAAGCTGAAAATTGCAGTATTTTTCATTTACAGGACGATGTCCCAATAGAAGACATCAACAACATAAATACTATACTGGGAAAAAATTAAAACGTAATTGTTGCTCCTCATGTTGATCTTAAGCTTTGCACTTGTCTTCTGCCCTCTCATTCTCTAATTTTCTGTGCCTGTCATCAAGTGTACAATATACAGAATCTTATAAACACAACAAACTGGTATGTGAATCGAGTTGTGCAGAGAGCCAGGCTGTTGCGCTGGGAGAGCTGTTCCTGAAGGACGTACCAATTTGTGCATTGTGTTTGTATGTAATTCTGCCGTGACTAGACAGATGGGTGGCTGTAAATGAAGTATCTTCCTATTCCCTCCGAGACGTATGCAGTAATGTCCTTCTTTAGATGTTCTGTCATGGCAGTGCACACAATTAGCTACAGAATATTAGTTACTCTGCAGGATGCAAATCAACATCTTTCTGTAAGTGTAGTAAAGGCACAAACCTATCAAATGGTATCAAGATACCAGATTTTCACATATACCCAGCTTGTATTAGTGATTTGGTTGCTCACCAGCTGAGTCAGGGGGAGAGAGTATAATGAATGGACAGTCTTATGTTTATTTGTAATGAACCACAATTTAATGTTTTCATCTCCTTGCCCATTTAAATGCAAAAGAGCACATTTCACTTTGTAATGAACCACACACACTGATGTACAACTTCACTGAAATATCAATTCCTTCCAAAGCTTCTCATTGAGATGTAATAGCTTCACAGTGGAGACTGACATTGTGGTTAAACACCAGTAAGGATCTAAGTCAGAAGTAGACTCTTCTTTAATGTCCTTTATATAGAAAGGAGAAGTACATCCTGCTGTTAAATTTAGTATTTTTTCAACCTGGAGGATTTCCCTGAAATTTTTTGAGACTGTAGCTACACCACTAGTTATCTGGCTATCTGTTATGAGCTTGCTGGGTAGATTGCTTTAATTGAACAATAGACGGGTTTGATTAAACGCCTTAATCTGATATGTGCATATAAAGAAAGACCTGATCTCTGCCCAGGATCATCAATAGGCTGAGGATGTGTCATTTTGTTCTTAGACATGAAGTCTAACTCATTTCTCTTGCCAAATCCTGCTTTGAGTCTGAATGCCCAGTGGGTACTGTGCTGCCCTGAGAATCAAGTTCCAAACTGGGACCTGAAACCCCAGGACGTGACATAATTTTGGAAGCATGGAAGTCCTTCGATAGCCTCTGTAAAATGCCTACCTTTCTCAGTCACTGTGCAAATGTAGCAATTCTATTCACACTTATTTTATTCTGAGCCATGTTGTGGAAAGATCTAGACTCTTCCTGCATCAGTTCTGTTTTCAGCAGTTGGTCATCTCGCCTTTCTCAGACAATAAAATTAATAACCCTCTGGAGGACCTAATTTCTCTCTATTGATTATAAGGTCGCATAGGGATGACTGGCTAGACGAAGGTGTCTGAAAGCTTGTTGTGTAAATTAGCGTTTGATAACCTTACCCTTAAATACAGCAAAACCTTTTAATGATTACAGTCTGTGTCTTCATGATCTGCTCTCTGTTGGGATTTCACTCAACAGAAAAATACATTTATTCTAAAGCTTGCATATGGCTTTTGGAAGGACTAAGTCACCAGTAATTTTTAAATCATAATACAAGTTCATAACTTAACTTTGTTCACATGTGCTTTTTTCACTGCATTCAGACAGTACTCATAAACAGAGGTTCCTCTCGCCTACTCCTAGATAACAGTTCTTTATGTTTCGATCTGCTTTATTTTAAGCTTTTTCTTGATATGTGATGAAGCACCACAAATTTGCATCCAAATCTTACAATTTATCACATAGTGAAGCCCTTAGAGAAGACAAGACAATATTATGTTGTTAACAATCCTCTTCTTTCCTATTTCCACAAGAACTTGCTGATGAGCCTTGATGATACTGTAAAAGTAGGAGAGAGAAAATATTTCTATCTCATTTAAAATGAAAAGGCCTTTGAGAAAATGAGTCTTCAGCATGATATGCCAGGAATGATCTTGAGTGTTGGCTCAATATTTTTGGAAAGCCAGAAAACTGATCTCCATATCAAAGTAAGATAGAGATCTTTTACAGCAATGCAAGCCATATTTTAAGACACTTAAGGGAGTCTGAATGTGGATGAAGCAGTTCATGTAGATACCCCTACTATAGTCTCCTGTCACAGCTGGAAATGTTTGGTTGTGTTACTTACAGCAGATTTCAGAGTGACCCTGTTTTCCAAGCGTTTCTTTCAGTCATTTAGTAACAAGTCTAATAGATTGTGGGGTTTTGTTTTTGTTTGTTTGATACCTACTTTGCAGGAGACTTGCATTTGTTGTGGAAGAATTTTCTGTTCTGTGATGGTTGAGACAAGTACCCATGTCTTCTGGAGCACAAGTGTTCCTTTCAATGATGAATTATTTGTCCTTCTACTGAGGGCAGTATTTCTGGTTGTCCAGTGGGGGAACTATTGAAAGGTTAAGGCTTTAGCATTACCCCACTTGAACTCAAGCCTGTTATATTACTGCAACACTGCGAAATTTCAAACCATCTGTTAAGTTCCTTCTGAGATTCCTGACTCAAGAGAGAACTTGAAAGGGAATAACACTCACCCTGTCCCCAGGCTTCTTCCAACGTAGATAACACTGAAAACATTTTAATAACTTAAGCATTACCATCATTTTGTGTTGAGTTTTCTTCTCTAAAAATGAAAAAAAATATCCTCAAATCCAGATTTTTATTGTAAAGATCCATTGCCTTCTCATGCGCTTTTTCAGTCTTGTGCTGTCTTCTCTAGTACATTTGTTCAGCTCTAGAAAGGTCTCAAAAGCAGGAATACTAAACCAGAAGCACCTGCAAGAGTTCTCTTCAGGAATGAATTTTCTCTGTTGATAACAGAAGTTGTTTCTCACTCAGTCTGTGCAGAAATTGATGTAAAAGTATGGCAAACCCAAATATGCACTAAGATTAATATCATATAAAGCTCTTCATATCTGCAAGGATCCACTGGATCTAGTCATTTTGTACCACCTCAGTGGTCATTTTGTAAGCATAAAGTCAATGTGAATTACTGCTTTGAAACAAATTAGGTTTATTTCCATTCAGTTTGAAGATGGGTATTTTTAAATACGTTGCTTCTAGTATAGCTAGTGTACTTTAGCTATATTTAGGTTTAGTAACCAGGCTAAAAGTAGCAAGTCATCCAGTAATTCTTTGTTTCATTCTTTAAATGCACATAGGCTGGTAGTGGGTATACCACACTGAATTTGTCGCTACAGCCTTTGCATTCATTTCTCTTGCCTGACAGCAGCTTCATTCTCTTGCTTGGGCTTTGGCCAACTCAGATTAACTACTTACGCTGAAGCATATATTACAAGGATTGTGCCAGATCTGCATAGTATTGGCAAGTTTTTGGAGAAAGCCTTGTGCCCCAGAGGTCTAACATGTCTAGCCAATTTGGAGTGACTGTTAGGAACCCCGTTCCTGTTACCTACAACCATTCATTCTGGCTGTGATTCAAAGAAAGCTCTTCCTCTGGCAAAAGAAAAAAAAAAGGAATTTTTGAGTTGGAACAGCCTCATGTCGCTTCCTTTGAGTGTCAGTATATTATGAATAGATGTCTTATAAATATAAAATCTGTTGAAGTATTATGGCAAGCTGAATTTTGTATCCAGATGACTGACTTACACTGTATTTGTGAAACATGATTTCTGAGCTTTTAAGTTCAAGTTATAGGTCACTTCCATTAGCAAATTCAGAACAAAAGTTTGACTAGCATTGGTTATTTCACAGAAAACTTTTTAAATTATGACTTGCAGGCTGCTGGTCATTTCATCAGTTCTTCTGATGCTTTTCTACTGAAGCCTTTGATAACTGCTAATCCAACAAAGGTTTAACATTGTTTTTAAAGCCAGCTTCTCATTTTCTCAGAAACCACCAGATGCTTTTTTGATCCCCTTTTGCACCTCTTGTCTTTTCGTCTTATTTAAAATTACTGTGTCCGTTTTGGAGTTTTTTAAACATGCTCACATCTGCTCTTTTGTGGTTCATCAGAAAAACCTGCGCACAATTTTATCTTCTTAAAAATAAACTCCGTGTCTCTTACTAGCATTTCCCTTTCTTGATGTTAGAAGTTAGCAAGTAATTAGAGTCCCAAGGATCCTTTGTGTTAGAGAAGAAAATGACAATGAGCTTGATTCCCTCTTTGTACTTCCTTTGTGAAATAAATAGGGTTATGTGGAAGTACCGTTCCTGAAACATGGTATGGTAAGGAGATGTTGCTTTTATTCACAGATTCAGTTCTTCCACCTGGCTGCTTTGTTGCCTGCTGCCTCTGCTTCCCTCTGCATTTTTTTAATCACCGTGCCTTGGAGACAGGCAGGCCTTTGTACGATCCAGCGGAGCTGTTGAAACACTGTGCCCATGTTTGCCCGGCACCTTCCTTTGAGCAGGGAAGCGGCCTGGGTTTATTCTCTCCCAAAACTCCTGTTTCGGCAGTCTCCTTCCCTAGAGCTGCTCGGGGGCTGTCCCAGCCATCTGGGAAGCGGCGTTGGCAACAGCCCCCGTTTCCAAGTCATTTAACCAAAGCATAACCCATCTGAGAAACTGTGTATGAAACACAGTTGGGGTTGGGCAAGGTGACCTGCAACGGTCCCTTCCAACCTCAACCCATCTGTGGCTGATTCTGTGATTGTGAACAAACTCTGTATGGAAAATCCCAGGTGGGAAACGTGGTGGCCCTCAGCCATCCACATGAAAAGTGGAACTAGATATACATCTCCAGACAATGACCCACTGAAGATCTCCTTGCCATCTGCAAAACACTGCCTTCCTCCTTGTTGACAATAGTGGAAATGTCTCACCTACCTCTCTGTTAACACTTCACTTACTTCGGTTGTATGACTTTCCCTTGATCTCCAAGTATGCGTGTAGGTATTGGAGTAGAACGGTTTACATGAATTTGAAGGGACATCTGATTTTAACAGGCATGGGTTTGAAGAATTCCAATTATGCTCTGGAATGAAGGACCTAGAAGCTGTCTGTATTAATTCATCTTTAATTAATTCATCATTAATTTCATTAATTCATCATTAATTCATCAGATCATAGCTGATCTGATGACTAAATAAACATGTCTCCATCTCCTCCATAAATGAACTTTTATCTTTTCTGCTAGAGCATTTGTTTTCTTTTTGTGGTATTCTACACATCTTTTGGTATTAAATTGTCTTAATCAGTTTGAGTATTGGGACAAAATAAAAGGCAATTACTAAAATCTGAACTGTAGAATAAAGATATGTTCTATCTTTAATAGACAATTTACAGAATAAATTTATATAGAGTTAGGACGAACATTCGTTAGCATGAATTCCTTTTTCATAATACCCCTACCTGAACAATTTGGGAATAGAAAGCAGGTTGTAAGTCATATCAATTTTCCTGTACCTGTAGGCAATATTTAGGTCTCGAAAGCAAAGCAAGAAAGGAAACATTTTTTTTACTCTTGAGACACCTCCAGTATTTCACAGCTTTTCGCAGTACTGCACTGGAGTAAAACCAGTATCTTTTGGAATTAAAACAGGAGTATAAAGTTGAAGTTACATGTCTGAATCAGGGAGAACAGCAGTGTCAACCTGTCTCTCAAACATCACATATGAGCTTGGTGACCACCTGCCTATTGGATGTAGGTGTATATGTGCTCCCTTTCACAGATGATGACCAGTAATTCCATCTTTGCTAAAAGCCAGACCACGTTTCTCTGGAAAGCTTCAGTTCTGCAAGCCAATTGAGAAATTATTTTTGTCCAGAAGTTCCAACTGCCTTCATCTGCAATATTCTCTTTGAAATACCAGCCTAATTTATCATAGAAAAATGGAGATCCATGCTTTTATCTTTTGCTGCTTTTAAATACATTTTAAGTAACAGTTTCACGTTACTACCTGAAAGAAACACAAAACCAGAAGCTTCTTCTTCAAATTCCCTTTTGTAACTGCTCCTCAATCTTTCCCTGTGTTTTTAGTCAGTTCTTCTGTTTCCATGGAGCTGTACGACTTAGTAGACATCTGGGTAGGGAAACAAGAAAAAAAGCCACAAAACTAGAGTGCGTATCTTATCTGACATTTTCAGAAGAAAAACACTGCGTTTTCTTTCACTATCAGGAATGTAAAAACGGGCACATTTTGAGTGTTTTGAAAGTTTCGGTTATTCCTCAGGCAGAAGTATCATTACTGGAGCACTTCAGCAGAGCTCTTTTCTCCCTGTTGAATTGTAAGCGTTCAGCAGATTATGGCAGCGGCAACAGGGTTTAGATTTCATCCCTTCTTTTGTTGAGAGCCAAATAATTCCCTTTCAGTGAGAATAGCATTAACAATACTTCTCTGTATTTGTGGGACTTTTATAATCTTTTTGTAGTTCAGGACATTATTTGTAACACAAGATTTTCCTTGTTGTTCAGGTACGCTGTGGCCTGATCACAGTGAAAAGATTCATCAATCAATCAACCTCTACATGCCTATACAATGGCTCATCAGTTAATCAGTATGCTAATTTAATTGCTACTTGCCCCTTGCCAGGTTGGTAAAGATGCCGTTGTGGTCCTCATAAATTAATAGTATTGTGCTATTGTAACAGCAATTGCAATTAATTATTCATAAATTCTTATTTATGTGATTATTCTTTTGACTGTGATGTAAATGATATTTAAACCCTAGGCTCTATTTTTGGAAAACTTAATGGCAAAAAAAGAACTGCCATTTAATCTGAGGTGAACTGAATCTCTAAAGAATAAAGGGAGAAAATAAAAGGAACTGTGATCCACTTCCTATTCTTTTCTTCAGGTCCATGGACCATTACACAGTGAAAGGTTAACAATTTGCTTCTAGAATAACAAGCTTCGGATTGTTCTGCTTTAAAAATGCATTTGTTATCTTCCTGAGTGCTGGAAACTACCTAGAGGACTTTGTATCCTTATAGCCCTCAAATAATAGTGAGACATACACAAAAAGCAAAAAGGTGGGAGTTGTACCCATTAAAAATAATTCAGGACAGAAATAGCTGATTAGAGGTGACAAAGTAAGACTTTCTGTCTGTGGGCTTTTGTACTTCGCAGTGATTTTCTGCTGATTCTAGTAGCAGTATCTCTTGTAGCAAGGTAGGGCTCTCCCTGCCACCCCTACGCTTCCAGCCCCGGAGGATGCAAAGAGACTTTGAGGTATTTCATTATTAACAAACACATACATAAAGGAGGGATGCACGATCTCTCTGTAATTCTGGGATTTGGGGTAATACCATCTGGCACGCCAGAACGTACCAGAGTTATTCAGGGTGAAAACTAATTTTTCATTTGTGTGGACAGTGCGGATCATTTCTTGAGCAGCATTAGAGTCCCTTTCAGGCGAGGGCAGGTCTTTTGACCCTGAATCCCAAGCTGTAGCATAGCTTTGGCTTCCAATTCCCTTCTCCTTTTTCATTATATTCTTCAAGGAAAAATGCACAAATTTTTACCTAAAAATGCTTGGCTGCTTTAAGTGGTACATTGTAATTGCACCCACTTCTTTGGTCTCCCTAGTTTCTGGAGAATTGTATCAGAGATCCAGGTTGGTGGAGAGCACAAGGTGCTTCAGCAGAAGTGTTGACATGATACAAGTAATACAGAAAAATAGCCACCAGATACGGTAGCCCTAAAAGGAGCTGGACAAAGGAGGGTGGCAAAAGATTTCCGTCTGCTACTGAAAATTAGTTTTGCCAGCTCTCTTAAGGTGACTGTCCACAGCATTCTCACTACATTAAGATTAGTGAAGACTGCGTAGTCTGAACCACAGGAATATACTTTTTCTAAGAGCTGGCAAATATTCTAACCAATATAATAAAATGCAATCTCTTCTGGGGGAATCACCAGACCTAGAATGGCTAAATTATTTTTGTGAAGAATCTGCAAAATCCTATTTATTTCTGCTGCTTTGGGTTGCTGTGATAAATACATGCTGGTTTTGAAAGAAAATGAATAATATAACTATGTTATAGAACAAACAAGTTTTCTCCTTTTGATTAAAACCAATACCTCACATTTGTCCTGCACTGCCCCAAAGTGCAACTGCAGGGCACTTCACACAGTCTTTTTTGGATTAGAAGCACTACATCTCTTCCCATCAGCAACATGAGAACAGTGGGGTTTGCATTTTTCTCCTTATAACTGTTAAAAAGGAGATGAACTCTTTTCCCCAGCTGCAATTTAAGGGGAAAAAATGAGGGATGTAATGTAATTACCAGCACTGGAATCTCGCCAGGATGCTGGACCTTATTTCCCTGAATTCCTCAAAAAAAGTGTCATGGGACCCTCTAATTATAAGCAATCAGGACCACAGTTCCGTATCTGACATGAAAGACTCTACCTCCAGCAACATAGAGCATCAGTCTGGGCATTTGCTCAGTACTGACTCAAAAATGCCATCTAATGACTCATAGTCATATTTTCTGTTGTTTGTTTTGGTTTTTTTTTTTAAATTTCACTATGTACCTAGAGCTTGTCACAATATCATAATAGCCAGCATATGTACATTTGACAACACTGTTCTACAGTCAGTAAGACAAGATCAGCCAGTACATATAATCCAGTCTATACTCCTTAACACCATTTTGTAAGAGAAGTGTGTGGAAAATGTAGGGCAATATTTTTATCTTTGTTCATGTGATTTCATGTGATAGAAAGTAGGATGGAAATGGTATTTTAATTGCAAGGAGTTTTAAAAACATTCATGTCTGATAAACAGTTACAAATTCAACAGAAAAGAACGGTAAATTAGAAAGCAATGTCCCATCATACTATCCTGACCATAAAATGTGTCAGACTCTGTTTTACAACTCACTGAGAAAAGTTATATCCACACTCCAGTGATGAACCTGATCAACATCTACCAATGAAAAAAATTATTTCATGTGAAATTTGAATTTCTTCAGAATGTTGATAAAACAAGCCCTGTAACTCTTGTACAAAAAGGAGTCACCGGTATTTTCAAAGAGGAGGATGATAGACTCCAAAAAAAAAAAAAAAAGGAAGTGAAAAAGGAAATTGAATGGGCTTGCTCTTATAGAATTATTTTTACAACATACATCAAACAGTTGATGAAGATAGAATAAATGGATCACGGTTCATGTGCCAGTTTAATGAAATAAGTTTGTAAATTCCTTGAGTTGAGGTGTCTAGGTGGAAGAAAGTGTGTATGTGTGAAAATCTTCCCATCCCAAACTATGAAGAGCTCTAGTTTTTACTTTCAGAAGGGAGAGGTGGTAATAGAGTATCAATTGTACAAAGCATAGAAAATATCTTTATTCTCATACTAGCTCATTAGAAAAAAACCACAAAAGTTATTAGATAGCACATATATTTACTTTTTAATTTATCTCATTCCCATTTATATGCAGAGCATGTGTTAAAATCAATGATCTGCATGGGTAAATGAAGTCAACATCAACATGTTGACTTCATCAACATGAAAACAAAATCAACATCAGTGCTGCTTAGTGAAACAGTTTTGGAAATTATCTTGATTTCTCGGGTTGTTTTCCATTTTAGCAATCATACTACTTAGTCTTTCCTTTTCTAAAATTCCTGCCAAGCTGTTAACTGTTTAAAATGGAAAAATCCCAGCTAGCGTGGATGCCTGGAGAGAAGGAGGTAGGCATCTCCATTATTTTCCTGTGTCAAGGAGTGTGCATGAGGGTTCCTTTCTTCATATGAGGAATATGTAATGATTTTAAACCTCTATTTATTCTACCTCACTTACTACTGACTTTAGCTTAAGCCTGGCTTGTCTTGGTTTACAGTAAGTCAGCTCCTATGCACTGTAAGGCAATAACATAAGGTTATGTAATAATAATTTTAAACAAGAGTTGCACCGCTTTTGGAAACTGGTTTAAGACACCTGAGGTAAGAATATTGTTGTGTCCAGTGAGATTAGAGGCTGTGTGGTTGCCTTGAATAACTCTTGGGTTTTTGTCTGGTGCTCAGTGCAGTGAGAGCCTTTTCGAAGTGATGTTGAAGTGCAGTGGGCATCAGTACCCTTAAAAAGTGTCTTTGACTTCAGAATTTAGGAGAATCAGGCCCCTAGCGTCGTTACTCACAGAGTCCTTTAAAGAACCTTGCATTTGTGAAAATAGGACAGAATAAGATAGACTTTCATCCAAATTTTATAGTTATTTTTGGCAGAAATTCACCTGTAGCAATGTGGTTAGCCAGGCAAATTGTTGTCTGTTTGTATCAACTAAATTTAGATTATATTCCTCTTTGTGGGGATGTCAAGCTAAAAGCAGGTCAGGACAGATGTATTCACAGATGTAATTCTCAAATTTTCAGGATATATGTAGGTGGCCACCTATGAGGGAGACCAAAATTTAACAAGCTAATAACAGATGAATAGGAAAAGTGGCATTCAACAGAATTGCAATTATGTATTGTGCAAAAATTTTAATAATCTGGAAAAAGAAACCTGGCAGCATGATGTTACATAGATAGTAATACCACCTGCCTTGGTACACTTACTTGAAGTACGGGTTGTTGTTATTACTACATTGCCAACTTTTGAACAAACAAACTGTAACCCAGCTCTGGAGCATTAGCACAGTGATGCTCCAGGGAAAGATTTAAATAGAATAAAGATATATTAGTCTGTTAATTGTTAGTGATTTAGTTGTAGTTGTGAGATATTACTTCACTGGACAAGCAGAAGAAAAGGGCAAGTAATGAAAGACATGCTTCTACTGGGAGGACCCACCTCCTCATTTATTCAGTCAAGGGTTGTTATCCCTTTATTACCCTGTAATTTGAGGGCAAGTTCAATGAACAACAGTGGAGGCCATTAGGAGCTGTCATGGAGAATTTATTTGCCTTTGAATGGAAGGTGGAAGCAGTGCGGCAGAGGCTGTGCTGCTTCAAAGTGGATAATTCTCCTTTTGCAAGCTTTTTAATACTATGTTTATTGTTTTCTAGTATGTCTCCCTAGACTGTTCTTTGTTGCCTTTGCTGCTCTTGTCAGGAATAAAATTTATAGAAGTGTGGCCCAGGAGAACAGATCTTATTTTGTGTAGTGACTATGCTGGCAGCCCACAGTGTGTCTTACTGGAAACTTGCAGAAAACAGTAAAATCCACACCTCTTCAGAAGCTAAAGGTCTGTTGACGTTTTTTTTTTTTTCACTGCTGTAAAATACAGGTAGTTGTGGTAAAATAGACTTTTTCTTACAGTGTTTTAACTCCAGAGCAAATCTCATCAAAGTTTGTAGAAGCAAATTAAGTCAGTTAAGTTGTTACATCCTAGTTTAGCAGTGTGAGCATCTGACTTGGTATGAAAACAATTGTTACTCTTGCATTTCCTGAAGTTTAATAGACACCTTGAACATGAGAGAAAAATCCAGTTGTTGCTTTAAGTAATGCATTATATGAACTTAAAAACCATAATTTAGAGAAGAGACTGACAGCGGTAAGTTCAACCAGCTGCAAATGTAGGGGACATTTATCCTGGAAGAACTGGTGCTACTCAAGAAATGGAACCAACAGCTTTGCTCCGACTGTGTTTTGAGGGTAAGGATGGGAGAGAGGGAGATCCTTTCCTAACAGACACTGTATATTAGATGTGAAAGATATCTGTAAGTAAAGATACAATTTGCAAAGCTCATGTCACCGGTACTTTATGTAATTCACATACTCTATGGATGTGCTGTGTTACAGGAGTGTTTAAGGAATGTATTTTATTTATTCTAAATGAAATCAATCCTTGGGTTTTGAGCCACTTTATAGGTATGCAGTTTCTTTACCAGGGTTCATCTTGCAAATGTCTCTTGAGAAAGAAAATTAAAAAACATAAATGAATATGAAAGTATCTGAGAAAAACTTTTTCAGCTGCAAAGTCAGCCAGTGGGTTCAAAGGCCTTAAGTTCATGGTCACCTAGGGCTAAGTTTGAGTCCTGTGTATTTCTTTTTCCCAGTTAGTGTTGCTTTGGTTGCCACTCTGTATTCAAAATTTATGGGATCTTGCTGTGGCACTGATACCATTTATTCAAGTAAATATAAATTGACAGTTGCAGTGCACCTGTGCGGATTTATACCAACTAATTTACCCATTCTTCCTAATACTTTATTAAAATGGGGATTTTTTAAATGAATGTCTGTGTATTCACTATCAAGCTTACTCCCTGAATTTAAACACTTTTGTTTCCTGAAAAGTGCAGTGTTGTTGCAATACTGCTGAATGAATCTAAATTCTCTAAAAACTGCAGCTAAACTAAGCCTCTGCTGTCATTCATGTGAAAAAAATGTTTGCAGATACACAAAATAATTCCTGTTCATAGATATATTTCCTGCCCAGTAATGCTCCATAATTATAGCATGAACTCTTAATAATGTTGATATACCAGATCTTCTAGTCCAGACAGAAGAACACAGTCCCAAGTACTTTATTAACTGATCAGCTGCATCCAATCAATTACAAAGATTCTGGCACTAATTATTTTTTCCTCTTAGTTGCTTTATTAAGAAAAAGTAGTGAACTTTTCAATTGGATATTTCCACAAGGCATGGACTGATTCCTTTTATAAATACCAGACATTATTTAAAGCATTTCTTTCAACCACTGGCTTTTAAGGCATACATTTCTGTTATGCTTTTCTTCTGCTTTTCCTTCCTTCTTTCATCTGCAGGGTTTTAAACAATTTCTAGAGACACTAGCAGAGGTTTCTTGGATGTTATTGATAGCCTAAAGGGCAGTTTATGGAATAGCAATGGTAGGTACAACCTAAGGTAGGAAAAAGGTTGGAACAAAGTTAAAGATGATACATATTTTAAAATTGAAATTACATGATCTTCCGAAGGACAAGCAACAGTCATTTGCTAACCATCAGTTATTGGTGGAAAGGTGGTTGGTTTTTTTTTAATTCTACCCCAAAATCCCTGTAGCAAAATGTAGCTGTGTAGCTGCTATCCTCTGTGTTTAGTTCTGGTGAACAGCAATTCCTCAGTGAGCAATGCGCTCGCCTAGTGGTAAACGAATAAATCAGTAATGGGAGAAGAAAAGAGAACCCTCTAAACACACGAACAAGCATTACCTGACACTCCCAAGTCGTCACGAGCCTGGGCTTACCTTTCGCGTACTCGTTTATTCAGCTGCTGTCACTTGTAGGCCACATCTACAAGGCTAAACGCGTCGGTTCCCAAGCGTTCCCTGACCCCGGCGTGGAGCGACGGAGGGAGGCCGGGCCCACGCTGCCCACGGCTGACGGGAGCCGTTGTGTCGCGTGACGCAGCGCTTGGCTCTGGGGGTCCTCGGAGCCCCACGTAGTGCTCACGCGCTCCCGATACGGGACTCTTACTCGCGTGTGTACAAGCATGTGTGCACGTGGGCGGTGGGGGGAGGCAAAAGGTCTTCTCGGTTCGAAGTAGTATTATGCATTCCAGTGTTTTTATAACGTGATATGGAAGGTACGCCATGCTCAAAGCCTGGCAACCCTCTCGTTCACCACGTTGGAAGTAGAATCCAGTTGCTCAGGCGTTATTGCCCATTGCGCAAGAGGTGGGAGTGTGCTATATCCCTGTTAGAGGCACAGAGTTGCCTTCATGGTCTTTATGTTTTCAAATAAACAGTACCGGATCTTCACGACTGGGGTCTGTTCTCATACTTCCCAGGTAGGCTGCTACCCCGAGGGCAGCAGTACCTGACATCCACTCATTCCCATCTGGCGTGGGTAAGAGCAACAGGAGATGGCGCTTCCACAGTACCGGTGTGAGCAGTGTTAGAGCTGCCAGGTGAAGCTCATTTCCATCATTACCAGCGACCGCAATCTTAATTGCCGTGGCACCGTGCCCCGGCCTGTGGCCCCATCCTTCGCTGTGCAGCCCTCTACTCCTACCTTCACGTTTTACAGAGCTGCTGGCACACCAGATGTATACTTACACAATTGGTTCCTGCAGCTTTAGTGGAAAAGGATGCTTTGGATGTGTTGGCAACGTCAAATAAATCAGCTGCTTCTTTGTGAAGTGGAAGTTACGTTACTTAATTCCCAGGCTCTCTGGTGAAGCAAACCAAAGTGTTTCCTCCCTCCAGGCTGAACCCAGCTGCGGTTCAGGAGATGCTTCGTTCTGAGGACAAATAGTTCCTCAGCCAGGACCATGCCAGGTTTGGTTCCTTCTGCCCTACACAGTCCTCTACGCTATCCCGATGGGCCATGTACTTCCAAACACACCATATGTTCCGATGCCATATCCTTTGTTCCCTGAGCAGCATGCTGTGTACACACCACTCCGCACTGACAGATTGCATGACAGCCTTCCTGTTATTTCAGGTATTCGAACTGAAACAACTTACCAAAAAAATCAAACAGTTATGTCTAAGGGCCACAAAGACACTGCATGAGGGAGTGGGACTGGACTGCGGGCCACTATGCTGCCAGTCCAACCAAGAAGGAGGTTATTCACTGCATGGCCTGGGGCCCAGGGATGCTTACCGGTATAGACATAGTTTTGTCCTTAACTGGCAGATGCAATTAATCTGTCTGCTGCAGGATATTTACTTGCACCGTGTAGCTACATTAGCAGAATGATGTGAGAAAGCGTATCCTGTATGAGAGGTGGAATAATAACCTTGCAGTGGCTCCTTTTTTTCAGCTGTCCACATCCCAGCGTAGGTGGCCAGTATCAGAAAGGTCCTCTTAGACCTCCTCACCTCCCTTATATCAGTGTGAGGAAGTAGGACTTGCATTCGAGACCTGAAAGAATAGGTACTTTGAAGTCATGCTCACACATTATGCCTTTTAATTGCCTGATTTTCGCAGAATGGGTTGCTCTTGCATGTCCACAGGGCATACCAGTGTCACTTTATGGTGCATCATAGTTTCATAGTGCACTCGGAGGGAAAACCACTCATTAAAAAGATGAACAGTCCCTGCTTTTCAGCGCCTATTACTATCAAGACATGTCTGAAATATGCAATGCACATTCTTAATGGGTACTGACAAAGTACTTTTAAGCACATTGATGTTTTAAATGTATATTTAAACTAATGAACAAGATGTAGCTGAAGATTAACCTTTTGAGTCTATCAAATCAGTGGGATAGCCTCCCCTGCTCCTGAATCCCACTGTTTTCTTTCTTAATGTTTTATCCATACAGTGATACATTAGGGAGATAGTGAGGTTCCAGCTCTCCTTGAAGCATCCCAGATCATTGAGAGAAAGAATGGTAATTCACCAGGGTAGAAAAGAACCTGCATAGTAATGACATAAAGGACAGAGCACAGTCAAGATTACTGAAAGTATGATTTTGACCTCGGCAGCGACTTTGCAGAAATGGCACTGTCGACCTCCATATTTAATGTGTCTCTCAAATTTTTCAGCTAAGACGTGCTTAGCCGGAGAGTGAGGCAATGTTGCTCTTCCAGACCTGCCATCCCTACCGACCCTGCCTCAGCCCTGTGTCCCAGCCGAGCTCTCTCTGGTGTAAGCCCCTTTGGCAGTAAGGGTGCTTCTACTGATCACCACCCACCCATGTGTAACCTTCACCTAAAGGATTATTTTCTCCAATTCCTGTGAAAGCCCACTGGAAGGCTGTGACCATGCTCTCGCTGCATTCGATGGATGGGCATGAGGACAGCAGGTTTTAGTCATGCCATGAGTAGCGCTAGCAGGTTCCCGGCATGTATAGATTGAATGGCAGGTGATGCTGATGGCAACACATGACGTGAGCAGTCTGTCTGGGATTGTTTCCTTCTGTCCAGGCTAGACTGAGGGCACAATCTGGTCTGTCCTGGCATGCAACCCATACGCCCCCATTTAGTTAGGAACGAAAACAGAGCTTTGATTACTTGACAATAAAAATAGGAAGAGATGGATATATTTCTGTTCGAGCTGAAGGACTGGTTGCTGTAGCAGTCATCAGCGTTAGAGTAATTTTGTCTAAACCCCGGTTTGGGGGAAGAATATGCTAGCTCCCTAATTTCTTTCCTCTGTTGCTGAATGCTCCATTGTTTCTGCAAGTTTCTAGATCCTGCTTTCTGATACAGTTTACACTTTTTTTGTACTGCTCTGTGTTTGTAAAACATGTCATGATGGGACTTCTAGGCAACAGGTTCTAAGTCCTTGGATCACTTGTCATAAATGCGGGATCACCCACCAAGATAAAATGATGTGGGAGACTCCCTAGATCGTAAGTGGTACTGGAGTTCAGAATACCTAGAGGTAAGCCTTGAAAATATGTGACTTGGTTTACTTACCTTTCCCCTCTCTTTATTGTCTTAGTAGCAATTTTTATCTCACACCTAGCTTTAAGAATATTCTTGATGTTCCTAAACTAGCAGGTTATTTGCCCTAGTCTTCCTTAATAATAGCTGAGGGAGATAGGCATTTCTAACAGGCAGATCTTCATACTTAAATGTAAACATTAAATTGTATATTTTCTTTATCACTGCAGAGAAAGAATAAAAATGGTTTTAGAATAGGAATCTATTAAAATGTGTGCCCCAGAGACTCTAATGCTAAGACTTGCTGTGCTGCATCACCTTTGTGTTTGAATTCTCAAAGATACAGAAATATGAGTCATCTGACTTAGCTAGATCCCTCCAAGTATTAGTAAAATAACTCATAATATATGAATAGCTGCTTTAACAGTGTGGGGTTTTTATATTCGCTGAGATAATAAAACACAATCATTGTAATTAAATACCTAAAATCACATATACCTATATATGTGATGTTCTTATCCATTCTTTTTTAAAAGTATGGGAGCAGTAGGGGCTTCAGTAGCATTGCAGACACTGGATGTTTGGAACTTACATTTGCAGTACTCATGTTTATTTCCAAAACAAGCCTCCCACATCTTTAATGAACAGTTTTCCTTTATGTAAATTTAGTAAGAAGAAAATATTTATGCCTGTTGGTAATCTCTGTGTTTGTAAGCTTTCCCGATTTTAGCTGAATGCTTTGCGTCTGACAGCTTGATTTAATAAGTGGTCCATTCAGCCCAGATTATTTCTTTCTACCTGAAACTGTCTTTCTTTTCTTGTACTGACTTTCACTTAGTTACCTGTTGCTTTTCCAAACACATGTAGTTCCTCGAGAGTATGGGATCCAGAAGACTAGAAGTAGTGGCAAAGATCTGCTTTTTGGTTGATGCAGAGTTGATAACTTCGATATGGCTGGCATGTGTCCTTCTGGGACATTCAGTGCTTCAAGTTAACCTGGTATGAATGTTTGACAAAACCTTCTTAAAAGGACTTCAGAAAAAATGTGATTTTCCTAATAAAGTGCGGAAGATATAAGGGTTTGAGTCCAACCACATTTACTTTATCTTCCACTGTTCAGATAACTAACCAAAATAAGTTACAGAGAGAAGGGCTTCAGTGAGCATGCAAAACTTCATTGCAATACAATCCTATTGCAAACAATGACTGTGAAAGTTAAAAAAATTGGAAGACAAATTAATATGAAATTTGGATCTTTCAGATTCTTCTCTATTGCATTTTTGAAAAATTGTTGCAATCTGAAGTTCCACTGAAGAGTTTTGTATAACAATCCTATTATATACCACTACTTCTTAATTCCACGAAATACCATGTTCTTTTAAACTTACACACATTCTTTAGTGATAAGCTTATGTAAAATCTAGCCAAATGTCCTATTTCAAACTAGAAGTCTTAGGCATTTTGTTTCTGATACAAATGATCATTTACATTACCAGAAATTGGTGTTTCTCATTCAATCTCCTAGCTTGTGCAAATCTATGTGAAGTTATTTACAATCTTCCATACTTCATTAACTGAAATGATCACCTGCAGGCTTCAACTATTTAGTCAACTTTCTCTTCCAGTACACTAATGAATAGATCTACTTAGCATATTGACATTAACTGTCTCTCTTTCAGAAAAGCAGTCTTTTACAGAGTGTCTTAAGTTAACATACCACAGGATTTTCATTTATTTGATAAGTGAGTCTGTCACAAGATTGTGCTTTTTAATATTCTTTTGCATGCTAGGCCATATTTTGTTTGCATCCTTTTCTAAAAAGAAGCAGACACTCTACTATTGACTGTGTAGTCTACAGTACTCTATATACTAACTGCTATGGAAGAAGGATTTTTTCCTGATGCTGAATATAAAGACAAAAAAGATTTTCAATTAAATAGGGCCATTAACGCATGGTATTTACACAAGTCAAGAAATATGGTTTTCGTTTGGGTTGGGTTGGGGTTTTTGCAACTGTAAGTGCAAGGACTGCTCTAATTTGGCCCAATGTGCTGTCTTGGAAACTATGGGCAATTGTCCCTTATAGCGATGTTGCTGTTATATACCTTGCATGATTTGTGGCTTCATGGCATAACTGAATCTATAGTGAATAACCTTTTTACAGAGCTATCCACATATCTGATTTGCACTCAGTGATTTGCTGCACTTAGGATTCTCCCTAGAGATTTCAATTTCTAAGGATCAGTTCCAGAAAAATGTCTTTAGGAGAGCACGGCAACTCCTCTCTCCTTGTTTAAGACTGACAGGAAGAAAGAAAATTATCCACTGTGCTTGTTAACTGTCTTTTTTTAGTTAGTATTTCTCCCTTTGAATTACATTTAGCGTATTTTTCCTAGGTGTATTTAGAATAAGTAATACTTATTTTGCCATTAGTTTCCTTTTACTGTTTGCCTTATGAAATACAGTAATGTGGGATGTCCATTTTCTATTATCTGCGTTGCTCCTGATGAAGCTTTATGTCTGTACACTTTTACTTTCTCCTTTCCGCTCCAGGGCTCATGAAGAATTTCAGTCTGTGCAGTGATTTTAAGGCAGAGGAGATAGGAAGAGGGGCCAGTTGTGTCAGTGCTTAGCAGCAATCTTCTTACTAAGGCAAGAGCAGAGTAAGGCAAAAGCAAGTGTAATAGTTGCTGTTGTCATACTTCCATCTGTTTTTTAAGGTATGAGTTCGTTTAGGAAATAATTTCCTCTCATTGGAACAGTACCTTCTCTTACAGTGGAAGAAACGATGTGTACACATTTTGTTATTATTAGCTTCCTAATGATCACTTGAAATGAGGCATCATCAGAAATCTTTAGATGGAAATTACAAGTCCATTGCACATATGTTATGAAACAAATTCATGTGTGCTTTATTTTACTCCCCCCTCCATTTTTTAGTTTGCATTTTCTATTGAACATGTCCTAGCTGGGATGGATGAAGGAGGGGAACTGTATGAAAAACATTGGACAGTTTAATGCCTTGAGCAGTTATTTCTTTCTTCGCCTTACCCCAGTACATTGCTGATCTGATGAGACATGGCATTTGCATTTATCAAGTTGATGGAAATATTGTAGGTTGCACTGATGGTTCTGAGGGCCACTGGGAGAGCAGCCTTAAAACCCGCCTGGGATGAGACAGGGATCTCACTTAGGCATGTAGGGAAGAGGCAGTAGGTTGAACCTTTTCCACCAGCTCTGGTTCGGTCTCTTTTGGGGCTTGAAGTAGTCAGTAATGGGGCTCGTGCCTATGCCTTGTCCGCTCCCTCTCTGAGAACTTCTGGCAGAGTTCCTGCTGCCAGGGGCCTTTGTTCTGCTGTCACCGAGATTGAAGTCTGCCTATAAATGTGACAAATGTCTCCCAGGCGTAATTCCCCTGGTTTCAATAGAGTTACACAAGGGATGATTTTGGACATTTTCAGCAGTACTTTGTGATTTTAGTACCTGTATGCATACAGTTTGGAGCACGTATTTAATCTGCACAAGCAATTTGATAGCTGTCCCAGAAAGGTAAGTCACCTTCTGTCAGAATTATTGCTCTGTATATTCCACAGTTAAGAGACTATTAAATCATTTACTCAAAAGCTTAACATTCTCCAACTTCGAGACTTTGCTTTCTTCAAGAAAATATAATGTCTAGTCCAGCATAATGTAATTTTTTTCCTGTTGTTTTTTAATAAATCCTTGAAGAACTGAATAATTAATAGTGCTGCAGTTGGTTTAGGACCTAAGGCAAATACAGTTTATTAGGCCAAAGACCAGAAATGTGAAAGCTCTTCTTTTTCTCTTCGAGTGCTGCATTTCAGGGGTCTTTATGTTAGACTGTGGCCTGAAAGCCAGCAGCAGTCTTGTGACTAAAACCAATTGCTGTATCAAGTCCCCTGTATGTGACCAGAGCCAGGAATGAACTAACAATTAAGCAATTAAATGGGTGATGAGAGATCCCATTCCTGAGCTTTTTCCTTGCCCTCTTTTAGTTTGCAGTATGGATATACTCAATTATTCAATCACAGAAGCTTTTAAGCTAATTGTATCTGGATACGGTCTGCGTTTTTTTGGTCTATGAGGCCAAATCTCAGGTTCAGAAATCCTTTCAGAGGCCCTTTCTAACTATCGTTGAATAGCACTGCCTCAGCTCTGAAAAATAATGCCTGATGCTTCTTGGTATGCCTAGGGGTTGCAGCCAGGCTTTTGGCACTCTGGAAATCCAGTCTGATTTATGCATTTAAAGATGATAGGCAGCAAAACAAGGTTCGGCAACAGCCTACCCACCAGGACGTTGTCCATAAAACATGAGATGTTTCAAAATACCCCACATCCTTCTGTTGCTGGCCCTTCAGTGAGTGTGGTGGTTGGAGTTTGGGCAGAGGTGACTCCTGCCAGCCCTTGCTTTTATAGAAGCCTGTTGGGCAGCCAGCAGTTTGGCTTCCCTCGAGCAGAGGACTTGCCTTTACAGAAGATATCCCTCTTCATGACCAGCAGCTTTAACTTTGGGAATGCTCCAAGCAGTCCTGTTCATAATCTTCTCATTCCCCTATGCAGCCTTCTATATAGCAGGTGCTTTTTTGTTGTTCTTTTTCCCAGAAAAGTTTTAGTAGGGGAAGAACAGTAGTAGCTTTTAAGCTATTCCATAGCCTTTCCGTAAGTGACCAACATGATTTTCAGGGTAGAGAGGGCACACCAGTTGTTTTCTGGGTTGTGCAGGCCTGTAGAGTCAGTGTCCCAACACTTCTAAACTCAGACCCGAAAGATATTATAGTGCATTTGAGAGGATCTGTTCTGTAACAGCTGTTTCTCTCCGTATCTGCGCTACAGCCTCTAAAGCACTGTGAGCTGGTTGAAAAGTGAATGGGCTTCATCCGGATACGGGTTGTGACAAGTGGTAAAGAATTATTTTTTATTTTTGCTCTTAGTGATTTTTTTCTTTGAAAACTGCAAAGGAATGGTCCTAGAAACACGAGAAAGCACTTAATGCACCAGATGCTTACAAGAAGGTGAAGCTGCCTGAGCAGAAGTAAAGGTTTCGTTACCATTAGCAGCAGCAATGCTAACTATTCATTGAGATTCTTCAGCACACTGATACACTGCATGAGAACAGTTTATTTTGAATTCTCGGTTTAATTACCGCGTTAGACCTTAGACCTCTCAGTGAACAAAAGCTTCCTGCCATTCTGACAGCTTATTTGATAGCAACTATTGTTAACCTTGAAGGCACCTCAAATGACATTTGAATAGTGTTATGGATTTATACCGCACATCGTGCTGTTTTGCTCACTCTCCATTAAACCAAACAAGACACCTCCAGAAGGCTGTATTGATTTTTGACCACAGATCCTGGCTCTGCAGGATACCAGTCTATTCTTCAGAAAGGTCGTGCTCTCTCAGAAATCTTTTTTGCAGAAAATACACATTGCATTGCAGCCAAGAGCTGTGCAGATGACCACATAACCTAGTTTTAATGAAGGGTACTGTCCTTTTGCTCTTACTACATCAGTAGTGCAATACCTTTTGCAAAATATATGCAAAAACGATTTTTCCAATTCAGCTTCATTAGTCTAACAAGTAGCAGACGTATTAAACTCGTTGTTTTGTGTATGCTTCAGTGAGTTCTACCTGAATTTTAGAAATAGAAATGTCTTATTTGCTTTTAACGTTTTTCTTCTGTTGCCCTTTACCTCTTCCAGGTAACATCTCCTATGTCTGTAATCTTTTCCTGTTTGTGTTCTATTTCTTTGCTCTTGAGAAACACCAGTAGGAGAAGCCACTACTGTTCACTTCTGTGTCACCTTACAATGCAGATGAGCCCTCAGTATGCCTTTATATCTTCTTTTGTACTCTGGAGAGGTTTGAAGAGTTTTCTGCTTTAAATGTGCCCTATAGACATTTGCATCTAGCTTCCTTTAGATTTTCTTTACAATTAGAGGGAAGTCCATGTTCAAGTAAGTGGTTTGCGGAACGTGTTTTACCATACAGCAACCTGTAAAAGCAGACAAGGCAAAAGAAAACAGGCAATCATATTAATGATAAATATCTTTCTGGGTTGTTTTGTTTCTCAATATTCAAACTACATGCATTTCAGCCTTGTAGCCTCAGCTTTTGTTTCCTGTAAGAGGTACCGCATCATCCTCTCAGGTCCTAATATAACATAATCAGTATAAAGCTAACCCCTCATTTCCACAAAAAAATGTGACTTTGAATTCCATTATAAACTGTCCAGACACTTCTGATGGATATTTCAAAAGACAGGTTCATTTTTGGCTTTCTAGGCTATACTTACCAGTCAAGAAAATGATCTCTCGACTTGCACAGTATAGATTTTGCTACAGGTGTCTAGATAATACCATTTGCTAAATGATTTTATAATCCCATTGCAATAAACCAATATAACCTTTCAACCTTCTGTGGAAACCAAATTAATATAATTTTCAAAACAACATACAAGTCCTTGAATGATTTATCCCAATGGACTATTCAAGTTGGTGGTGCCAGTTCCTTTGTATATATACTCCTGAATCTGATTTGCAGTCTGGAATATTATCTAGAGGACTGGAATTGTTAGAGGAACATGGTAGTCTGGTAAGCTCCAAAAACTGGTGAGAAATGGACTGACTTTTGGTTACAACTCCGAGGAGAAAGAAGCCACTGACTCTGTGCTGCTGCTTAAAATGAGATGAGAGAATTAGTAGCAGTACCCAGGGCATTAAACGTTGATCTTCAGAATGACTTCTAGTTCTTGACTTCTGCCAGTGCTTTTCACCAGGCTTTATCAGTATTTTTAATTATGATGTTAATTACAATACTAAGCTAATGATTTGTGAAACACTTTATTTTCTTTAGTGATGTACCAGCAATTTTTCAACTACTAGGCGGCAGAGGGCTCCAAGCCCAAGTTAGTTTTTCTGAAAGTTGTGGGTGGTCCTTTGCTAAAGCAGTTATCTTGAAAAAGCTCTGCTATGGATGGTGAGGCTTGTTTAATGTGGCATTTTAGAGCCACCGAGGGCATACGCATTTGCAGTTCCCTTCTAGTAATCAGTAATGACCTCTGGGACTTTTTAGTTGTGTTTATCAAGCTAAGTTTTGAAGTTTTGGTGTAAAGCAGCTATTTAAGAATGAAGGCAATGAACAGGAGTGTGTGGGTGTTGATGCATAGAAAAAAATGTTGTCTGCTAAGCAAAGAAGAAACAGAAAAGCATTTTCTAGAACACGTTCAGGTTAGTTTTCTTATTTTGATGTTATAGTCAACAGAAGAACTTAAAAGAAAAAGATGCTTCAACTCTAAATACACAAGTTCATGAGGCTTGATGGAACACGAAGCAAGAAACTAGAAACCTTCTAAGGTTATTTCTTCTTTAAAAAGATATTCCAAAGCCAATTATTTTTGGACTGCAGTCTTTATCTTTTGCATCTGCTATCTATTTAAATATGTGTTCATTTGCTTTGATGCTAATGACATCATTTCCCTATTTATAATAATCTAACATGATAAGTCTAGTGAATCATGGGCTTTATTTCCCCAAACTCTGGAGTCCTTTGTATGTAAACTGAAGCAGTTGCTGATATAAACAGAATAATCAAAGCTAGTAATCTGAACATCAGGCCTGAATTAAGGCCATTAAGTAAAACAATGACATTAGAGAGCTGAACTATAATTTACTTTAAATTAATTTAAATTGAATATGTTAGCATTATTATTCTGTGAAAAATTAAATACTTCTACCTTCTAGACATTCACAAATACTGGTGAATTTTCCTAATTGTTTTTTATTGTTATAATTTTAGGAAAAATGCAGTGCAACGTGCATTATTTTTTCGCTCCTGAGTGTAAAGGTTTCAAAAAGCACGCATTAGAAGTTACTTTCTACCAATTGAATAATGATATTATAAAAAGATGTAAAAAATGGGGAATAGTAATGGATTGCAAATTGTTTAAATAAAATATTCTTAGAGGAATATATAATTGACTGTGTTCCTTTTCTACATAGTGCTACTAATTACTGCCTGAAGTTAACCAGAGATCATTAGAAAAGCCACTTTTTTTTTTTTTTTAATATATTGAGATTATCGGGAAATATTGAAATTACCTATGGAAGAAAATTAGGAGGTATAAAAAGTAAACTGGTCATTCTGTTGTGTTTGTGTTTGAAATCTTGTCTTCCACTTTCAAAGCATTTCCACTTTTGAAATCTAAAAATATGAAATTATGTTATTAAATAATTATGAAATATAGGAACATGTTCCTATTTCCTCTAGCAGTTATTTTTCTAACAAAGAATCACAAACATTCTGCAAACACATTTTTCAGAATTTTTAAGAAAGTTTTTTAAATTTTTCAGATGTCTCAGATATTTGTTTGGGTGTTTTTATACTTTGGGGTAAAACATCTCATTTTAATTTAATTAGCTGGCTGTTTGGAAACGAAGACTATTTCCACGCAGAATTCAGAACCAGTTGTTTTACTACTAGTCCTTCCTAGGTTCTCCCTAGTGATAGTGCCAGGGTAGCCAGCCTTTTCCCCCATCACTTCTGTGCTAAGGAAAAAACAGTGTAACCTCTGTGTCAAGAGGATTGATCCTTCTGCCTCAGAGTTTGGCCATGCTGCAGACAAACTGTTTATGTGAGTTGGGGACAAAAATCTGTGGAGATTGTGTTGAGACAAAGGGCCTCTTCAGGTGCTCTCGCAGCCCGCTTCTGCCCTCCCACTGCTTTTCCTGCTGACACATTGATGTGTTTGAGGCATCCAGTGGTTTATAAAATTCCTCTGGTCTCTCCTTGACTCTTCACGGCTCTTTCCAAATAGGCATGCAGACTCATTTACACACGCTGAAGAGATGTCTGAGAATTACAAAATTATATTCATCCCAAAATACCCATATTCAGAAAAAAAACCCACCTCCGTTCATGAAATCTGTAGTAGCGTAGAGAGGGCTTGCACATTGCTTGGTCGAATGGCAAGTTAGATTGAAGACACATGTACGGGTTTTTTCTTCTGTTGCTATCTCTGCTGCAGTTCACATAGTGAGTCCACTTCCAATGTTGCAGATACTGCTAACATCACCGTATTAAAAGGCACAGGTAGTACTTACCTGGAAACGTAAATGCGGTGGTTATATCCTGAAAGCAGATAAAGGCAAATTTGCTGAGCTGAGACAGTAGTTCACTGTTAACAAATGCTTTATTGAGTTGGATCTAAGTAAGTATATTTGCTCATTTGTGTAAGGAAGGTGACTATAATTAGTAAAGGAAGTATCGACTTGAGATATTGAAGCTACCATGCATTGGATGTAATAATTAATAGACCTAATAGTTAAAATGGTATACATAAGGAATAACGGACAGAATAAGTGATGACTATATTTAATAGAAGTATCCTCCTCTAATATTTAGGCATCCAGGTATTGATTAGTGTGGTATATTACGAGTTTCTCAGAAGAAACTGAATTGTTCTGGCCAATTAGAAATCGGTCTTCTGCTGGCAAAAAAAAAAAAAAATCCACCTTGACTCAAAGAATATTTCACTTATTTATTTATTCATTGGGCTGTTTATTACTCTTGGTGCCACTCCCCATGCAGGGTCATGGTGCTCCATGCCCGCCCTTCCTGCACACACCGAGCGGTCCCAGCTCATCCCACCCAGGGGCTGGACTCCATCTGCAACACTCTGTAGTCCTGCAGGTACGACTTGGGCATTTAGGAAAGTCACGGGTGACATTTAGGAGATCCAGCTCTTCTGGGATTAGCAGCTGGAGGACACGAGGTGTCGGTTCTCTGGGACATGTTGGGCAGCACCAGACACGTACATGCAAGTAAATTGGACACCTGATGAATCTTGAGGAAAAAGAAAGTCCCTTGAGGCCTGGGAGCGCTCACCTTGGGGCTGACACTGCTTTGGCCAGGAGGTTGGACCGGAGACATCTGATGTCCCTTCCAAACTGAATTATTGTGGGAACCTGTGAAAAGAAGTTAAATTTTGCTTTTGCACAGGTTTCTGATTACAGATTATCTCTAAGGTGGAGATGCTTCTGAGATTTTGGTATTAGTGTTGAGTTCAGATGCCTGGAGGAGAATGTCCTTCAGCCCGACGGTCTTATTTTAGTACTCATGTTTATGCATAAGTGAAATTAGTAACTCTGAGATTATGCACGGATTCTACATCACTCGTGTCCCCTCTGCTGGGAAACTGAAACAAAGGGTTTGTACCTTTCTGCTGAGATCAAAATTAGAAGTTAGAGTCCTTCCTGCCACTGTTGGAAAGTTCACCCAGGCACCACGGAAAATGCGAGCAAGACCTGCTGGTCAGCTGTTATGGTTTCCTCCCACAGCTACAGAAAGTTATCTCAGATAAGCAGCTTGCTAATTCAATTTCTTTTAAGTGTCTAGAGGATGATTGTAGTTATACAGCTGAAAAACTACTTAGAACGAAACCACAATAAACAGGATTGAACTGTGTTCCTATCATGAAAAAACAGCCAGTATGAGCAGTCAAATACACTTGGATAATTAATCATCACTTGATGAATGGCATCCTTCTATTCATTTATTTTTAGCTGAGCAATAACTTGGTCAATAGAAGATTGATATTTCCAAAAACACACACCTGAATTTTATAATGCCCGTAATTGACTTGTGGCTAAAGTGTAAACTTATTTCTGTAAAAAAAAATTACCTCATATCACTACAAATAATTGAGCCAATAAAAGCAGCAAGAATGCTGCAACTGTAAAAATTGTTACAGACTAGTACATTGCACAAGAAGGCAGTAAAAAGTCAGCAGAAACAAAGAGCGCCTACGTAAGTATTTACAGAGTAGAGATATTTCACACTCCTGGTCATTTCTGATGCCAGTGGTTCAGCCAAGACATACCTGGAAAGGCTGTGTGGGAATCGCCGTGCAAAAAGCTCAGGAGGCTGAAAAAATGAGCCAGGGTCATTTCAATGGCATGGCCACTGTCTTCAGAGATTCCTTCTCAGCACTAGGGAATGATGGGTTATGAAATAAATAATTGCCATCACCATTAAAAGCAAATTTTCAAACAGTGTTATGGAAATCTGTGATTAGATGTTGATTATTTGTGAAGGGCAATGTCAAGAAAAAAATAAGCTCTAAACAACTGGTTGTTATATTTGAGATTATAGACCTTGATGAAAACATTCTTGTAACTCAAAAGAAAAATTTAAAATAGTTATTTCATTAAATAGACTATTTACATTCTCAGCTTTCAAAATAATTTAGAGCTGAATATTCCTTTTTATTGACAATTTATAAAGGAAATATTTAAGAATTTGTATTTTCATAGTGGTGCCAGAACTGCCCATTCAGAATCATACAGCTTTTCTCCTGTGTGGTAAAATTTTAAGATAAGAGTGCAGTATGACCCTTGTATAATTCTGTTTTATTTACTACTCTAGGAAAATTCATGCAAGGGTGTAAGACAGATACATTTACAGAAGTCATTCCTGTTTGTTCACTCTTAAAAAACTACAGAAAGTAACATACCCATTCTAGCAAATGTTGACAATCCTTATTCATACCTTATTATTTATCAGACACTTATTTTGAGCTTATTTTTTTTTTAGTCTAACAAGTAAGCTTTCTCATTATATTAGTGATAAGGATATGTCTTTTTTTAATTTGAAATAATTAATTGTTAATATAAACCTGTTCTAGTGTGCTTCTGGGTTTTGTTATACCATAAAAATGTATTGAAAAATATAAAATAGAAAACTATTTTAGTAAAGGTAAATGGTTATAATATCTGTAGCTAAGCCAAACTTTTTGGGACAGTTAAATAATTTTTTTGCAATATGCAATTTTGAGCTCAGTGAAAGAATTCAGGAATTTGGGCCAAAACCTGGTGAACAGTTTTCCCCAAGACATAAATAAAATTGTAAAATAAATTTTTTTTAAAAAAATCTCATAGACACCTTGAATTTCCATATAAAAATATTTTTAGCTGCTAACTAGCTAGTTTATTTCATTAAAAAATCTTTACACAAAAGCTTTTTAGGGAAATCAATTACAGCAGATGTTGATTGGAAATGAAATATGCGGGAAAGAATTTTAGCTGTGGAACTGAAGAAAAAGCTATCCCCATGCTGCAATGAAAATTAAACAATGCTTGTTTATTTTTTCCTAGTTTTAGAATCATAACACTTAATAACATTGAGCTTTTACCCAGAATGTTCAATTAGCAGATCTCAAAGCATCTAGAGAGGATTTAATTGCAATTATATTCATTCCACCCAAGACCTTTGAAAATAATCAAATACTAAAAATCTGAAAACACAGAAGAAATCAAGGAAATGTCTAATGAGATATTAGGTCTACCTCCTGAGGGAAATTTCTGCCTGTGACAAGTTTTGTGCAGAGTTTTCTTCAGAACTCTGAGAAGCAAAAAAAAAAGTATTTTTAAAACCTATTTTATCAGTGTCTTCAGGCAAAGGCATGTACATCAGAGGATCCGTGACCAGACATTTAGTCTTTATGGCATTGATCGTAAGTTACATATGTAAAGGTAACTGACTGCCCACGTCGTGCTGCTGAACGTTCTCGGTTCTTCTCTGCTGGAGATCCTGCACTGTTTATTTTCCATACTTATTATTCATCCTATTGTCCAATTACACTTGGTGCTTGTAAATAAAACCTACCATTTCTCTTATCACTGATGTAGGCACTCTGCCTGACTGTCTGGTCTGTCGGCACACCATGTTGGCAAAGGCAAGAGAGCAAATCGCCTCCAAGAGCGTAACACGCAAAATATTGCTGCAGGGTTAAAGAAACTTGTAAATTGTGTTCTACTGCAAGAATAGTTTGGTTAAGCAAACCATATTTCTGCTTGTAAGTGTTGTTTCTAGAGATCTTTCATCCAACTGTCATATAAGGGACAAAACAATTCAATCATCTCCTCTGCTGGCATATTCTGGACTTTGATAGTTTGTGAAGACTTAGGCAAATAAAGGTAATGGGAAACATTCAGTTTATGGTTAATATTTCTTTCTCCTTTAGGCCACTCAAAGGCTAACTTACATTTATTCGTAAATTTTTTTCCTCACCCCCATCTTTGCGTAATAGCCACAGTGCACTATTTAGCTATTCAGGATAACTGTCTGATGTAATTACACCTCAGTTAGCCAATTTGTTCCTTTGTTTCACTACAAATAACAAAAAAATGCAAATCAGTAGCTAGACAGAGATTCTTTCACAATATTCTTGGGATGTCAGTACCAACAGTATTTTTTGTGCATGTTAGAAGCCTCAGATAACCACCTTCAGAGAACCTAACCTGGCGATGCATTGGTTGCTTCTTTGTAGTAAAATCAAGGTGGTTTTGTTTTAAGATAACCTGATTTCAGAGAACTCTGAAAGGAGTTTTATGCAATCACAGTCTTCCCACTTGTGTCTGTTTGGAGCCCACTGGCTAATTTCCACCTGAGCTTAAAGGACAGTAGAAATCTCACAGACAAATTCACGAACTTGGGGGGAAATCAGTGGTAGAGAATAGGAGAGAAACCAACGTTTATTTTCTTGATGCTATATTCAAGAGAATTCAGCTTGGCAGTGGCTGGCTGTGTAATTTTGTGATCACCGCAGCTCTGGTCTTCTTGCCAGTGGACATAGAGAAGGAGGTGAATCTTACTGTGGTGAGGGAGAAGAGGACAAATATTCTTCAGCTCCTAGTGCTTGCAAACTGCGTGTTCCTCTTCTGCTGCTCTTTCTCAGATGCGTCACAGAGGTGCAGCTGGCACCTGGCTTTAATATTTATATGGGGTATATGCATCAGAGCGTTGACTATATGATGGGCCTAGAGTGGTCCCATTGAAGAATGCAGTTGGCAGAAGTTTATTAATTCAGGAGTGGGCAATTCAGGAAGATCAATAGGTTCCTGACCACGTCATTGATTGTGGGAGCACCAAAACACTATGCTCAAATACTATTTTTGTTATCATCTGCCAATTGAAACAGCTTCTCTGGGCAGTTGACTGAAAGCCTCTTTAAAAATAATGTGTAGGTTACATTCTGCAGGTCTTCCACAGGTAAGCACCGGCTGAAATCAATAGTAAGGACAGAAGTACATATCCGCCAAGGAAAAAAGGCTAATGAAGTGAGCAAGAAATTAAATGTCTTTGTTTCACAATGAAATTTTATATGCAATAAAAACTGGCGTGGTTGGGGATAAAACAGCCTTCATACACAAATATATCCGCAATTGTTCTGATAGCTAGTTCACGTTATTTAATGTGCTGGAGAGCTAAGAAAACAATGAAAAAGTGCCTGTGCCTCTGTACATTAGTGGAGATATACCTATTGTGCTATTCAGAAAGCAAGCGTTATTGGTGAAAGAGGTAGTTATATATTAGGGAGCTCATAGCCTGAAGACGTGGTGTAGAACTGTCATTAAAGTGAATACTAAATGAAGTTCATTCAGCTTAGTTCGTACATGATGCCGATGATTGATTTTCAGAGTCAGGCTAATAGAATAGTTTTCGTCAGTCCTGCAATTACATTACTGTTAGAGCATTCTTAGAGTTTTTTCTATGTTATTATGGTTTTAATAGAATTTCTGAGTCTCTTTTGTTGCTCATAAACTTAGATTTAATTGGATCTTGAAATCTTAATATTGAAAATTTTATCTTTTATTCTTTGGAAGAAGAACTGCTTTTTTGTATTCCCACCCCCTCAGCTGACTGACCTCAAAAGGATAATCAATGCTTTCATGGTGGCAGATATTTCAAAAAAAGAAAATGCCTATGTGGCTTAAACTCAGTCATATAATTTATCAATTGAATGCTTTATAAAGAAAAAAATAGGATAATGTCTCCCTGTCATTTTAAGAGAGGTTAGAAGTCTTCATGTGTATATCACAATTTATAATGAAAACATACTTTGTCATGTTATTTAAGTGAACCACAGGCATTGAACAAATAGTATTTGTTTTTAACCGTTTTCCTGAAAAAAGCTTTTCTTTTGAATAGCACAGGTCAGACTGGTCCCTAACAGAAAGATACAAGAGTCCAAACAAAAAGAAATAATTTCAGACTGATTAAAAAATTAAAAATGGTGCATGTGATGTTTTTAGCTCTGAAAAATCAGACATATATGAATGGGAAGAAAAGAGAGCAAGGCTGCCCAGTCAGTCATGTTGTATCATTCAGGTACATACAGTTGAAGAAGTATTTGCATATTTGTATACTGAAAAAGTGGCAGAAAAAATGCTGTTACACTGCTATTTCATATATTGTATTCTTATTAAGAGTCAGCCAGTCCTGACATCTTTTAATACAAAGTATTAAAAGCAAGTGTTCTCAAAGTGTTGCACAGTAATTAATTCACTGAAATAATATTGAAATAGTATTTTGATTTTTTTTTTTTTTACTTCTACTTGAAGAATAAGTCTAAAAGAAGTTGGGAGCATGTGGGTCAATGCATAGGAATCATGAAGCAAAGCCAGATCTAAAGATCTGTAAAGTCATCACGATCCAACGCACAATCGGTACCCCCTGCATGGTGAAAGAACAGAGTGTCTCCTTTGGAGTCACTTGATCTCTGTGGTTTATAATCCATGAAAGCCAAGAAAATGCTGAATGAGAGGGGAATGTGAGTATGCATTGAAGTTAAAGTCTTCAAAGTGAATACAGATTATGGACTCGTTTGGGCAAGAAGTACAAATGATCACCGAAGAAAAGGTTTTCATATACTAAAGCAAATGTCTTTTGTGCTCCACACTGTTGACCCAGACACAAATAAGAAGGTAAAAACAAACCAGAAAAAGAACAAGCTTTACATAGTAATTTTTACAATAGCTGGAAGTAGCTCCTATTTTCTTTTCAAGTGGTTGGACACAAATGGATCCCAGGATGATTGTAAGAAGAAGCCATGTAAATACACTGAGGGATAGTTTGTAACATGTAAGTTATGTGCCTGGTGCAGAAGACTAATAATCAGCTGTACATTTGCCAGAAGAAGCAGCATGACCTTTTCAAGAAGTATTTGGAACTGGTCCCCAGCTGCTAAATCTCACAAGGCGGTCTTCATGTGTATTTACACATCGTATTTGATGGTGTTTAAAATTACAAGAAGGTCATTGGTTTGAAAAATAATTAAGGCAAAGGAATTTAATCTTTTAATGCAAAAAAGTTGCATCTGCATGATGCAATTTCAGAAGGCTTGATGTGAATAAAAACATTAAAAGCAAAAAAGTTAATGCATTTTTTTAGTGATTGCGTGTCAGTCAAATGTAGAAATTCTTGGGGCTCCTTGTCCAAAAATATCTGCAAAATGATGAGAGAGGGCACAGGACTTCAACACAACAGGTAAAAGAGAAAGCCCTTATTAGCCTGTTTGTATTTTCTGTGAGTTCCCCTATCGCCACCTCTCCATTTCTGTAGGTGTCTGCCCCAGGAGGAGGTCACGGTTCTCTCGCCAAGGGATGCGGAGAGCCTTCGTGTGCCCACCGAGTGCCACCAGGAGGGTGGTGGTGCTGCTGCAGGAGGAGCAACCGTGCACTTGGGACCCGTGTCCTTAGGCACGACCGCTGCCACCTGCGTGTTTCTCCAGAGTCCCCGAAATAAAGCGAGGGCCGAATGGGCAGCCCAGCAAAGTGACGTTTTCTTAGCAGGGTGGTCGGCGTTGCCTTGCCTGTCTTGGGGTGCGGCCTGAGAAGGGCAGTGGTTCGAGGTCTGATGATATAATGTGGAAGGGCAGCGTATAGAGAAAGGGAGACGCATCTATGCTTCCAATGGGAAGCTCTCCGTCTGCGTGAAGTATACCAAGAGTGGTGTCTGGGTTTTGGTCTTGGAGGGAATGAGTTGGTCCACTGTAAAGACAGATAATACATTTAGACTGCTAATTACCACATGACAAGAATCCAAAAGTGAATTGAGGAGTGACGTTATTTGACCCAGTGGATCCTTACAGTGTTTGAGTGAGATCACCGTTAATACGAAGTCATAGTTTCACAGATGATGTGTTGTGAAGGGCTCTAACATCTGAATCTCTGTCTCCTTCTCTCTCTTTCTGTCTCTCTTATCTGATCTGGAAAATTTCCCTGTACCACAGAAGAGGTGAATCTAAGAAGAAGATTTTTCTTTATGAGGGCTTGTTTTTGCAAACTGATGAGTTCTTTGGGGGATCCAGCAAAAGATCCAAGAATATTTTTAACATGAAATGCATGACATGTCATTACAGATTATGCTAAACCCTAAAATAGATTCAGATTCAACTGTAGACCATTAGTACACGATGTTATTGTCAGACTCAGGCTAGTGATTTATTATAAACCAATTATATAAAAAATAATTTAAGGGGGGTCTGATTAAGATGGACTGTGTGTATCTGACATTTATGGCCAATAAACTTGAAACAGCAAAATGGAAATGTGTTTTGTAGTGCAAACTCAGGTTTTTATATTCAAGTACCCTGTGAAATCAGAAGCTAGTCTGAATTGTTTTTAAGGGCTTTGATAAATTTATAGTCAGCAATGACATCTGAAATTATTCCAGTTCCTTAAAGATTAATAAAAGTTTAATTTGATTCATAGGAGGGAAGCTCCACATAAAACTATTTTAGAACACTGCCAATATGCATCCCTGGTTTTGTCATTATATTGAATTGTTAGACCCAGTGATGCTAGGATGCTGTCACTTGACAATGTACAGGTCAGATTCACTTGAGCAAAATACTGTTATCATGAATGTCTGCTGGTTTGCAGCAGAAAGAGGAGACATGAGCTTGACACACTGATCTCGGTCAGTAGCCTGTGGAATAAAGAGGAGCTGCCTGCTTCCCTCTCTTCTCAGGTGTATGTCTCTTCGGGCGCGATGCCTGGTTAGATATTTTTTATGAGGCTCAATGTCACTGTTACTTCTGAGAGTGGCTGATAGGTGATGAGTGATGAGCTGCTTTGCACTGATGAGAAACGCTGCTGTACTGTGGCACTGTTGGTAATTCTGAGCACACAGCATCAGTCGTGGGGTCCAGTTCTGCTCTGATGCTGATGAAAGGCAAGAATGACTTCACCAGTTTGTGTAATTGCATTAATTTTAAATTCAGGCAAGTACATCATAGGCGGGCTTTTGAGTTTTTCTCACCAGTCTTCTTAATGTGCCGGGTATGGACATTTGTGGTTATAACATCTGAATATTCTAAAATGAGAGAGTATTTTTATATGCAAGGGAAAAATAGCACTGCAAGAGCTGTAAGAGTTTTCAAGCAATTGGATACTGTTTTTTGTAGTGTGAGACAGCTCACCCATCGATTTGCTGTCGGATACTTTATTATTCTTATGTCTACACACCACTATAATATCATTCTCTCCCTTTTAGGGTAAATATTGCATACAACAGTAAACCAACATTTGAACAACTGAGTGAATTTTTGAAAATTCAGTTAGTAAAACGATCAGACATTGTGTGTAGACCGTCTTTCAACTGCATGAAGTAACATCCTCCTGAGTTCACTAAGAATGGACATCATAAACAACTCAGTGTGAGATTCTAGTCTATTCTTTAAGAAACCTTTTTAAAATAAATGGGCATGCATCACGTTTTGTAAAGAACCTTGCCTGTGTGTTAAATGTAAGTGATTGTAAGAAGCAAAACCAATCATGAAGTCAGACCAGAGCTACAAAGAAAATTCACATTTTAATTAAAAATGATCCAAACACCCACTGTTAAGAGCTTTTCTCAAAGGGAGCTCAGTGGGAGTTAAAGTCCTTGACATACGATTTATCTCCCCTTAACTAGAATGAAGAACTATTTGTCATTTTTCACTTGTCAGTACTTTTTCTGAGTTTTTAGCAGTTTGATAACTATGAGAATTAACATAAGAACTTTTAGGATCAAGTTTTATTTCCATTACTGAATTTTTTCATGACCCAGTCTGTTTCTCTGTAAAATAGAATTGGGATTTACCAAACAAGGATAATAGAAATAAATTTACTTTTTTTTAAGCCCGGTAAAAATAAAATGCATTAGAATATGTAATCAGTGTTTTGAGCGTTTTCTTACATTGCAGTAACATGCTTGGTTTCCTCTGAAAAACTTCTTCAATATGATTTGAGTGTCCTGTGGGTAATTTTGGGTAATCTGGGACCTTTAAACACTGATTACACCTAAACTGTTTTGCATAAATGATTTTGCATCGGTAAATGCCTCCAAATTGGGTACCACAGGGTACCGAATGTACCCTGATTTTCTTCAGAGGTTTGTGCTATGTTTGGGCAGCGGGGGAGCCAGGATGTGACCCAATAAATGGGGGGTCGGTGTCTTGCAGAGCGGAGTGCCTGTGCTCCCCCGTGGGACACAGCGAGCCGGTGAGTGGCCCAGGGCAGCTGCCGACGGGGCGCTCACCCGCCGTAATCTGATGCAGATTCTTCGGGAAGACGAAACAGGCCTGTAATTTTAGTGTCAGCTGGCTATTGAGGTTAAGCCCTTGGCTTGGGTTGCTCCTTTCCCGTATCCGAAGTTTCTGGCAGAGCTGAACACTCTTCCTGAAACGCTACCATCCCTTGGCCGCTCCTGCAATAGGGGCCTCAGCGGAACTTAAAGATTTAAAAAAAAATAAAAATAAAAGATCAATATAAAAAATTTCAGATAGAGCATCAGCATAAAAAAAGAATGAGGTTGGTCATTGTGGAATACTTTGTAACCGGTAAAACTGTTTGCCATAGGGCATTGTGGATACCCAACTGTACAGGGATGCAAGGGGCAATCCCTAAAGTTAATGAAATTAATGCCACCAAGAGTTCCTAAAGGCAGAGGTGTCATCCCTGAATCAGGAAATCTGTACGCTGCAGAAACGCAAGGATGGACTGAGTGTTACAAGTGCCTCCCTATATGCTTACTGAATTCATAGTTTGATTTTAGCTGTTGCTGGAAACGGGTTATAGGGCTAAATAGAGTGGTTTATGTTGTTGTGCTCAACAGAGCCAAGGTTTCCTCTGGTGTCTTGGTTCTCCAGGTGGAAGCGCCCGGTGTTACCTGTGTTTGTTTTTTGCTGGCTTTAAAAGGAAATTACTTATCTACATCATCAAGAGGAGGAAACCACAATTATTATTTAGGAACAAGGGAAGCCTGATGGCTGTACTAAAAAGGCTACAGAATCCTGAAAATATGTTTCTCAATTTTCTCTGGGAACGGAGGAGTGTTTAAATTAGTCAAAACATGTCTCTGGCGGGGCTTAAGGGAGGAGCAGAAGCTGTGAAAGCAACAGTTGGTCAGTAACAACTCTCATCAGCCTTTGGGGCAACATTAGTGAAAATCTGCTTTCTCGTGAGATAGAAAACAAGGGTTAAGGAGAAGAGAGTTAAAGGGACAGGAATTTTACAGAACATGGAACAAGTAGCAATCTTATTCTTGCTATTGAATTTCAAGAAGAGATG
This sequence comes from Buteo buteo, assembly GCF_964188355.1. Lineage (NCBI taxonomy): Eukaryota > Metazoa > Chordata > Aves > Accipitriformes > Accipitridae > Buteo > Buteo buteo. The sequence continues at coordinate 7,502,104 of NC_134184.1, read as the reverse complement.
TGTCTCTGTCTTTTGTTTTAAAGTTTCAATTACAATGTGAGAAGTACAGCGCATCCTTTAACTCAAATTATTTGCTAACAAACTTACATTTTATATACATGAGTTGTGGTAGTGGTTGTAGATTTAAATAGTAGTTGTAGTTCTACATAACGATCAATATTAATTAAAATGTAAAAATGAAATAAGTTTACAACAAAGGCAAGTTTGCAAGAATAGACCTTTGGAAGGTTTTTTTGAAGGTATTTTTGAAGCCATCCAAAAAGAAAGTTCAGATTAAAAAAAAAATAGACAAAGTACCTTACATTGATGAATTCTCAAATATCCTCAGTAATTATTATTTTCCATGACTTTGGGAATATTACGAGTGCACAGCACACCTGAAAATCAAGTCTCTTATTGAAGACATAATTATTTTGCATTTTTCAGCAGGGGACATGTAAAGCTAATTTTTTTTTTTTTTAATGTGACAGAGCTCACTTCAGGAAGATTGGTGAAATAGTTTTGTTCAAAGTTTTCTGTACTAGTTAGGCATATAGATATGGTTTTTATAGCTGCAATTGGCCACTACAGCACTAATAAAATAATCATAACAGTCTTCCTACATAAAGTACTATGAGGTACTCCTGAGAGTTAAAGAAATCACAATGTAAGTGTAAAGTAATCCATATGGTCACGGTACAAACATTTTCAACAAATTGTGATAACAATTGACATTTTATGTGTCCACAATGAAAATATATGGTCTTGCTTTTATAAGGCCTGTTCAGATATGGTAGTCATGGGAGCTGTGAAAAGAATGGAAGAAAAAGAGAAAAAAGAAACTTTCAGATTATAATTCTAAGACCATGTTCTGTGCAATGAAGATTTTTGAGAAAGTTGCTTCACTAGAAACCAGAAGGTAGAAGATGATGGCCACAGACCACACAATGAATAAATAAAATTAGCCACGGGTCTGGGAGACAGTCGAGCGAAGGTATATGTGCAGTTCCCAGAGCATAACAGTAAAAATTGAGTAGACTGTCAGGGGGAGTACTTGCTCTGAAAAACGTGAACTGAGAAGGACTGGAACTAACGTTAATCTACTGCCTCACAAAATGAGCTGCTGCTTTGCTTTTAATATTAAGAGGTTGTAGTTACAGCTCACTTTAGGTAATGTAGATGTTCAAATAAGTTAATATAATTATATTGAAGCCTTACCAAAATGATAAATTAACATGCTTTTAAAGTAGCCATTCATTTGTGTATTTAAAAGGAAAACATAGATGTATAAAAGGCAACAGATTATTGTGTCATTTAAATATAAGAGCACATATTTATTTATGAGAAAACATTAGGAAAAAAACAAAACTGGCTTCTGAGAATACAGTTGTAAGTATAGGTCAGGAAGGCTCTTTGCAAGCAACTGTGCCAGTCCTTTTAATCCAGTTCCAGTCCTCACCTGTTTTCTAGAAGCTGTATTTTTTTATTTTTAATATTGTTTTTCTGTAAATGTAAAAAATGTACATTTGAAAATTAGAAGATAGAGTGTGCAAGAAAGATGCTCTGAGGCAGTGGGACAGGGAACCAAAACTGGCTCTACACTATTTCCTATGTTGTCAAGTTTAGCTGGCCATTGAAGCAATTTATCTAAGGTTGTTTTCATGTTTCCATTTTACTTTATTTTGAGTAATACAATTTAAAATCCATCCCGATAGTTTTTCTCTGACATCAGAGGAGGAAAGGCTAGGTAATCATTCCATATACCAGAGGCTGATATCATAAATATCCAGCTTTAGTAAGGTCCAGTAAACCCCCTCGTATTCAGACTCTAATTCTGCATCTTTCTTCCAGCACTGCAATGCAGGCAAGTTTGGAAAGTGCCTGCCTGAAAAATGCATAAAAATTAGGGTGTATGAAATGTCCACCTGTTCTCACATGATGTTAAACCCTCTGTTGGTGTCTCCCCAAACCAGGATGTTCAAACTCTGTGTTATGAAGGCTCTGAAGGAGGAAGGTCTCTGTTGGGATGCAAAAGATCTCACAGTGCCAAAATATTAAAGTGTAAGCTTCACCTTTTTCCTTCCACCTTTGCTTTGGAGCAGTCATCTCTGTTTTTAAATCCTGGCAGTTTGGATATTTTAGGTGAAATCGCTACTCATTTAGTGTTTTAAGGTGGTTAGTGAGGCTTCTTTGCTCAGTCAGCGAGTGTTTTTTCAAATGTTTGTTCAAAATTGTTGGTTTTTGGAAATTGTTATTCACAGAAGTCCAAGAAACCTTTTTTCCTTCCTGAAAACCTGTTTGGAAACTTGACCTTGTTCTCAAAGACTGTTTAATATAGTAAATTGTTATCTGTATTTTCATAGTGTTTAATAGCATGAACTGAGCATCATGATCCAATTTCAAATGGTGCTGTAAAAACACAGATGGAAAAAGAAGGTCCCCAAAATATGCAGAATACAAGAACTACCAGATGGACAAATTTCAGTTGCAGAATACAAGGAATGAATTAGCCAATGCAAGCACATATTGCTGGCAGTGGTTTCAGTGCGCTCTTGGATTAGACAGTGATTTCAGATGAAAGTTTGTTTCTAATCTGGAAGTGCAGTTGATTGGGTTTTGGTGAGTCTGAGGGTTAGGCCAGTGACTCTGGATGCAATTTTACTGTTCAAAGATTGTGTAAATGCGCTGTTTTAAAATTTCTGCTTTCTAAGTTCTTGTGGTCTTTCTAATTGTTTAAATTGTTCCTTTGCTCAAGTTTTGTATTCAATTTACCATGTGGCAGGAATCAGTAGTAAAAAAGAAGAAAGGTGCAGGTTGCCTGAGTATTCTGAAGGCAAAATGAAGTAGAAAATTAAAGATATTTATCTCCATTATTCTCTTTCAAACTCGTTATTAACAAATCCAAAATACAAAGAAAATGATAAATTATTATTCAGACTCTGAGAGCAATATATATTTTAATGGGAGGAAAAGTAGCCTGCTGCTTGCATATCGTGCTCTTTTCTTTCTTTTCTGGAATAAATGAGGTTGCAACTGTTCTGTGGACATCCCTGCCTATACCAAGCAGTCGTTAGGTTACGTGGTGTGCTTTCGTGGCAGACTGTACCAGTTGGTGCCAGTAGAGAGGTCAGTAATAACCAAAACAGATTACCAGTGACAAGAAAGTATGAATTGCCTCTCAAACTCAAACTATTAATGACATTAAATTAACCCATGAATTTTTAAAATATCGATAAATGTTAGATACATTTGAAAGGAAAAAGTCGGAGAAAGGTTAAAAATTACATTCCTGAGTATGTGACGTGTTGGATGAGATGCTCTTAGCTTTCATTCGGTGCTGCTTGCCTCCTGAGCTTTGCTCAGTGGAGAGCCTTTTATCATTTGGTTGCCACTTTTTTTCTCTGCCTCAGAAAAAAAAGTTACAGGCTGCTTCTCTGATACTGGTGTCTGGAAGTCATGTTTACAAACCCGCGCTACGGCAGCCAACATGCCAGCCTGTGTCCGCCGGGTGATGCCTGTGCTGTCCTGGCAGGACGCCCGGAGCCCTGGCGATGCCTCGGTCCCACGGGAACATCCCGGGGAGCTGGGCATTCCGGAGGAGTCTCCAGGACAGGAAACCAGACCTCAAGTCGCCTGTCTTTCACTTGCTGGTTCCTCTTACTGCTGCAGCAGGGTGCAATATATGTGGGCGAGTATTTGGTTCTCCAGTAATCCCCAGAAAAAAAACGTTTTCCCTGAAGGATGCTAGTCATGTGGATTAGAAACACTTGGAGCTCCCTGGGGCCAGGTAGCTGCCCGACTCTCTTCTGTCTCGCGAGGCTGCATGCTGCTCAAAGAGAGAAACTCGGACCACTATCGTAAATAACTGGAAAGTGGTGCCATGTTTTACCAGCAGCAATAGTACTCCTTTCTCTGAAAAAGAGAATTAGTAGTAGCTGTTCTTAAAATAAACCTGTTTGTTGTCAGGTCAGCCAGCTCAGCCGGTGTACTTTTATCAGCGATTAGTGTACATCAACTGCCTAGCTGCAAACAATCTTTTTTTTGGTCAAAACAACTATAGGAGTAATGCCTAAAACTTGTTTCAACTCATATTGTACCGATTAGATTACTGCATATTGTATTTTTAAACATTCTTTGTTAACCTCAGTTGTAATGCTCCATATTAATACTTTAAAATTACTCTAAACAAATTGTCGGTCGTCCAGAAACATTGGACTATCAGGTAATCCTGATGGATTAACATGTTTGCTATAAGTGTAATGAAGTGTATTTTACCTGAAAAGATTTTAATTAGAAAAGCATTAGAGATTTGTATAACACCAAACCATTAATCTGAAAATGGAATTATAGCAAAACCAGATGAACACACCTCATCAACTAAAAACAAATTTGCTGTAATTATAGAAAATGACATAGTCTGTCTAATACATAAATTGCAAGATAATGAAATTAGGGGTCATCTACTTGAATAATAGTGGTTGTTTTTCAAAAAAAGCACACTACTGCACATAATGGAGTGGAAAAGGGGTTATGATAAAAGCTTTTCAAACAGTCTCTGCTGATGCTTGTAATCTGGAAAAGACAAGCATGATCATGAAGAATATTTCTAGAAAGATGGACATTAAATCAGAATAATTGTATAATATACTGTTGTGCTCGCAATATGTTATATTTAAGGAGTTTTGGTAATTCTAAGACAAAGAGGTATTAAAAAAGGTCTCAAAGTTCATCTTCTGCAAATTGTTTTACATTCTTTTCTAACTTCTTTCAGTCATAAAATGTACAATAGGAGGGCAAAAATACGCCAAACAGGAGTGACTTGGTGACAAAAGTAGCTCTGTAAGTAACTGAATTTAAAATGAGAAAGGCTAAATGTGTTAATGACAACAGTTAAACGTCTTTCTGTTCTATAACCTCAGTATTGTTTCCATGTCTGTGAATATTCAAGTAGATCACAAAATAGTCAATGTTATGTATAACTGAGAGAGTTCAAAAGACCTGGGAGGATTTGTAACTTTATATTATCAGGGCCTATCTGTTCATTAACTTTTTTTTTGTAGTTCCCATGCATCTTGTAGTGGTTTTAGAAAAGTTGGGGTATTCTTCTCTCTAGCATAGCTCTTTAATAAGTAGTAACAGGTTTTATCACTTTTGCCTAGGTACCATGACCTAGGTAAGATATATGATTCGGCTGATGCCCTCACACAAGGTTTTAGGACTTACAGGAATTCTGAGGCAGACCCAGATTCTGAGCCACCGCTTCCTTTTTGCACTAGCCTAATGGTCAGTGCCCAAATCCAGATGTTCAACATCTTTATATCTGTACTGCTAACATAAGCAGGCTTGTATTTTATTTTGGAGGATAAAAGTAAAATATAGTATCTGTCCCTGTGGACTATTATCATCATTGCCTAAATTGGGCAGTTTAGCAAAAAGCTTGGCAAAAAGCAAACACCTTTGATAGGTTTTGACCAGGTTCATGACAAATTCTGACTGCAGCTGTATTAGCAGCTGGAATCCAGCTACATGATAAAGACGTGCTACATATTTGAGATCACTAAATATGTAACACTGATTATCAGATTCCTTTTCTAAGTCAGAGATATACAGCAAGCAAATCCTTGAAAAGAGTAAAAATGCCTTGAAAGGCCTAGGTTTCCCTTCATGTTACGGTAGAGTGGCAGATCACCTTCTGAAAGTACACGTTGTTCATCAGAAAGAAGAAAGCAATACGATATCAGAATTCGATCTTTATACATAATTTTTCCCACTTTTAAAATGTGTGTGTATATATATTTCTTACACATTATTTATATACACATACATACAATATATATATTCCATATACATTTCTTACACACTACAGATATATACAGACACACCCATGCTTACCTAAATTAAAAAGTAAGACTCATTGAATGGAAGGTGACATGTTTTGTGATCACAGTTGACCAATCAGGTAAAACATAAGCATGAAATCAAGAGACATTAAGAAGTGTCTAACCTATACAGTCTGGCTTCACAGACATCACAGCAGCTATGCAAACATAATTGCATTAAAATGCCTTGACACAAAAACACCACCTCAGCTATTAATATTACTTTATGAAGAAGACCTCTTGCTACCTGTTGTAGCATTGTTACAGAACTGCCGATGCAAGATGTTCTTAGAAAATACCTTCCTTCGGTATTTTGTATGCCTCACTGATTCATATGTCAAATGAAATTACGCATACATGCTGTAAAATAGCATCAAATATTTTGTTCATAGAACCTTTTGTGGCAATAATTAACAATATTTCTTTTCAATTGCTAAAATTTTTGCTTTCCTTAGTCTGTTCAATAATTCAAGTTTATTGGACTTCTATAAAATGACTAATGGAAAGGCAAGTTAAAATACTTATATATATGTATAAAATACATATTTTAATATATGTAAAATATATACATATGTATAAAATATACATATATAAGTATAATGTATGTGTGTGTGTAAGATAGATAGTTTGAATACTGTGGTAAATATCTCACAACATGCCAGGGTTAGAAATGTCTGGGGTTTGTTCTTCAGAAAGAAAATCTCATAAGTAAGTAAAACTTCTGCACCCTGGAAACTGGCAGACATTTCTTGCCTTTGTCTTTGTTAGAGCCAAAATGTTATCCCAGAGTTCTGTTGGATAGATAGCCCCAGTTCTAAACTGAAAATAAAGAGTAATCAAGAACAAAGTATTTTTTCCATGACAGACAGGAAACACAAACCTGTTTTGTTACATGCCTCTTTTTAAAATGCTGTCTCTTTTCTTTAGATTGCTGAAATATTTAGAATTAAATTAACTTCTGACACAATTAATTAATAAATCCAACACAAAATTTGTTCCAAATTGATCCTCTCACTGTAGAAATAAGGTGAATGTGTTATTGTTGTGGTTTGACCCTGGTAGGTGACTGAGCCCCATAGAACAACTCGCTCGCTCCCCTGCGGCGGGATGGGGATGAGAATCAGAAAGGTAAAAGTGAGAAAACTCATGGGTTGAGATAAAGACAGTTTAATAGGTAAAGCAAAAGCCACGTGCACACAAGCAAAGCAAACCAAAGAATTCATTCCCCACTTCCCACGGGCAGGCAGGTGTTCAGCCATCTCCAGGAAAGCAGGGCTCCATCACACATAACGGTGACTTGGGAAGACAAACGCCATCACTCCGAACGTCCTCCCTTCCTTCTCCTTCCCCCAGCTTTATATGCTGAGCATAATGTCATATGGTGTGGGATACCCCTTGGGTCAGTCGGGGTCAGCTGTCCAGGCTGTGTCCCCTCCCAACTCCTTGTGCCCCCCAGCCTGCTCGCTGGTGGGGTGGGGGGGAGAAGCAGGAAAGCCCTTGGCTCTGGGTAAGCCCTGCTGAGCAGTAACAAAAACATCCCTGAATTATCAACACTGTTCCCAGTACAAATCCAAAACATATCCCCATGCTAGCTACTGTGAAGAAAATTAACTCTATCCCAGCCAAAGCCCAATGCAGTTATATAACTTAAATAGTGACATAAATGCTATGACAGTAAGTATGTATCATTAAGGTCTCATTGCCCTCGCTTTGATGATGACCCAAGGTTGTTTAGATAACATCAGAAAATTGTCTGTCTGAATCTTTCTTTTTCAGGGTTAATGTCTTGGAAGTGTTCATCACATGGTTAAAAAGCTTAAGTTGCTTTTTCACTTCCAAATATTTTAATAGTGATAGATATCAGCAGTAGAGATCAGTATGACAAAAATATGTTTTCCAGGCACATAACTGGAGACATGGGTCTCGGGTATAACAATATTAATTCACAGGCGTGTATTAGTCTTAACATAGTTGTCTTTCCAAGTCACACTAATATTATTAGATGAAACCAATATCCAGATCAAACTATCATCATAGATCTACTATTCTTATAACTGGCCTTGGTCTTGATATATCCATGGTATATGTCTTGTATATCTAAGCTTTAGCAGATATATAGGATTACCTACATAAGCTGTACCAAAATATTATTTCTGCATGCTGTATTGATAAAATATGTACCACTGAGCAGCATTGTGTGTTCGTATCAAAGCAGAAGAAATATAATGCCCACAAAGAATTCCAGTTTTCTCTTCAAGCATGTTATTTTCCTGTATTAGAAATAGGATTCAGCTACCTGTGTAGAGTTACCTGCTTTGGGTTAAGCCAAATAGGTCTCCAGTCTCCTCTGAGTATGTCGATCAGTCACTCAACTAAGCAGACAGTAGTTTAATGCCATTTTGATTTCCTGGGGTATCACAGCTGGCCTCCAGCTGCCCGTCCAGAAGTCTTGTTGCTCACATTGCACCTCTGTCATATCTGTGGCTAGCTCAGGTACTCCAGGGTCTCTCAAATGGCTCTACACGCCTGTATTTAGGTAGATGAGTCAAGCACTAGGGTTTGTAAGCTGGAGCTGAATTGCACCCGAGATGGCATTAATTTGACACACGCTGCATTAGTCTTTACCAGGAGCAGATTTGTGGTCAGGCTTTCTGCCTCAGTCAGAGATACAGTTTTATATTGGTTTTTTTTGTATTGTTTGCATCATTTATATATAACATGACTTTTCCCACAGTGATATGCATGGTGTAAGAACTTAAGCAGATAAGGAAAGGAATGCAGTTACATCATGCTTGGGAAGACTAATAAGAAAATTGTAAAGCAGTAAAGCTACAGAAATATTGAATAGACACAACTGCTTTGAAAAGGGCTGGGGTTTCTTGTTACTGGACACAGTTGGGTTCGTTCAGGTTGCCTACTTTAGGCCTACAGTAATTCTAACTGGTTTAGATTATTTCATCCCGATGAGCTTCAGTTTTAAACATGAACAGTAATACTGTTTCTATTTTTCTACCAACCGCAGCATCTGAGAGACAGAGATCTTTAGCCTCAGCATCATGATTTTGGAGGAATTGTGGTTCCTCCAGTCATGAATGAAATATCAAGGAACCCCAAAGGACACTGAAAACTGATCCAGAATATCCAGTTGCTGTCTCTTTTTTTGTCTATTCAGGGAAATCAGGCACCTTTACATAGTGATTAATTTCTCCTGAGTACCAAAAAATGGGTCAGCTAAGGTCACAGTGAAAAAAGTTCAAACATATATTGGTAAGGAAAAGAGATAGAAGTAATATTTAAATTATGTGAATTATTATGTGAATGTAAATTACTAAATTTTCTAAGAATATTTTTTCTTCCTTATAATAAATGTCATAAATATTATAAGGACTCTTAAATGCAGAGAGCTGCTTCAGAACTTCATCGTGTGCGTGTTTGTCCCTAACGCCTTCTGGCCACAGTGTTAATCAGATGAACTAATGTTTATTGCTGCTTTAGTTTTTTCTCATCTCATTTATGTAAGGATATGTCTACTGCTCACTTATGCAGCCTAGCACCTCTAGGCTAGTGACATGTTAAAGTCGCTACAGAAGTGTAATAAAACATATGGGTCCACAGCAGCTGTGTACTCAGCACAGTATTACACAAATTGATTTTATACCCTTTTTTTCTTTTTTTTTCAAATCAGCCAGAGGATATTTATTTCATTATCTTTCCTTGAAAGTTACATAAACAGAGAGTTTCTCAGTCTCAGCTCCCCAAAATGGTCTGCCCTTTTATTTTTCCTTATTTTGTGTTATTCTAGACTGTAATAAAAAAAGCTTATTTTAAAAAAATCTGTCTTGCTAGATGGTAATTCTATGCCTCTCATCTTAGATAAAAAAAAAATATTTTTTATTCCTGTGTATTTCCAATGGGGTCTTTTTTTATTAGAAGCAGGATTTTAGGTTAACGTTAAAGAAGACTGTGCATCATGAACTATTCTGAAACTGTTGGGTCATCTTAATCTTGTCCTCTGGCAATGAAGAGCTTAGCACAGGTTGCAAAACTTGACTAAGCAGCAGGTAGACTCTTCATACTGCACTGTGCATCATCTTGTGTCATCATGGCTAGATGTGAATACAAATGTGAGCTACATCTTGGACTGCAAACCATACAGTTATATTTCTTTACCGCTCCATTCAATTCCATTTTCAACCATCTGGAACTGTGTGCACATTCATATCCGTTACGAGTTAAAACTTGACAGAAAACATTATGAGAAAAGTTTCGTGTTCTATGAGCTGTTCTCCAATTAGCCTTCTGTACACGAGTTTCCTCCACTAATTTGTTAGGGTTTTGCATATGTAAATGCCAGCCTCCAGTAAGGTCTACAAAAACACTGTGCATGGGTCAGCCAGATATGCACGCTCAGCCTTTCCTATCAATCAAATCTGGGATAACTGAGACCTCCAAATTCATGACCGAGTGCTTCATGGACACCAATATTTGTTCATAGCCTTTCTACCATGAAGTTAATTTGTCTTCACAACAGTAATTGAAAACATGTCCCAGGAACAGCAGCTAAAAAGAGCAAATAGCAACATTTTAGAGTTTTCTCTCAAACCAAAATATTCTCATGTCTTTAATCTTCTCCAAATGTCCTCCCCACTTTTTCCCTTCATGACAGTTTATAAAAGAGAGTCAAATAAAAAAAGAGAAGGGAATCATACAAAGCCTACATTGAATTTAAACCATTTCTGAATCTACATACAAAAACTTCATAGCAAATGCAAAGAGTATAAAATACAGAACTGGGTAATAATTAATACAACTGTTTACAGATAATAGAGAAAGTCAGGAGTTTATGGTCCATTTGAGGTCATTTCAGAACACACCCTAATTACAGAGTAGCTATCAATCAAAAAAACCAGATGAAACAGCATGATTCTTTAAGCAGTCTAAAAATGCACAGTATACATCCAAGTGGGATACTCATCATTATTCAAATTGTTGTATGCATGGACGTGGTTAAAGAAAAAAAAAATGTTTCTATGACAATAAATATTTTATTTCTTATTTCAGCGAGTAAAATATAAATAACAGCTCCAGCAATCCTTCTAACCTAAGTCTCTTCATATATATGAAGTCTTTACATAATGATGACGTCTCAGAACTTTTGTTTATACATAATGTAGACTGATTTTATACTAAATAAACTAACGGTAAGCTATCACTATTAGAGGAATGTAATGTGAGGAAAAATTTCACAGAATGGTTCTGTATAATATTAATCATGAAATAAAATTACTCAGAATGACAGGATGAGGGTGCAAGATATGAAAATCACGTGCAGAGTCATCCACAAAAATGTGTCCATAAATTTGTTTTCGTTTTTTTGCCCTGATGTTTTTCGTTGAAGAACAGTTCTAAGATGCCTGAAGTGTTGTCAAATGTAACTCACAAGATTTTAAAGAATCACCACATGCAATTTTTTTCACTTTATTTCTTGACGCTTCAGAAAATGCTTTGGATGCCTGTATGCAACCGTTATTTAACCATCCTGGAAGAGTATTATAAGCATAGTTACTAACAAGAGTAGACCACATGTGGTCATAATGATGCTTTGCTGTGAAAGGAAAGCGTAAGGGCAAAGGGAGCTGTTGGATACACAGACTTGGCAGGCTCCTGGATGTCAGCAGTAGAAATATCTTTCATGATATACATCAGGCCTTTCAGACTATCCTGAATATTCCAGATAAACTGAGAAGACATTTGGATTTCACGCTTTCACCGGCAGAGGTATTTTTAATGTCATTTGCTAGCATCTTGTTGAGGCGATTTGTCTACTGACCTGAGCCTGGAGAAGTTCTCAAACCTGTCACTCATGAGACTCTGCTCTGAAGGCATGATTAGAGAGCTCCTAGAAATGAAAGATGTAAGTAGTGTCATAAATGACTACTGTCTCTCAAGACATCCTCATTTTGCCAGAGGAGTAGAATATTGCAACTGGACAAATGCAGCCTCATTCTCGATTTCAATTGGGGTGACTTACAAATGTAGGGAATAGGTAAACATGCTGTGTCTGGAGGGCACATAAATATGACCTAGTAATAGTAAGCAGCAGATATCATTCACTATACCCCAGAAATACAGTTTTTCTTTATAAAAATTCATGGTGAGATAACAAGTGGTAAAATGCCTGTAGCATGCTTAAGGATGGTACAGTATTTTCTGTTTTTCCATTTGCTGGGTGTGCTAACACTGACTTCTAAATTTGCAGATTTGCTGTGTCCTCAGTCAAAATTAGCGATTATATGGCCTGTAAACTCTGATAACTATTAATTCATTAAATATTTTTCTTTCTTTCTTTCTTCATTTCTCAAAATTGTTACTTAGGTGACATTGTACCTTTTATTTTCCCAAATAAATGTAATGGCTAGAGAAGTCTTGGCCTACACAAAATTGTCAGTGACTTAAGTGTACCTAGGCTTTACATCGGGTTACTGAGTCTTCCTTTCTGTTGGGGCATAAGGGCAGATTCTGAAGCAATTCATAGAGCACTACTAGAAATTATGAAATTATTATTTTTTTTTTTGGTAGCAAAACTCGAACCCTGTTGAATGCACCAGAGAGAAAAAACAGCCAAACATTACATTTTCTTGGCTTTATCACCCTAGGTAACATGAAGTAGGGAGTTCTTTTTATCTTAGAGGAGGGGTTTTTGTTTACTTTTCAGTATTTTATCTGAATGTATTTCGCACATTTTCAAGATTTTGGGGGTTACATTCAGGCCAAAGATCATGATTAGTGTGTCTGTTGCATTCCACACTTAAAAGCGAGTGGTTTTAATGTAATTCAGCTAGAATGGGAACCAAAGGAAATTAATCATTCTGTAATAATAGTCCTATAAAATCTGTGACCTATCAGAAATACTGACATTGGACTCAGTATAGCAGACAGATTGCAAAAAACAGCAGGAAAGATTGTTTAACAGATAGTTTTAAGAAATATGAGTAAGAACCAACTCTGCCTTAAACAAAATTAATTTAATTCTCAAAAAAAAGGTATTTTTACAAGTGATATCGTACTTTAATGATTCATTTAAAAATCTCAGTTTGGTTTCCTGTAGAAATATATCTGAAAACATGAACAACAAAATTGCAGCTTTGTTAAGATTTTTGTAGTCTTGGCTTCATAACATGAGGGAAGTGGATGAAGTTGAACACTGCGCTGTCAGGAAACATTGTATTTTCTAGTTTTATTTTTAAATTTGTAGTTGAATTTAACACTTACAAATTTGAGCGATTAATAAATAGCATAGCCTTGAAATGGTCCTTACAGATCTCCCCATCTGCTTTAGCAGTGTTCCCATTACTACTAATCTGAGCTGCTTTGGGGGAAAGATTGATTGTGGGAGTGGTAGTTTGTGGTGTGTGAAACTTGAAGCAATCAGAGCACCATCAAATGCATTTTTCCCTTTTTCCTCAGGGCTTAAACTTGTCATCCAGAAGCATGAATCTGGTATTCTCACTCTGCAGGTCTCAGTTATAATGGCAGGAGACCGTTTAGTGGTGGAGTCTTCGCTTCCTAATGTCTGGGTCCTCCTATGGAAGTTAAGGCTTTATACTGTTTTTTAGTCAGCCAGAGAAGTAAATGACCAAACTGGTTTCCCATGCTGAAGGATGGGTAGAAAGAGATCTAAGAAGAACTACGTGTACATGCTGTGCATGCAAGTGTCCTTACATGACAGTTACAGATATCAAAATGTTCTTAAAGTTACAATTTTAGTTGGAAAAAAAATAAATCAATGTAAATCCCATATAATTGCATACAGATTAAGAGATGTCAAATGAGAGAAGCTGGTCAATATATACAAGAGGAAAATTATTCAGGACACTATTAGCTCACAAAAATGAGCTAAACTTGGCTATTTACACTCTTAAGTCAAGTATAAGTTTTTTACTCAGTAGCCTCCAACCCATCTCTTGAACCAAATCACTCAGCAGTATTTTGGGTTGGCATTTTTTCTATCATCTTCCCTGCTTTTCTTATATTATTCTGTAGTGAGAATGGAAAAGAACTGTGGAACAGTTACTTTCCCTGACAACGAACAGTTGATTCTTGCTCCATTTTCTACTATATTCTCCTTTTTCTACTATATTGACCGCTATAGTGATATATAAATAAAAATACTCTCCTCTAGCAAGGCCAGAATTTAAGAAAACAGTAAAGGAACTTTGCTCAAATGAATGATGAAAATGTCCTTTTTGTCTGTAGATTTTAATGCTAAATCTTCTTTCTCTTCTTCTGTCTCTGTTCTTTGACATTTAGCTGTTAGATTCAATAGCTATCATTAGGACAAAGGTACTATTTCCGAAGAAGAATGTGACTCTTACTTTCCTTTTGCCTTAAGATTTGGCACTGGCATTATTTATACTTTTATCCAATAAAGAGAAGCTTTCTAGAAAGTGATTCATGTTCTGTCTGTTTAAAGAATGCAGAGGCATATACTCCATTCAAAGGAAAAAAAAAGAGATTTTTAGGCCTTTTTTTTATGTCATGTCTATCCTTTTTATATCATTTTAATGGTTCCTTCAGTTTTTATGGAACGGAGGCTTTATTGACTAGTCAGCCTAAAATACAGTGGTAAATATTATATATGAGCTAAATAAGTTGATTGTTATTTTGCCAAGTAGATGTCTGAAAAATATGAAACTTCCCACTGTGATCATCTAAAGAGAAAGCTCATTTAGTCTCTGAAGAAACTATAGCAGTGTTACTTCTTGGTTTTGTTTGCATTTATTGCCAGAAGCCAGCTGAAGAAGTATAAAAAATACACCTCTATGAAGAAAAAGCATTTGAGGAAAAATATTTGGTTTTGATTGCAATAATAGTTCATTCCTTCCATTTTGTAAGCAGCTTTTTAGATGACCCTTCCTCCAGTAATCTGAAATAAACATTGGGTTGCAGAAGGGAAATCCATTCTTCCTTAGTATATATCCTCCTGGTATAGCAAGAATTAATATTGACTGTTTGCATGTTGTTTTCCTTCTCCCAAAACACCCCTTAAACTGGCTAGTACTTGCAAATGCTAAGGAAATAAAAGCAGCCTCCAGATGCCCAACATGCTAAGCTTGTTCTGACCCTCGAACTACCATATTTCTAGAGCTGTAACAACTGTAATTGGCCTTAGGACAGTAAAGTGAGGAAAAGATTTACCAACTAAGGAGAGCGAACTCATGCTAAAAGGCTAAAAGCTACTGTAAATAAGTTTGTCTGCAGATGGAAGTTAGATGCTCCTCATGTGCAGGAGAATATATTCTGAAGTCTTTGAAGGGCTCACTGGAAAAGTTAACAGCTGTGGTGTTCCAGTGTTGGTGAAACTAGACACTTGGCTTCTGGCTCCAGAATCAGAATACCAGGCAACTAGTAAGATTTTTTAAAAGTTGGGCCATTAAGAGAAATTTTTTCTTTTTAGGCATTTAAAATGCACATTATCAAGTTTTGTATACAGTTGAGTTGATTGATCTTTTTTTCAAAGAAAGCTGCAGTGATTATGTCAGTGAGTCTAAGGAAAACATTAAATACTATAAAACTCTTGATAAACCCACAGCAGTGGCCGCCCTACAGCTGAGAGTGTGAGGCCTGAGTTACATTGCTGCAAATAAGGATTATCAATCAAAATCATTTTCTCAGCCAAAACATGCCTTATTCTGCTGAAGAAGGAAAATTCACACCCATTTGCATGAGAACAGGAATGGAGGAAGAGAGAAATGACCAAAGTTCACATGAATCACAGAAGGTTCTTAAGGAAATCACAGAATATTTGAGGTTGGAAGGTGCCTTTGGAGATCGTCTAGTCCGACTCCACTTCTTAAACCAGGGTCAGCTACAGCAGGTTACTCACATCCATGTCCAGTTGGATTTTCAATATCTCTGAGAATGAAAACTCCACAACAGTCTCTGGGCAACCTGTGCCAGTGCTCGGCCACCCTTGCAGTAAAAATAAGTGTTCCCTGATGTCCAGAGGGAACCTCCCGTGTTTCAGTTTGTTTCCATCACCTCTGGTCCTGTCACTGGGCACCAATGAAAGGAGCCTGGCTCCCTCCTCTTTTACACCCTCCCTTCAAAGATTTGTGAACCTTGAGGAGATCCCTCTTGGACCTTCTCTTCTCCAGGCTCAACAGTCCCAGGTGTCTCAGCCTTCCCTTACATGAGAGATGCTCTAGTGCCTTCATCATTTTTGTAGCCCTTTTCTGGCTTCGCAACTTTCAAACTGCTGGTTTTTTCAAGGCTGTATGTACAAAGAATAGTCAAAGCAACTCTATAAAGCTTACCGTAAGAGGAATAAGGCAAATTACGGACGCTTCTTCAGGAATCGAGTGATTTCTTTAACTTTTAATGTATGGATAGACTTTGGGTGCTGTTAACCAGTCTCTTGTCACTTGGAAGGCCAGAAGAATGACGGGGGGGAAATAGGTCTGAGAAGCTTTTGTGGCTGGGATGAAGCAAAGCAAAAATTATTAACTCATCTGTTAGCTACAAAAGATGGTGGGGCCAAGACTTAGTGCTTTTGAAGCTATTTCAAACTATTTCTTCCTTCCTTTTTGAGTGGTACTGAGTTCTGGAATGAGTTGTGAAGGGTGCATGGATGGAGGTGTGTAAGACTCATATTAACAGAAAAATTCATAGGTTCTTGCATCTTTTAAGGGCCTTGAGACAGGTCAAGTTGAAGAACGACTGAATGTAATGCCTTCACAACAGGCACATGTACATTAGTATTTTATTTAGGATGAAAAGTATTATTTTGAAGGAGATGTTCTGACCATCCCACCTTTCAATGTTTTCATTACTGTCATGGAAACAGTGCTGGAGTGTAGGAAGTGAAGGCTGAAACCTAACCAGATGTTTTTCTGCAAATCTCACATGCACCACAAGATTCTGTAGCAAAAACTCCCAAAACCTCAGCAGAAGGTGCTTTGTGCTACAGAACCACGTGTTGCGGTGCCCTGCTTGCTAAAGATAACGCACAATGCAAGCACAGGAACTGGTTTTCTTTGTCAGTCACAGACAGCTAGACCATTTTGAGGTGGAAAGCCCCCTCTTTTTCGGAGGGAAGTTGACAACATGATGGGTCATTTGTAGTAACAGCTTCTTTGTAGCTGAACCCATACAAAGTGTTTAGATGAAGCTTGCAAGTCAGAGTTCAGCCAGCACAGGAGCTAACTTCACAGCATCTGGGCAGATGTTTGATTTCCTTCAATGCTGGTGTTGTTTGTATGGGGATATGAGTTGTTTTCTTTGAAAATGTTGACACTTAAGCTAATGATCTGAGCAAACGTACCGTAACATATTTATATATATGGATACACACATACACAAACATACACACGTGCACACCAAATGTACTACAGTGTTCATAAAGCTCTGTACTCTAACTGCCTTCCTTCAAGTTGTTTCTCACAGAAATCCTCCTGAAGGAACTTCTGCTGATACACATGTGAAAAAAATCAGTGCGTCCTCAAACAGCCATTTCTATGTAAAATACATTAATGCAGTTAATTAGTATTGACCTTTTAGAATATTCATCATGCCATTGCTTTATTATCCTGAAAGTTCACTTTAAAGGAGGTATAGCTGGTCCTGCAGGGAAAGGCTGAAAGAAATCTCAGCTGGGTTTTATTTTTATGCTAATGTTAGAAAAAAGTAAATGGTTTCTGCTGGGTAGCCTTAATTTGCAACATCATTACACATACCATATTTATTTTGTGTTATTGTAAACTTTCTAAGATTATATTATTCATCAGATGATTACTTGGGTAGAACATGAAAGGTATTTGTACTGAAATAGCTGAATAGTCATGCTTTAGCGTATTTTCTTGCAGAAAAAAAGTGTCTTTATCCAAATAAGCAAAGTAATAATGATCCCTCAAATACCACTGCAAGTCCATTGAAGATTAATAATCATGAGTAATATTAAGGATCTTTTAATACAGTATATGAATGATTTCTTCTAAGTCTTCAGTCAGTTTGTGTAAAGATACATGATTTTTGTTGTTTACCTGAGTTTCCATGTTTTCTGATAATGTTTTGCTAGAGCTCTACTCTGCAGACTTCATCTGCTGTTTTGTAAAGAAACTCAAATGTGATGAACTAATAGTAAGCCTATCAAAAAAACGGCTAATGCAGGTCATAGCCATGGCTGGTCATTTTTGTACTCCCCCATTTAGACTTCCCTCATTAAAAAGAAACATCTCTTGAGATGTAGTTTCTGTATCTGCAGTACCCAAATTACAAACAGATGCAAAGAAACAGACTTAAAATCTACATGTCTTTTTATACACACATTCTTTTTTTCAGAGTTTTCAGAGTGCTAAAATATGCTTCCCACTGCATTTGAGGCTTACACCTTGCAAAATCCTAGTCTGGATTTCTACAGTTCATAATTTCTTTCAAATTCCTGCTGCTCTATTGGGGTTATTCCAGTGCTTCTTACTTAACTAGGTGGGGGCACTACTAGATTTTCCAGTTTACAAGTTACTATGGTACCTACTAAAGCGAGGTTTAGGGGACAGTCACTCCAAAACAGCTGCCGTCTCAGCAGGGCTAATGGAAGTGTTTGATATTTGTCTATGAGGTCACGTAATGAGCTAAATACATTTATCTCATTTTCATACTAATATCAAGTATATTTGATAATCTCCAGGTTACCCTAACAAATGCATCTGTTTTTATAAATGTAAATGGAGTCACTGAAATTTCTGCTCTAACATTTTTACACAGACTTGAAAAGGAATTATTCATAAATCAAAGAAATTGCAGTTGGTCAGTGAAGTGCAGGAAGCAACACCGTTCTGCCGCATCAGTGCTTGCATCTCTACAGCAGCAGCAAAACAACCTTCCTTTGGATGGGAGGGCTGTCTAAATCATCTCCCCAATAAGTCAAAGAGGTAAATAAATTTGGGAATTGAGAAGAACTGAATGTGTGTATAACTCCCAAAGAGCACCCAGAGAAATAATCTATAAACCCCAGTATGTTTCAGTAGGAACAGATGCTTATTAAGGGCGTGGAACAGGAATGCAGGACAGCAGGATTCCTGAGGGTGTCTCTGGGAGCTGGATATGTAGAGAAATCTTCTAGATTTGATGTTCACACATGTAGTTTAAGTATAGATTACTATGAACATTTGCAACTGTTTTCTATTTTACATTTTCTTTAAAGGGCTTTTTATTCTACCCTGAGTTAAAGGAAATGTTGAGGTACAAAACACTTCTTACACATTTAGGGGAGAAAGCAGGCTTGAATACAAAACCTGGACTGCTGGAGACACTTTTGCAATCTCCTAGCTTTACAAGTTATTTTTCAGGCTTGACACATAGACATAACTTGGCGCAGTCTGAAAGTTCGCATACAGAAGCCAGGAAAGGAACTTTCCCACTCAGAGATGGGTGACATTTAGGAAGGCTCTTCAGCGTGAAAGTAGTAGCAAGTTCACATGAACGTCCCGAGTCCCAAAGGTGCTTACGGTTGTACATACTTGAAAATAGAAAGACAGCCTTTTACTAAGTGTATTTTCAAAACTTACCACAGAGGGGCCACACTTTGTCCAGAGTCTGTGTATGCTGCTGTTCTGCTGTATAAAACTATTTCTGCTGGATGACACAAGAGTGAAAGTGGGCGATTTGGGCAGAGCGGCGGGTAGATACACGGATGTGATGAGATACCTGTGTTCCCCTGAACTAGTTTGTTCTTTGGTGTCTGGTTTAGGTTCCAGGAGCAGGCATCCAATAAAGCATAATTAAAACACCTAATCTGATTTTGCCAGTGCTGTTGTTCCTGCTGCTGCCATTCATACTGTCAAAGGACAATTACTCTCATTAACCAAAAGAAAGTACTGTTTAGGGGAATGCAAATTCAAGGAATCTTACTCAGCGCTTGGCCTGTCATAAAGGTAAGCAATCTCTGACTGTCTGCTAAAACTTTACACTTCCCATGGGCAGTGAAGCGGTGAATTTTTAACCAGTGTCATGCTTCTTTCTATACCTGATGATTAATGTGCTGGTAAAAACTTTATGCACACTTAATCATTCATAACCAAACATATCTGATTCTGTGCTGCTAAAAGCTTCAGCATTTATAATTAAATGACATCAGCAGAAAGATACCAGCTAAATCTGGAATGAGATAGTTTGAAAGCTTAATGATAATGTTTAAATCTTCCTCCATATTGCACTTGTGGCATTTAAGGGCGTTTCTTGGTGTTTTTCATCATGAGGGAGGGAAGAGGTAATAGCAGCTTCTTCACAGTGTTTTCTTGGGTACACTGCATTTTCTTGGCTGGGGAGAAAAAAATGGGGCAGTGCTGCAAGAGCGGTGTAGACATTTTTACAGGAATATATACTACAAAGTATGTTTGAAGCCATAGGCATGAATTTTCAGTGCATAAGTTTGAAGAAAATACTCAGGAAGACAACTGTTGGCTGTGAAGATTGTGAAGAGGAGGGGACGGACAGTCTTGGGATCCTGCTTTCTATCTAGGGACTCTTACTAAATTAGGGTGTTTGTCAGAAATAAAGCAATGCCGAATTACAAGGCAGTCCCATCTGCTGTTCCTTAACCTGCGTCCCCATAGAAGAGAAGGAAATTTAACTTTTATCTCCTAGCCTGTGAGAGGGGGGGTTGAACCTCTGAAGGACTGGATAAAAGTTGAGGCATTAGTGCCTCTGTTTTTAATGGCAAACAGGGACTGCAGAGCCAGAGGGGTACGCATGTTCTCTGGTCACACCCTGAGCGCGAGCTCAGTTTAGAAATAACACAGTTCATGAGTTTTGACTAGATTTACATGGAACTGTTGTTTCTTGTAAATTCAAGAATATAGCCTCATAATTTTTCATATTGTTTCTTCCTATAGCTTTTACGATTTATCAAAACTCATCGAATGTAGCATATCTTAGATCAAAAACTAGTATTATCTAAAACACGTATGTGTATTTAAGAAAAATTACCTATGGATGTAAAGTGTTTCTGTGAATGTTTGGAAGTAGACTTTTCGTATTTTCATGTAATCCACTAAATAAATAAATAAATACACTTTAAAACCCAGGTTTTAAAACAGACTTTTCACTGTTTTTTTTCTGTTGGGAAGATGTTAAGCAATAGTAAAGGGGAATAAATTACAAGATGAAATGTTTCCATTCTGATTTATTTTTTTTTCCCTTATTTTGTGGTCCCCTAAAGCAGGTGTAATAGATGGATCAGTGGTCTAATTTATTAATTCCCTGAAGTTTGAAAAAGATATCTTAGGGCAAAAGAATGTGGAAGCTGTCTGAAGCAATGCAGTATTCAATTATTTATTTGCCTCTCTCCTTAAAGACTGCTTCAGTTCCAGATCTTCCCATTTCTCCTATATAATTAATGGGAAGTATAAAATACAGCTCAGAGAAACTTGGCTGGATTTGAAAGCATGTATGCATGTCATTTCTTTTGTTCATCATAGAAAGTACATAGGCATATGCATGCCAGTTTCTGCTTATTTGTTCAGCAAATACTTGGCATGTCACGTGTTTCACTATGTCCTGAAACTCAAGACACCTGTTTTGCCAGACAGGTTAGTTGTAAGTATAATTTGCAGGAAGATATCTGCATAGATGTATAAAAAAAAATTATAGATTTATAAGTGGATATATTTATAATATTTTTTAGGCCTAAACCATTATTTTAACTTAGTAGTTAGACATCTGAAAGCTACATATTCCTATTTGTTTACTCACCAGAGACAATGTTTTACAACAGAAACCTTCACTCTAAAATATAGAAGGGATGAGGGCATGTTCTTGGAAGGTAAAAGGTTTAGGCATACTCTCCCGGCTGAGAAGAATGCTGAACCCAGATCTTCCATTTAAAGGGTAGATTCTAAGGTGAGAACCACCACTGTGTTCTTCAGCTGCTTCTTTGCTTCTGTTTCTTGAAAAAAAATTAAGAAACCAACTGATTGCCTCAAATGTGATGTGTAAAATCAAAATCGTTGAGGAGATTCCAAGTTGTTCATCCCAGTACTTCAGAAATCCCCAAATAGATTCCAGATCCCATCCCTCTTCTGCTTTTGGGTTTTTGTTAGCTTGGCATAATCAACCAGTCAACAGATGCCTTACTCCTAGACACTCTCTTTTCCCCACCAAGGGAAATGCCCAGATGGGAATCGATAGCTACAAGCTCCGACTGCCCATGCTCTGAACCAACTTGGCATCAAACTCGTGAAAGTAAAACTTTCAAAAATCAGGGGCTAGACTTTTAAAAGTATTTATGTGCCAAAGAGTATTTTAAATATCAGGCTTTGCACAGCTGAGGATCTGAAACTCCACCGTTTCATGCCTGTGGCACTTTGGCTCCTAAATACACAGGGGACATTGAAACACGTTGACTTGTGCATCCATTCATTGCAGTAAATTGTAGATAGTTGTTAGATGATGATAAAAATAAGCCTGGGTGTCAAACAAGGTTTTCAAAATATAGCAAATGCTAGTTTGCTTTTTTTAAAACCAACTTTTGAGACAGATAAATGTGATAAAGACTATTTAGAACACTATAATTAGATTCCTTACTCCTGGCTGTCACATATATTATTACCTGTATTGAGGGAAAGTGTGTGTGTGTAGGAAATTTATGAGCTGATTTGTATATTAAGAATTCTGCAAGAAATATAAAAACTGAGTGATATTGTTGAACACAGGATATGCTTTGTGTTTGGATTCCCTATGTAGTTTCTAGATAAGTAAAATCCAGTAAACATAGCATTTCACTACTGATGAAGTCTTCAGCATTTCCAATAACTGAAGACTGGGCAGTCTTGTCAGGGAGACTTGTATATATTGTTTTCCACAACAAATATTTTAAAGTGTAGTGCATACTTTTTGCTTCTATCTCAAAACCTATGATATAAAAAAATATGCCTATGGATAAATGCATTCTCTTTCAGTGCAGCCCTCTCCCAGGTTTGCTAAACTGATCTGCGTAACTCACAAGATTCTCTGTAAGGAGGCAAATGCTCTATTGCAGTCGCAAGCACTACTGTTTTCTTAAAATTCAGATCCTGTTTTACACTCTGATGTCCTAATCTGAGCCTTTCAACAGGAGAAAACAGATGCAAAAATCATACTATTAAGTGTGGTAAATATAGTGATTTATAGAATTCAGCCCTTGCAAGTTCTCTATACAGAGGTTAACAGAATTATTTATTTCTCTGTGTCTGGAGCTGATTTAGCACTAGAAACCCCAAAGTAAGTACAATTTGCCCTTGAACAGTAGTATAGTTTAGGAATGTAAGGCAGTTTCTTTATTTTGAAAGTTGTGTGAGCTGTGTGGATAACAGATTTCTTAATTTGCACACATTATGTAGATGTCTCATATTGTTTTTAATGTTTAGTTTACAGTAACCCAGGTCATGATGTGTGACACTGGAAGCAGGGTGAATGAAAGCAGAACCTTTCCCTCCCGTCTGTGGGAAAGGAAAGAGTGGGGAGGAGGAGAAGTGTCTTAACAGCTGTCATTGACAAAGATTATTTAAAAGCTGTAAAAGCCTTCATTTGCCTTCAGGAGTTGTGACATATGGTCAGAAATGGTTTGAAGATTTATTGTCATCTTTGTTGGATGAGATTCAAAGTGTTCTTTAACAAGGATCTTGTCCCTCATCATCCTTGGAAAAATCCTTCAGAAATTGTAAAGCATACAGAAAGCAGACAGAGCCTCAGATTTTTTCTTGATTTGTTTGGGGTTTTTTTTGTTTGTTTGTTTGTTTGTTTTTTTTAAGAAAGGCAGTAAGCAGGGTTTCCGGATGAAATAAAAGAAATATTCATGGTAAAAGTGAACCTTATTTTTTCTTGCAGTCTAGTTTTTTTACCTGACACCATTTCATCATATGCATCAATGACAGATTGTTCCTTACCCAGTTAATTCAAATTTCAGGTGCAAACTGTGCACACTACGCATCACAGGGTCATGGAGGCATAAAGCTTCTCCATGCAATTACAGCTATCCATTTTGTCTGGACTTCCCTCCCCCCATAGTTAGATGTGGATTTCACAGTTTGAAGGCGTGATGAGACCTTTCCACCCATAAAAGCCCATCAAAACTTGTGAGGCCAAGAAAGCGACAGGCAGGCACCAAATGACAGGCTGCCTGATCAACCAAAGTAAAGGCTAATGGCAAAGGGAAGACAATTGCTTGAGCATAGAAATGCTTAGAACCAAAAATAGCCCCAACTGCACCTCTTAAAATGGTAATGGACAAATCTTCTCTAACTTCATTTTCCGAGCTGAAGGTACGTGGAACAATACTGTGCCTGCTCTTGCTCCCACGGACTGCTGCACCTGTGGGAATTCAGAATAAAGCCCATCACGGCGAATATTGAAAGGCACATTGATCTTAAGGTATACGAGGTACCAGTGAGATATGGCAAAGGGCACCTTTCTTATCCCTCTTAAATTTTGCATGTCAGACTGATTTAAGCTTTAGCTGAATAAAATCCTCCAATTTTAGCAGGCTTGACAAGAATTTATTGTGTTCCAGTAAGAAAATAACACAGAAACATAATACTCCAATCATATTTTTAAAGGTAGCTTCACAGTATAAAGTTATGGCGCTTGCACGGTAGAATTATAGTTACTTTCGGATTCAGTGTCCTTGGTTGTTTCCTGAATAACAATAATATATCACATAAGCGGGAAAAGAATCATCTACATATGTAAAACTTCTCCTTGTCTCCTAGCTGGGGTTTGAACAGAGCCATTGCAAGCAGGGTGGGGACAGGACTTGGCCGCCACGTTAGTGCTCCACTGGCTCCTGGTGGGAGGCGAAAGGCCCCGTGCAAGCCTTGCACGCTTTCATGACGACCTCATGAAGACCACGAGGGAGGTGGTACAGTAGTAGTGACAGGCAGAGAAGCCACGTAAATGCATTTTCACCAGGGCTGCTTGGAGCACAAGGAATCTGAAGAGCAATAAGGGGAAGACGGACTTGGTGTGACACTTGGCCAGGGAGTTTTATCACTCCCTTGATTTTGTCGCTGTTGTCACTGAAGTTTTCTGCTTCTTTTGGGAGGAGGGAGAGTCTCTAAGTAACTCCATGGCATGCTCTTTGCCGTGTTTCCAGGTTGGATGAAATCTCAGCCAGGATTACATAAAAATAAACCCACTCATTCCAGCATACTACATCAAATCTGCTGGAAGGTTCTGGCTACACAAGTGGTGGCAAATTAGACCTGTCCAGAGCTGTCCTCCGGCAGTGGGGCCAGCAGACCTGTCGATTCAGCTCCCTTTACCTCCAGTGTTGCTGCATGCAACAAGCCCGTGGGCACGGTGGCTGCCACGTGCCACTCCTAACTCCATTTTTTCCATACCTGCCACTGCAGGAAGGAAGATGGTCCATAACTGCCCTACGTCAGGGTTCTTTTTCTGATAATGTTTTTACCTGTTTTATTCTTTCTTCAAATGCCCCAAACTTTCTACGGAGCTTCATTCTTCCTGGCAGAAGCTTTGTTTTCCTGGCAGGAAGACCTTCCTAACCCTCAGGCTGTCTTCTTTAGTCTTGATTTGCATAAATTTGCATAAACCCACCAATATAGGGCCTCCCATCTGCTTGCACGATTATCGCTGAGTGGTAGGAACAACACGAATGTTCGAAATAGAGCTGCCAAACCTGCCTGAGATGCTCTCCTCTCTCACACAGGGGCTGCTGCCGTGCAGCAACTTGAAACCAAACTTCCAGGTGTGAACGCCACCCACCACAGTGAAAAACTTCCCCCTTCCAGTCTATCCAAGGGTTCAGACTGGCACATACCGTTCCTAGAGGAGCACAGAGGTGGTGGGAATGTCACCGGCAAGGAGAAGCAAGCAAGGAGAAGCAAGGTCCTCACGGACTGCCCTGGTACTCCTGGTTGTGCCGGCAGGGAATTCCATGCTGTCGGAGAGGCATGGCTGTACCAAATACCTGCTCGGCAAAGCAGCCACCACTTCTGCGCCCCTGGAAAGGGCTGTCTTCCTAGTGCCCATCTCCATGTCAGGACTATGGGATGGAAATAAAGGAGTACAAAAAAACAGAGGTGTCCGCTGCAGAGTGGAAGAGGAACCAGCCTTGATAAGGAGGAAAAAAAATACTTTTCTCTCCACACCTACATCTTGAATAAGCAAGATGAGCTATCCAAGATGATAGCAAAGCAGTCTTGGCCTTTTGTGAGTGATGAATCAACGCAGGCCCGTGTATGGTGCCTCAGAAATTGCTCCAACAGGATATGCTTCACAGTATTATTCGGTTTCTGAGATGCAGAACTAAGCCCTAACAGTTTTCTGAATCACTTGAGATTTGCTCCTTATTAATGCTAATTTAAATCTTCTTGAGGGAGTTGGTAGCACATCTGTCACAGGCAGAAAGTCTCCCTTTTTATTTTTATTTTTAGGTTTTTTAGGAAGGAAAGATTATACTTGGAAGCAAATCTTAGTCATTTTCATTTGATTTTTTACATGAATCACTGAGGTACTGCTCCATGACTTAAATTAACCCTGTTGATACAGTTATATAGAAACTCACACTCTCCAGTGGCCTTTAATTCCTAGTCTTTCTTCAAACACCTGTTTTTGAACACAGAGCCAAGGCATATATATGGCATATAATGGCGCAAATATATTACTAGGAACTTCAAATACCCTGTCCCATGGATACTTATTGTCTCATTAAATAACTTGTGAAAAGGAATTTGAATTATCCACATTACATGATAGGTAGGAGACCTGCGTAATGAATTTGTAAGTTTATCCTAATCAAATGCTGTTTTCCAGATATAATTTCTTGACTAAGCCCTGGGCTAAGGACAGCTCGGTAGGGGGCTAATTATAGTGGTGCTACTAGTATGAAAAATAGTTGCTTTCCCTTATGGGAAAGTTTCGGTAGACTACTAGGTCAAGATAATGAAGCACTGTTTGGCAGTCTGGGAAACTGCAAATAACAGTTGCTTTTCTTAGAAGCAGAAGTGATGTAGATGATTCTGATGAAATCTGTGAAATTCTGTGAAAGACTTGCCATTGCTTCCAGAGAGTAATTCCGGAGAGTAGGACAAATAGGCTACTGTACTTTATTTAACATACTACATTAGAAATGTCAGCATGCATGAGAATAACGTATCATGTGGGTGAAGGAACCATTGCTTCTAAGAGGAAATCAATATATAATAACCGCTAATATCAAGCCTCTATTCAGTATAATGGGGGACAGCATTTTCAAAGAGCCTGCAATATGCCTGCAATATGCCTGCAAGGATCATTCACTTAGCACTCCAAGAAAAGGTGCTATAACTGATCTTGCCATTCATGCATCATAATACCCATTTGTCCCTTACATTTTGGGTTTACACAGTGAGCTGTAACTCTGTAGATACAGAGGAAAGTAGAACCTTTCTTGTAGCTGTACAGAAATAGACATTAATTTTACTGTTGTGCATACATTGTAAGAAGGGAACAGAATCACAGAATCTCTGGATGTAGGGTAATAAGCATGTTGGAGAAATCTGAATTATATGGATTACAGAATGCTAGGACAATCAGGCTTTTGGCTTAGGCCTTAACTGCTATGCAGCTATTAGCATGTTGCATACCAAGGTCAGGGAAGATTTACTTCATTTTTCTGGAGTGAAGATGTATATTTATGTGGTCTCAGAGGAGGAAGAGGCAAGCAGATCTGTGTTTGAATTCTTAGGTATTGTTTAAAGACTCTGAGGTTGGATTCTGAAATTATTTTGCATGTTTTTTTGTTGCCACTGCATCTAGTCTGTTTTAGTTTTAGTTTAGGGAATAGCTTAATACAGTGCTCTCAGTGGAGCATTTGTTTCCCATTTAAACACTGCCAAAATTTGCAGTACAGAGTGTAAAATTAATGAAAAAAATACTGGTATATGGTTTTCTAACATCAGCTGCAGTTCACTGTAGTTCTATAGCTATGGTGCCTACAGGGTGGATGAATGAATGTGCATGGTTTATAAGGGGACTGGGTCATATGGATCTTTCTAACATCCTTTATGTCAAAGCTCCACCCTTATCTCTAAGAAATTTAGGAAGTCAGCCAAAAACTGTGGGAAAACAGCATGATCTTCCCTATATGCCAAAAGTGTCATGGAATTTCTTTCTTACTATTGGTTTGGTTCCGATAGGATCATCCATATTTTTCTCTCTTATTTTTTTATTACATCTTTTGTCATTAAGAACTATTACTTAGAACAAGTTCCCTATCTTAACTTTCTAATGGTTATAGATGGTTGGAGAAGTTTTGACTTTCTTTTGTCTAATGAAATGTTGCAAAATTGGGCCTTTGAGATGTATGTGCTTCTGTCTCTTTTACTTCTTATTGGAGGGTGTAAAGAAAAAAAGGCTGATAAAATACAATGGCATTCACAGGTTGGAATGAAGGGCTGCTTTTCAGAATGCAATACATAACCAGAAGTGAATATGAGAAGAAAACAATGCACCAAAAATGGGAAACCACAGAAATACAGCACATAAACTGTAATCCCAGAATTCCTCTTTTGCCTTAGGAATGCTATGAATGGTCATTTTTGCTTCTGTTTTATAATCAATAAAACATTTGCAGTCCTTACTAGGGACAGACAAAAACCTCAGAAAATAATAACTTGTCTAAGTATGCATACATAAGTACATATTTTCTATTATGATGGAAACACAGACAGAGAAGTAACTTACCTTAGAGATAAAGATGAAAAAAAGAAAGGGTTGGTCTTTGGTTTAATGTTGTTGGAAGTCTTCCTAAGACTTCAGCACACAGCTCTGAGGGTTTCTTTTCTGCAAATTTTAGACCATACACAATTTTGAAGAATTGGTATGGCGCTCTCATCACTGGATTGAAATGTCAGTAAGAGCAGTGGTGACGGCGTTTGACAGTCTAGTTCAAAGAAATTTGAAGGTAACAAGTGTATGTTTTTCTCCTCGGTGCCCAGGCATAACTGTGATGAGCTTTGGAGATACTGAGTTTTGAAGGAAACCCATTTCCTTTCAAAAGTATGAAAAACAAACTGATGTGTAGGTCTCTACAGTATATGCAAGGTATGAGTAACCCTGTCAGATTTACTCTTTCAGCATTCAGCAGACTACTTAAGGAAAGATATTAATTCATTTTTAATGTTAGGAAAATATAGTCATTAAAAAGCAGATAACATAAAATGCCAGAAATGCTTTTAACATTACACGAAGTGCACTACTTGCCTAAATAGCTTACTACTTTTGGAGGTCTAGATATGCTGAGGTATTAAATATTAAAATAGAGGTTGCTTTTTAAAATGCAGTGTTTCTTATCAGAAAAACAGTTTGAACAAGCAGTGCTGTTGTATAATGCATGATGTTGCTAATAAGAGAGTCTTGGAAAATAATTTTTCACGCTGTAAGAGTGACTGGTGTTTTGAATAAGAAAGATTCTTTCTGTGTTCATGTTCTCTTAACACATATATAACAGTGCTGTCAAGCTGCATGCGACTGAATTTGCAATACATTTTGAGTCGCATGAGGTCCATTCTGGTCTTTTATCCTATTTTGTATATTTACTGGTTATCAACTCTGTTAGCAGGCTATACGTAACCTTGATTGAAAAGTCATTCTCAAAGAGTAGTTATCAGTGCTTCAGTGCTGATTTAGATGAATGTGTTGGAAGGGTTCTGCAGGGTGTGTTCTTTGTCTGGTGTTATTTAATATTCACAGTATTGATTTGGATGAGACAATAGGAACAATGCTTATTCAATTTTCCAATGACACTAACCTGTTCACGGTTGAACCTGCAACATTAAAGGAGAAGATTCTGACATGTTGGAGAAACCATTGGGAGGAAAATAGGGTGAACTTAAATGAAAAAAAATTAATCTGGGAGAAATAACAGTTTAAGTACAGGCTAGGGAATGGTTGATTATGTAACATTTTAAAGAAGAAAGTTTCTATGGCCACAAGGCATTACAAACTGAGCAGAAGTCAAAACTGGCATGATATTGCCAAAAATCCCCAAAGTATATAGTGGGAAGGATGGGCAAAAGCATTTTCAGAACGATTTATAAATATACTTTGTGCTGTGATGCAGGGGCATTTTGTCCAGGTTTGGACACAACTGAGAAAGAGCAATTGCAAATAGTCCAGCCAGAGTAATAACAATTACGAGACAATATAACCTCTGAGAAAAGGTGGATGAAACTGAAGTTTTTCAGTTAAAAAAAAGGCTTTAAATGTGAAAAAAGTAACTATTGAAAAACCTAAAATTAAATGGTAAGTTCTCCAGATCTATGAAAAAAAAAAAAAAAAGAAGGAAATAGGCATTTGACATGATAAACTTTCTAACACTAAGGCCATTGAAGCACTGAAATGAGAGCTTGAGAGAAGATTAGACAAAAATCTTTCAATGATGGCAGAGACATTGAGAAGTGAGAGTTGGACAAGTGCTGTGTATTTGGTTCTGAGAGAGATTTCCTCAGCACAAAGAGCAACTTTTGTCCAGCCCAGATGACATTCTTCATCCTGCAGAAAATAAACCACAGTCTTACTTCAGTATTGACTTGAGATTGACTAGAGTGCCCAAACCTTTGACCTTATGGATCAGTGATATTTAAACTTTGCTATGATTTTTTCATGGTAGAAGTTATGTGTTAGTAAGAACTAAGTAGTGGAGCTGTGGGGGCTTTTGGGGTGTGACTTTGAATTTGTATTCAAACGGACAGACTAACACACTTTTTATCTATGCGAGTATTTCTTTTAAGCAAATTCCGACGGCACTGGAAAATTTTCAGACCAAATAATTAGAAATTGGAAGCAGATGGGCACTGTGTTGTTACTGTGTGCTTAAGACTATATGTGAAAGTCTATTTTTTATTTGTTTGGTTTGGTTTGTCTTGGTGATAGCATGCAATGATATGGCTTAAAAGCAAGTACAATAACATTTTCACTCAACATTAAATAATAAATGATCACTATTATGGGAAAATGAGAGGCTTCAAATAGCCCATATGATAACATGGAGCTAAATGACCTGAGAGGAAGGGACATCAGACTGGAAGGATCTGGATTCAGTTTTTGCCCTTGACTTGCCACTGACTGAGCAAATCACTTTGTCTCTTCCTTTCCCCCTGGCCCCACTTGCCTTATGTAAGCTAATTCTTTGGAAAAGAGTACAATGCGTGCCTCTCGCTGCGTGTTTAACAACATGGCCACCCTTGTTCCACTGGGTACTTTAGGGAACTATTATTATTTAATAACAACAACAATGTAAGACAGAAAAGGAAAGGTTGTAAGTAAAGTTCATATGCACAGCACACTTCTAGTCTGTTTAGGCACATGAGGCCTTGCAGTGAGAGATTAGTACTATTCAGCCAGAATTTGCCTTGCTGCTTATTCCCTTTAAAATATTAATATTCTTCACTTACTGTGCTATTCACAGCAACAACAATAAAAGGAACTGAGTAAAAAATTTTCATAATAGTCAGTCTAGTAGTCTGGATATAGTCCTTGTGTAATCCCAATCCTGTTGTCTTTCATCTCTTCTAGTATTATAAAACTCTTTTTCAGTAAGTACTTTAATTAAGAGGTATACTTAATGCTATAAATATTAACATTGGACATTGTGTGGTAGTTCAAAGAAGGTAGACATATTATCCCCAGACCATTTTATGCATACAGGTTTATATTTACATCTTGCATGCGTTTTTCTTCTGAGTCAGAAGTGTTGATGTGGTAATTTTATAACCCATTGATTTTAAAGTCTACAATTCATAATAAATGTAAACTTTCCAGTAATCCCTTATTTGCAAGCATTGTAAGTGAAATTTTTGGCTGCCTGTGAAAGGGATTAGGTCCCTTGAGGCAATTTTTGGGTAAGAGAGTTCCCTTAGTGTCAGGTAGAATAGATTCTCTGAATTATTTCAGTAGACTAATGCCTCCAACCTAATCAGTTTTGCTGATTTAAGTGGTCCACTCTGGAGCCTATTGTGAGTCACAGCCAGGATTTTCAGATTCAACAACACTTATGACTTTACGGGAATCAAAAATATTCTGGATTCTGATGCATTCTTGACCAGTAGCTTAACTAGAAAACATTAGAATGAACTATTCAAGAAGAAAATTAAAGCTTCTAAGACTGTATTAACCTTTTAAGAAAAAAGGTCTAATTGGATCAGAACTATAGTAATAAAAGTAAATAAATCTCTTAGCTTTTATAGCATGTAGCATTTGGGGCGGGGTGGGGAGGGGAGAACTCCAGAAGAATAAATTGTAACTTTTTGTACTTGCTTGTATATTATTCAGTCTGTTTTCATTTGTTTCGTTCCAAAAATTAGCAATATTGATACATGAGATGATGACGAATGGAAAGCCTGAGATCTTTACTAACACTTGATTGAATTTTTACTACTGCTAATACATCAGCATCTGGAGATCTGAAATCCTATCTAGGCCTAGTTTCTGTTGCAACCTTCAGTCTGCTCATGGTTTCTCATGAAGAAGATAGGGACTGACCTGTAAGTTTAATTTCAGCCTTAGACTAACTTTTTTGAATTCAGTGAAAACAACAATGACTGAGGAAAGCTAGATTTGGCCACACTGAGATACTGAGGAGTAGTGTGTTCTTTAAATAGGCCCATTGACACTGCATCCAATAGGACTATATCAACGTGGTAGCGAAGCAATGTGGCTTACAGATCATACTCAGACTAAAGACTTCAAAAATTGGCAGATTTCTTACGGGGAAAAATATTTTTCTAACATTTCGATAGTGCTTTTAAGATTTGGATGCTACTGATATGAAGTTTTTGTAGAACAGGCTCACAAAATGTTTTAGCCATTTATAATTTATATTATTCTCAAACATTTTAATATATTTTTCTTTTTCAGAAAGATTTCTCAGTTACATTTCTCAAGATTAATGTTTACTTTCTGGAATAGCCATGCACTATAGACTGTTTCAATTTGGTGCTTTTACATTCACATCAAGTGTCAGTTGTTTGAACAGTCTTTTGTGTCTTGCAGTCACCATGGGTAGCTTTGCACCATAATTTAAGTAACTGTAACTTCAGTGTCCAAGCTTGAACTCCCAGCTTCCCTTACAGTCAAGGAAGAGGAATTTCCAGAGAGCAATTAATCTCATCCTGAAATAGGTATCTACGCGGGTCAAACAAGTTTCCTTCTAGTGAAGTCTTATTTTTCTTCATCATTGGACATATCATAATACTCAATTTTAGACATTTAATTTTTAGATGTCTGAAATTAAAGGAGATGATAAATCTTATCCCATTAGACAATGTTACCTGCAATTTCAAATGTTGTTCCTGATAAATTTTATAAATCATTGGTTGAATTTCCAATGAGATCTGTTTATATTTGTCACATACCTTGCACTGAGAGCAGCCTGCAGTATTCAACAGCTGAGAAGCATTTTGATTTCCTGCTCTGAAGTGTCTGAAGTCACTTATTCCCAAGACGACATTGTATGCCTGTGTTGGTGAAAATTATACAGACATTTTTCATGGCCAATATCTGAAGGTGAGAAAATCATACTTTTGTTTCATATCAACAAAGGAAGTAGGATTTGATTTTGTGCTGTCTTTCAACTGGTAATCATTTACATGTGTGCCAAGAACAAAACTTTAGCAAGTCAAAATAGTTGGCTTTATGTAATTCAGATCTGTCAAATCTCATGCGCTGAACTTGAGATTCCTGCCCTTCTCCTCTTTTGATTCCTGTCTCATGTTTCTTTACCACTACACCTGTATATTTGCCATACAGTGCCACGGTCTCTCTCCTACTCCATGAATCCCGCACAAGAAGTGTGGTCTGGGACCTGCTGACCAGCTGCATATACAATATGAAGTCAAGAAATAAATAAAATACAAACAGTGCCCTACTGGTGCTAGGGCATTTCTTGTAGCCTGGTCTTGCTTCAAAGGACCCATAAGAAGTCATTTTCCCTTTTTGCACCCCGTGTGCAGTTATATAGCTGTCGTGATAACATATAGAACATGTAATCATGTATAGTATAGGAGAAAGCTAAGAAACATGTACGTTTGTCTTTACTGCAGAGGTGAAAATGGCAACTAAAGGTATAAGAGTCAGATCCAATCAGTTTTCTGAGGTTTTACGGCAATACAGATATAAAGCAAATCTGAAACAAAATGCTTTGATTCTCTAGGAAATAGCACATTCAGTATATTTTGTCATATGTAAGTAGCAGTATGTGGCTAAAAGAGGCAATGTGGTGTGTGACAACATAAGAAAAAGAATTTGGTAAAGAGAAACTATTACCCCTTAATCCAAAGTGGAACTACTGCGTAATCACCCAAGACCCAAATCAAAGCTGTAAGAAAGACAAATCAGTGAAGCCACTGCCTATCCCTTTCAAGAAGTGAAATCTACCCACAAGAAGCATTTCTCTTCCTGTATGAAGAAAAAAAAAAAGAAAAAGAAAAAAAAGAAACATTCAAATAATGGAAGAATCTGCATATTCATCATTTGTACGGAAATGAAATTTGCTATGGGGACATGATAAGAGTTGCATTTCAGTAGCATTGATAAGTGAATGTCAAAGCATACATTTTTAGGAGACAATCTGGTTACTTTGGCAACTCAAGCATTATTAGTCACTTCTGATAAGGCATCCTTCTTTCATTACCACCTGTGGCCTTTGTCGCTCTGTTTCCTAGTAACATCAAATTGTTTTGATAAAAAGTAATTAACATATTCAGTTGCAACAAGACTGTACATAAATTTGATTGCTTTTTATTGTTTCTTCTCGAGGCAGTATAACAAAATTTAAAAGTAAGCTTTGTTTCCTTTCCTTTTCTTTATTCCTAACCAAGCCTGAGAGAATTACACTAAATTACTGAAGCATCTATATATCCAAGCCCATTAAAATAATACAATTAGGCTTAAAAATGCTGGTTAGGATTGCTGCTTTAGACCAGGGGATAGTTGATTAACAAGGGGAAAAAATAGCCTTGAGTTATAATAAAATAGCAAATGAATATTGTGAGAGCATTGAGAAAGTTGCAACAATTCAGAGATACAGAAAATAGTTAAAAACCCTTTCAAAATATCATTGTGAATGACTTCTGTTGTGAATTACCTTGATTTATTTAACAACGTCTAAAATTCCTGATAGTCCTAAGTCAGGAAAAACACTAACTTTTAAAAAGTTTTGTACAGGTTGCTAGGTTTTATTCAGATGATTGCTCATGTTAACACACAGAAAAAAATACATGTTCATATGTATGTACGTATGTATGCATGCATGTGCTAGGGACTCTATTTTTCAGGATGTAAGATTCTTTTCTTGGTGATGCACTTAATGTGGCAAAGAAGTCAAGGCAGGGAAACTATACCACTGGTGGCAGCAGCAATTCCTGGAATTAAATTACTGATTACTTCAACACATTACAGAACTGCAGAATGGTTGAGGTCGGAAGGAGTCTTTGAAGACCATCTAGTCCAATCCCTCTGCTCAAAGCAGAGTCAACAAGAGCAAGTTGCCAAGGATGGAGTCCAGCTGGGTTTTGAATAACTCCAAGGTCAGAGTCTCCACAACCTCTCTGGGCAACCTCTACCAGTGTCCAATCACCCTTGGAGTAAAAAAGTTTTTTCTTGTGTTTTAATAGAATTTCCTGTGTATCAGTTCATGCCCATTGCCATTTGTCCTGCCACTGACACCACTGAAAAGTGTCCAGCTTGGTCTTCTTTACTCCCACCAAGTACACACTGAGAAGATCACCCTGAGCCTTCTCTTCTCCCATTGAACAGTCCTGGCTCTCTCAACCTCTCCTCTTATGAGAGATGCTCCAGTCCCTTAATCATCTTTGTGGCCATTTGCTGGACTCTCTCTGATATTTCCATGTGTCTCTTGTACTGGGCAGCCCAAAGCTGGACACAACGCTGAGCAGAGAGAAAGGATGACCTCTCTCAACCTGCTGGCAACACTCCTCCTAATGCAGCCCAGGAAGCTGTTCAGGTTTTTTGCTGCAATGGCACATTGCTGGTTCATATTCAACTTCTTGTCCACCAGATCCTTGTCTGCAAAGCTGCTTTCTGGCCAGTCAGCCCCCAGTCTGTACTGATGCATGCGGTTATTCCTTCCCAGATGCAGGACTTGCCACTTCCCTTTGCTGAACTTCATAAGGTTCTTGTTAGTCCATTTCTCCCTTCTTTTGAGGTCCCTCTGAATGGCAGGACAACCCTCTGGTGTATCAGCCACTCCTCTCTGCTTTGTATAATCTGCAGATTTGCTCAGGGTGCCCTCTGTCCCATCATCCAGGTTATGCACTTACTGAAGTCAAGATAAAATACATCCACTGTTCTTCCCTCATCCACCAAGCTAGTCAAGTCACTGTAGAAAACTACTGGTTTGGTCAAGCATGCTTTCCCCTCCATAAATCCATGCTGACTATACCCAATCACCTTCTTGTCCTTCATATGTTCAGAAATGGCTTTCAAAGATATGTTCAGAAATGGCTTTCAAGGTTATTTGCTTTGTCACCTTCCCAGGGACTGAGGTGAGGCTGACAGGCCTGTAGTTCCCTGGGTCCTCCTTCTTGCACTTCTTGACGATAGAAGTGACATTTGCTTTCCTCCAGGCCTCGGAAACCTCCCTGGCTTGCCATGACCTTTTAAAGATATTTGAGAGTGGGGCTGCAATGATGGCAGCTGGCTCCGTCAGCACCCATGGGTGCATCCCATCCACATCCAGATTGAGTTTGTCCATTTAGTTGAAAGGTTCCCTAACCTGGTCGTCCTCCACCAAGGTTAAGTCTTCCTTGTTCTAGGCTGTCTCACAGGTCTCAGGGCAGGGATTGCTGAAGGCTGCTGGTCTTGCCAGTAAAGATCAAGGTGTGGAAGGTGTTAAGCACCTCAGGCTTTTCCATGTCCTGTGTCACCAGGTCTCCATTCCCATTCAGCAGTGGGCCCACACTTGCCCTTGTTTTCCATTTGATGTCGATACACCTGTAGAAGTCCTTCCTGTTGCCTTTCCTGCCCATTGCCAGATTCAGCTTCAGGTGGGCTTTGGCTTTCCCAGCCAAACATGCCTTAATTTTAGACCAGCTAAAATTTTTCAGGGAAAAAATTTACGCAAAATATGTTAGTGTGCATGTGGGGGTGTATTTATTTATATGTTTTAGTGTGTATATACATATGTGCCTGTATCTATTTATGTCAGTAAATTCTATTGTCCATTCAAACAGACTGAAATGTGATTGTATTCCATATATGTCATAGATTTCAGGGGCCTGAAAGAAAAGAAACCCTAAAAATTAGTGCAGAGAGCAGAACTGAGCATTTGACTGCCTGCCGGATTGCTGGTGTAGCACGAAATAACCACTCCATGTCCTTGGAATGTGACCCTGCTCTTGAAAAATAAGTGTCATGGAGGCAGTTACTCAGGGAATTAATTTTAAATTTAAATAGGTGTAATTCAATTCATAATGTGGAAACAGCAACTCAACAACTGGTAAGTCAACACCTTATACAACATTACATACTATACTCATGAAATACACAAAGCAGAAAATTTGTGTCTGCATATGAATGTGAGTTTGCACTCTGGAGTGATGTGTATCAGAGTGTTGACAGTATCAATCCCATTGATTACAATCTAATAGCACCAGTAAATAGCAATTTACAGAGAGACGAGAGGAATACTTCTTCAATCGCTATAATCGAAGGCAGAGAAATTAGAGAATATTTCTTCTGTTGCAATTCAGACAGATATATTAAATATTTTTAGTTTGTGGGGATTTTTGTGTTCTGAAACATGAGAAATTCTGAATATGTTCATTTACAAAATAAAGCACTCTATTAAATATTGTCAAAATATTTGCCATTTTATGATGTCGCAGAAATCTTTTTGTTAGCCATCTTTCGCATTTGTTTTTCTTTTTTTTTCTGTAGATCTATATAGTTGCTAGAAACTCCTGCACATTGTGATCATGGCATTTTCTGATTGACCCTCCCTTTTTTATTAATTATCTGTGATTTTATTTAAGTGTCCAGAAATGTGTCAGTAAGTACTATTTTTTCTGATTAGCTTTGCAAACAGAACTCTCCCTATTCTTTGGAAAGAATGGAAGGAAACTGTTCATTTTATAACGTAGGAATGAGATGATTGCTTGCCATTATCAGCTTTATTTCATATTGTTAATAAATGGGAATATATTACAATTGTATTTATAATATTTATTCAGGTTTTTTATAACAAAACCAAAAACATTTTCTCTAACTAGATATTTCTCATATTGGACTATTGCTGTGACTGAACTGGAAAGAAGCTTAATGTAAATTGTGAATTGTGTACAAATGTTACATAGTATTTGCAGAAAATGAAACACTGCAATTTTAATTTTTTCACAAAGTATTCCCTTCACTCATAAAATATAATGTAAAATTCTAGTAAAATTTGTTCAGACCAGAAATACTAAAATATCCAGTAAGTCACATTTTTTTCAGAGTGCAAAGAAAAATGTATTACAAATTTTCTGTTGGTCAGCCTTGACTGTTACCTTTGAGAAGAGTATGAAGTCTTCATGATCAGAGAAAAGGACAAAATTCAGGAAATAAATTATTTATTAAAAATGATTGCCCCTCTATAGTGACATCATAGAGAGTAATGGTCTCTTTTTACATTATACTGTTCAGGCAAAACTTAATCCACTAGTACATTAATATTTGAATTTGATATTCTGAACTAATTGAGTCAGCATTAGGAAGTTTAATGGAAACAACAATTCAAGACCTTGATCCTGCTATCTTGTTCTTAGAAATAGGCTCTTGCACTCCTCATACTAGATTCTTCCCAGTCTAAGTCACTACAGGAAAGATTGGTGAAAATTCAAAGTAATGTTGAAGCTGTAACAAACATAGGAACGACTTCCACACAGCAAAATTATTATGTCATTTTACACAGTAAAAATCCTTCGTTCAAACATCAGTGAGATCAGCAGTGGTCCTTACTGTTTGTTGCAGTATTGAATTTGTGCCTGGAGCTGTTGGGAATGATCCAAACACACACACTAGCATATATTCAAAAAGACATTTTTTTCTCAGCTTAGCTAGACGTGAGCTCTACGATTCATCTCATCTAATTTCTAAGCCATTTAAATCAGTCTTTTTGTCTAAGTTGTCAGCTAGGTCGTATTTGCAGGTAGGAGAGACAGTCAAGAATTTCTAGAAGGCAGCTAAGTTATCTCCGTTAACTACAGAGAAATGACAGCGGTGAATGTACATACCTGTACATCTGGTAGAAGAGAAACGAGATGCAATCACGTTTCCCTTGGAAGGCTGGCAACAATTCTTTCAGTAGTGTCAGGATCGTACTCATTTTACCTGGTGTAGACTTCTCTACGTCAGATGAATCCCCCTGCCGGATGTCACTTATTAGCCCCTC
Source organism: Buteo buteo (assembly GCF_964188355.1). Classification (NCBI taxonomy): domain Eukaryota; kingdom Metazoa; phylum Chordata; class Aves; order Accipitriformes; family Accipitridae; genus Buteo; species Buteo buteo. The sequence goes on along the minus strand of NC_134184.1, from coordinate 7,462,822 downwards.
TGACTTTGAAAGTACCGTAGCTTAGGTGTAAATGTGGCTAGCCCAAATGGAGACACCTATGATGGAGAGAGATACACAGTTGGAGTGAATAAATCCTACCTTTTTGGTCTCTGAAGTTAAATTATATTTACAAGAAGGGCCATTGTTTATGTTACGGTAGAGTGAGTCAGAAGTTTGGTACCAAGTTCCTTGACTGCCTAGTAGAAGGCACATGATGCAAAACCTCTGTCAGCAGCTGGTTTTTCAGTCTCTGTAAATGGCAAGGGACGTTTTAATGTGAATTTGACTTTAAAAAGATATCTGTGATTATATTCTAGGGAAATACTTGTTACTTTGGGGACAAAAAAAGCCAAAAGCTGAATAAATTTTAGCTTAATTCCTGATCCTTTTGCAGCTCTTTCAGTTTTGAATAGTGAAGGAAATGAATTTACTCACTATCTGCTAAAACACTGCAGCTATGTGGAATGAAAAAAGAACTATAAACTTATACATGAATTTGCATATATATTCCTGTCAGAACCTTGATCTGAAAATCACATATCCAGAGCCAAATCCTAAATACAAATTATATATACTATAACTGTAGTCCCATACGAGATGTGCTGAAATTAAAGGGCTGTAGGCAGAGTGCAATTTTAGGGATATAATTATGGATCAGGATTTATAATTGGAAGCAAAAATAAAACAAACTTGTCGAGCTCAAGCCAACCAATCTCAGTATTCAAAAGATGCTTCACAAGGAATTCCATCCCTTTAGACTGAGAGCTGTTTGAAAAATCTTTCTCCAACAAACACAGTTTTGTGGCAATAAATTCAGAATTTAATGCAGAAAATAAGTTACTTGGATAAAGTAGTAACTGGAATGCATCCCTTTCCAAGGTGTAAAGGGATGGGGACAGAAATTAATATTTATGCATGTGAGGGGGGGTGTTATTAATATTCCATAATTTAATTTTGTTATCTGTAACCTGAAATGTGATTTTGGAGTTATGCCAATATTAATAATTCCTATGTTTATCCATTTGAAAATGATAATTTCTGCACATTTCTATAGAGAGCTGATTAACTTACCTTGTATGTTTGTAAGTCTTACTTCTTTAAAGGGAGTCCATTCAAATGGCACTGTGTGTTGAGGTGGAGATTTGATTTAAATGCTACATCTACTAACAGTATTTGGGGTTTCAGCACTAAAAATGTGTTATCAGAAGGAATATTTGTGCTTTGAAATTAATTTTTTCTCTGTAACTAGAGTATTTTTCATTTTTGTTTGAAGCTTGTTTAAATAAGTGAAAGTATTTCAGAGACAGTATTTCCACAAAAAGAGCTGAAGACAGTGATGATATCAACATCACAAGAAAATAGCTGCAGTATAGTTAATGCAGCAATATCACCTTGAGATTGGGAGGCTGTATTCAGGGGACAGCAGGATATTAGGAAACCTGAGCTATGGCTATAAGCAGTTGTTTATAAGGAATGAGGCCTATGGTAGGAAAACAGATATTCAGCTTTATCCTCCTGTGTCCCTGGGAGTTGATGTAGTGGAACAGAGTACTCTGCTGGGATCAAGGAGAGATGGCATGGCCATCATCAGTAAGATGAGATGCAGCTGACTCAAGAAATTCCCTTTGCAAATAAATCAGACTTCCAGGATAAGAATAGGAAAATAATTTTGCTAATAGTATAGCACTGCAAGAACACAACGCTCCTGTCTCATCTGTGGGTATGGTCAAACTCTTTGATGGGCAGTAAGTCCTTTTAGCTCTACTGACTGAGAAGCAGGTGGTAGCAGCTTCAGATAGAGGCCCAATAGATGAAAAAGAGCAAGGAAACAAGAAGTAAAAGATGAATAAGCTTTATGTTTAGAATTGGATATGTTCTGGTTTTACTACTTCTGTGTAGGTTCTGCTTTAGAGTATTGCCCTCACAGTTTTGAAAAACACTCCAGAGGGAAATACAACCAAAAGTGCGAGAACTCGAATCGCAATTGAGTGGTGACTTCTTAAAAAAAAAAAAAAAAAGAAAGAAACAGTATGTAGGTAAAATAGAGCACAGGCAGGAGATGAGCACAGGGCTAAATGACTCTCTATTTTATTTAATTTTACTGCTGTCTTTCTGGGGATGGAGTTGGAAGGAACTGCCTCAAATTTACATGCCGGCAAAAGCACTGTTAGAAAGTAGTAGTAATTGTATACCCTGTTGCTTAAATTTCCTCAGTTTCAGAGTAATGGGAGATGACAACGGCAAAATGACTGTTTAAAGGTGACCTTAAAAGATTGAGGGGAATATAGACTTGTTAGTGTGACTTCTCTACTGGAAAAGAAGTTGTAAACATATGTATAATTATGACAGAGAAGAGAATTATTCATCTTTTGTTTACAGAAGATCACAGAAAAGGGATTTATAAAGGTGTTAAATATACTTGATTTTCAAGAAGAAACTTTACTCTGTCCTCCTTAGGTTTTCTAGGGGAATAATAAATGTTTAAAGGATAGGAAACTAAAGTTAGGAATAAATGGTCGGTTTCTCCAAACGAGAAAGGTTCTGCTCAAGCGTGAGATGAAACTTGTGCTCTTTGACCTCTTTATGAATGACCTAAAGAAAAAAAAAAAAAAGGTAGCAGAGGGGAGATAAACCTGAAGTGATTAAATTGTTGAACCTATCAAATTATTAAGGGTGATGAAATTAAAATAAACCTAACTAATCTATATTATAGCTATAGCTGTATGTAATAAGTATGTGGGTGCACAATGATGATGTATAGATTAGATGTTACTTTTCAGGAAAGAGTTCTTAGAAGACAGTTATTAAATCTCACTTCTCAACAACTGTAAAAAAGACAAATAAAACTTCAGGACCTTTTAAGAATGGCCAGTGAAAAAGAAGCAACATTATACTAATGTCCAAATAAATGTTTTGCCCTTGTCTTGAACATTGCATTCAATTCTGCTCACCTCTAATAAAAAAGATTAGAAGAGCTTGAAAATGTGCAAAGGCAATCAGGAAAAGATCATCAGAAATACAGACTTCCATACAACTGTAGGAAGGGTTATTAAATAGACTGAGTCTTCAAGATTGAAAGGAGATGATTGACTGAGGTCAAAGGAGATGCTGGAGATCTACATAACATACTTAGAAAATGGCCAGGTCATGATGGGTCACCGTGTTTTATTGTACAAGGAAAACTTATTGGCATTCAATTAAATTGTCAGGCAGTAAGTTTAAGAGAAATGTAAGTAAGCACTTTTCTCACATGACCCACAATTGTGGAGCAAGTGTGGAACTCACAGGGTGTTGCTGTGGCCAGATGTATAAAAGCATTCAAAGAGCAATTGCGTAAATTAGCAGCACAAAGTCTGTTAAAGCTGAAGCAGAGCTGTTAAATGCAGTTATGTACAGGGGATCAGGTTATCCTTAAACCACAGACTGCTGGCAGTTGGAAACATGTCGAAGGAAAGTATCACCGTACTACTGCCCTGTTCTTATACTTCTTCTCTAGGTATCTGCTATTTACTCTAATCATTATATCTGCGATGCTGAATGAAAGAGGTCTGGGGCCCTGAGGGTCTGGAGGTTAAATAGCTCCCGGACTGGCTCCTGTCCATTTTTGCATTGGCCCTTCCAGAGCAGATTGGCTAAATCTGGCTACATAATACCGAGCCTCCTCTCAGCCCTGCGTGGTGCTCCCACGGCGGTAGCACACAATTCTTATTTTGTGTGTGCGCACACCTGTGTGGGTTTTTTTACTAAGTGTGCCTGCAATTATATGAAGGCTCTGTTGCGGCTTACCAGAACAGGCTCTTCTGGTATGCCGTGGAGGGGATGGGTTGCATGGCAGCAGGTATGGGGAGGTGATTATTCCCTCTACTCAGCAACCATGAGGCCACATCTGGAATATTGCATCCACTTTTAGGATACCCAGTATATAACAGACGTTGTCATAAGTCGACATGTCGTCTACCAGGACCCTGAGGCCATCTTCAGTTGCATGTTTTTGTTCCATCCCCGATGCAGGACTTTGTATTTGTCTTTGCTGAGTTTCATGAAGTTTATGATGGCCCATTCCTCCACCTCTCAAAGTCTTTCTGAATAGCAGCTCTGACCTCAAGTATATCAGATGTTCCCCCACGTGTCATTTGTTAACTTACTGGAGGTCCATTCTGAACTATCATTCACATCACTGACAGAGATTCGCTGATTCATTCGATTCATTAGCCTCCGAATCAACTCTTGAGAAATAGTACCCCAAATTGGTTGCCCATTAGACTTTGAACCATTAACCCTGATACTAATTTGCACAGCCAGTTTTTCATCTACCCTGTAATTCACACATCCACTCCATCTTTCCCCAGTTTGGCTACAAGGATGCTATAGGAGACTGTCAAAAGCTCTACTAAAATCAAAATAAATGTCTTCCAATGCTTCCTCCCCACCACCTCCACCATCCACAGAGGCTTTTAACTCCTCATAGAAAGCAAACAGGTTGGTCAAGTGCAGTTTGCCCTTGGTAAATCCACCTCTTGTCCTTAATGTGCTTGGAAACAGATCCATGGGGACTTGCTCACAAGGCTTCACAAGGCTTTCATATTTTCAGGTTAAACAAACTGAAATATAAACCAAGGTAAAAGTTCTCTTCTAAAAATTCTTCTTTCATCCCAGTAGCACTGCTTCAGATTTATTTCAGTTTGCATTCATCTTTTTTGGTGAATGATGCATTTGGCACAGAATATTCTAGATAAGGTTTAATATTCTTCCTTACAAAGTTGCAGCAATAATTACCTTCAATTCTGCAAATACATAGTGTGACACATAACATATGCATGTTGTAGCCTTCATTACGCTGGCGTCTTTCAGTTATCATTTCTTCACAAGTAAACCTAGTTCTGTCATATCTTTTGCTATTCCCTCTCCACTTAGTAACATTATTTCCTACCTGTGTGGCCTTTTTTCTAATTCTATTGTTTCTGAAGATCTACGTATCCTTATATGGTATTCTTATCCTCCTGTCTTGTGTCTTGAATAAAGTTAATTAGTGTACTGCTTTTGTACTAAAATCACTAATGAAAATATTCTTAAGGAACCCCATGAGTCACTTCCAGTGAAATATGTTGCTTTCTTCCCTTGAACTAGTCTTGTCTCCATCTCAATTGTTGTAGTAAGAAATGTCAAACATTTTAATGTAAACTAACAACTTTTCAAGTGTTATCATATCTAATGTTTGGGAAATTCTGAAAAATATATCCACGATACTTCATATTTTCTAAATAATTTATTCTCTAGATATAAAGCCTGACTGGCACCTATGCTTAGTGCATACCTTTACATCATTTTTTCCCTTATCAACATTCTTCTACAATATACTTTCTTTCAAAAATTACTCTAAAACATGTAATTTTTTAACATTCATCCTAAAGGAACGTACATTTTTATGTCTTGTTTTGTCTTTCTCATAGGTTTTACATTTGCTAAGGTCTAGTCATATGAAACCCTGTGCAAGATGCTGATGTTTCTTGCTAGACAAGTGAGAGTGTCACAAAAACCTAGACAGAGAATTACGAAGTATCTTCCTACAAAAAAAAATAAAAATGGGATGGACAGGAAGAAATCAGTGGGGCAGCTGGTCCCAGATAGCATCCACAAAAGGAGACAAGTCTGCTCCCATTCAACAGACATGTCAGGTCTGTTGAGGACACTTGGCTTGTTTTCACTTGCCTTGAAGGGCTGAGAACTATCCTACCTTCTCTGAGTCCGGGTGATGGATGCACCTATTTGCCAGACCCCAGAAGAGATTTAGGGGAAGGAGACAGTACGAAGGAGAGTCTAACTTTTCCCACTGATGCCTCCAAATGTGCTTTGTGGTTGTAGCTACCCAGCTGCAGGGTACAAACTGTGACGGTACCCAGCACAAAGGAATTACAGGTACAACTGTCTTCACAGGGCAGGTGGAACCACAGTGGAGAAGAGAGGTGCTGTATTGCAAATCTGTGATCTGTAGGGATGCCTGGGATATCTTGCTCAGGCTCAATACCTGCAACTTAACAGGATCTTGATCCACACTTAGCCAAACTAACTACATTATTTGGCATCCCATATATATATAACATGGCTGTAGTAGCAAAACCCATGGTGCACGTGCAGGTATACCAGCAATAGCATTTTGTCCTTCATTAAATCAGTGTGAGTTTTAGCATTGAACTCAGCGGCTAAAACATGACATAATTTTGAAAAACTCGCCTGGTGTTCAAATATTAACACTTTCATTTTCTGGAATTATTAATCAAGAATCATTACAAGGTAATAATAAATAGAAAATGTGGAAGAGAATTGCCTTAACTACCCTTCCCAGAGATCTTTATTCATTTTCATGCATAAAGAAAGCCAGAAAAAATATCAAAACATTTCCTGGTGGCTAAAAGAGTGTTATCTTGCTTTCCTTTCAGACAAAATACTAGCTTATAACATTTACATTCAAACAGTGTTTGGATCAGTGAAGTGGAAGTAAAAGTAACAGGGTTGTTGGGTTCTTTTATAATTGTGTGAAAGGAGCAATCACGTCACTTTATGAACAGCAAGTTCTTAGGTCAGGGAGCATTCAGAGACAAGCCATAAAATAAAGAATAATATAGTGAGGATATCAGTAAAATAGTAGAATCAGCACTTCTTACTCTATTTAACTGGAAAAGGATGAGGACTGCCTTGGGAACTAATGCTTCTTAACAGTATTTGGGCAGAGAGCCAAAAGGAAAATGCATTTCAGAAAGAGAAAGACGGGTCGGTAGCCAGTATGATAGGTAATCACGGCAAGCCACCCTAAAGCAGCTAAATCCAGGACTGTAAATTGAGCATGAATGAGACTTTCAAGTCCTTGTGGATGAAACTAGAAATCAGTGGTGTATTTATCAGGTTACTAGTGAAACAGAAGCTTGAAGTTTAGACATTTGCTTACTGTCCAGTCCAAAATGGAATTTATGTAAGTAACCTAACTAGTTACATAGAAATGTTTTTATAAAAATACTGAGTTTGATATTCAGTTAGGTCTGCCTGGGCTTTGCAAGATGTAACTGGAAGGTACATTACCTTAAGGATGTGTCCATCCTTGAATGGTCCATGCAGAGTTCACAAAATCTAGTTTTTCAGTTTGTTACTGCTTCATTTTATTGTGTAGTTTGTTTATTGGAAATTTATTATAAAGGGCAATTGATTCAAATAGTCTAAGTGTAAATGCAGGTTACTGCCCCTTCATCCTTTTCTTCCTCAAGTTGTTTTCAACTTTAATCCAAGATTATAAATGCTTTCATAATAAGCAGCAAATATAACTCTTTAGGCATATACTAGGGATTTTTTTTTCTTCTCAAAAGTAACCACATTCTCAAGATCAAATACATATGAAGAGCTGTTGGAACAGAAATCTGTGTTCATGCTGATGTAAATCTTACTATAGCAGCAGTAAGTGCTCTTATGATATGTAAATAGCAAAGGTAAGACCTGAAAACTGCTGATATTAGAAAGAGTAATAATTAAGTACAGATAATATTAGAATATTTATTTCCTTTTAAGAAATATTTGACATTTCTTTTAATTTGACTCCTGAAGAGTGTTAGGTGTTAATTAACTTTGGCAATTTTGGTTCTCACGTGTTAGTCTTTTTAAAGAGAATATGTCTTGTATGTTTTTATTCATATTTATTCTGTTTGCAGCATACAGAAGAAGAAATCTAAGGGTCTCAAGTCTAAATCCTTCCTTATATTATAAAGGTTAACAACCAGCCAAACATGTTAACTTTCATACCTTTCTGTCAACTAACAAGTCCCCCTAATCTGTTGCCCATTTCTCTTAAAAAACAGAGTTTAATGAGATTTTAGAAGTATATAATTTTGCTGTTTTGATCCAAAAGGTTTCTCCTACCATTGAAAAACTGTGCTTTTTTTAAGATATGGTTTTTTAGACAGTTTGTACTTATTTATCTTAAAAACATATAATTTTCTTCTGTTGCAAAGTTGTAACAGTCCTTCAATCTGCTACCAATAGTTCTCTTGTCAGAGAGAGACTCAGAAAAATCTTGAATGCTGCATATCCCCCACAGTGCCCTGCTACGTCCTTAAAACCCAAAACTGCATTGTATCTTAATCTAATATGTTACCAGACTATGATGGAATTTCTCATTTTGAAGAGAGAAAAAAAAACCAGCAGCAGCCAGAATTGAAAATTTCACAGCATCTATAATTTTTCTTCAGCATGAAGGTGCAGTTTTCCTTGTCATTGAAAGTGATCATGTAACCATAGATGTCACAATAAAATAGAAATAAATAGGCGTATCTGTCATCAGCTGGTCTTTAGAGTTGAAAGATTTACAATACTGTGAATTACTAGTGATGTTTTTAAATATAATAATAATTGAGTTTTGATTTTAGAACTTGTCCTCTGTTCATTTAAATTGATATCCATAGATATAGCAAAAATATATGCGAGCAGAATTTTTTTTTTTTTAGTAAGTTCTTGTGGGTTCATTTTGTTCTTTTATGGTAGTAATTTTCATAGTAAATTATATAATCAATTTTAATCTTTCTGCAACTTAATATCCATCTTACCCAAGTCTAAACACTGTTCCTTTGATCTCACTCTTGTCTGTAGATCTGCACAAGCACAGGGAGAACTAACACACAGCTGTGTGAAATACATGTGGTACATAACAGGGAAACTTAAATTTCTTATGGTTCTGTCTTATGAATGGTGGAGGCATTGCACTCGTTGGTTTTTCCACAAGTAACCAAAAAAGACTGAGAAAGTACCTGGAAATTTTCAAGTCAGGCACTGACTCTTCTGCGAAGATCCAATGTGAATGTAGGGAATTATCACAGGATCTTCGTCCCTCTGCCCTTACCAAAAGAATACCAAAAAAATACCAAAAGTATTTTCTAGAGATACATTCTGAAGGATTGAAATAATTTTTAAGCACATTATCTTCATATTTCCTTTTATTTGTCTCATGGCTTATAAAGACTAACAAGACTTGAACTGTGCTTCGTTTTGGGAAAAGTATCAAAAAAGCTGCTAATCCAGATCTTAAGGTCTTAAGGGATAAATGTACTTAGCCCTCCTGATTTATATCATAAGTATGCTATAACCTTTCTGCTGAGATCAGCTCTTCTTCAGGTTCATCTTTCATTTTTTTCCTAAGTAAACCACTAATGAAGTAATTGATTATGAGAGATTGTATAAACATAGTTAAATCTTGAACTTTTTTACCACCACTTCAGACGAGCTGTGTATATTATGCTGCTAGAACATTAGTGAAAAATAACAGGGTTTAACAACTCTTTTTCCCCATTTTATCTAAAAGCAGTATCAAAATGAGTTATGTGTCTTAATTGCCAATGTTTCTTCTGCTTTTAAATTATTTTAAAGGATATTCAGTAGGCACAGCACTAGCACGCAAAAAATACAGTTATGTGTAAAAGGTCGAAATTAATTTCACAGCAGTTTTTATATGCACCTGTAGAAGAAATAAAACAGTACTTTCAGAATGAGAGAAAATGATAAGTATTGCCCATAAACACTTATTTAAATAAAAGCTCTAATTTTTTAAAATTCTCTAAATATTTTCAGATCAATAGCCTTTTCCCCATAGAATTGCCTGTGTATTATAAATGCATAATTGCTGATGTAGCACAAATGCTTGCATGCTGATCTTCTAAACTACAGGATCATGCTGTCTGTATCCATCTTACATAAGATATTTAACATATCTTACCCGGTTTACATATGTTAAGCTATTCCACAGAAAATTGAATGGTTTCAGGTGGAGAGACTGAGAGAGAACCAACCATTGGTGTTAAATACCCCACCTGGATTTCATCTTACAAAACTTTAGGCAATGAAGAGCTATTAAAGATTTTAGTCTAAAGCAGGAATTTAGTTAATATGAAGAGTTAGGTGATGGGAAAAAAATAGAAATAGCTGTAAGTTAAAGGACTTCATCCTAAAATGGTCATCAAGAATAGATTGCTGTTGTAGGTATTGAGATTGACAGCTAATGACATTTATACAGCTAAATACAGGTGAGATGTAGCCAGAATGGATAATATGAGTACCAGAAGAATTTGGATCAAGTTCTCTTAGGCAGAGGTAGAGAACTGAACTTGGTTCTCTTTTGTATGGGGTAAAGTCTCTATCCAGTGAAATACTGGCAGAGAAGCATGCCAGGCACCACAGCTCTTGCGCTTCCAGATTGTCTCTGCACCACGTAAACCCCAACATCTCTTAAAGCACCTACTTGCTCCGGTCATTTAAGGAAGGTAAGTGGAGGAATACCCAGTTTGTGAGCCCAACAGTAGTTAGATGTGTGCCAGAAACCTGCCTGCTTACTTGGGTCAGTACACATGCAGTCTGAGTGTGCCCAAAAAGGGAGAGTGTGGTGCTGGGAACACTCCTGTAGTGGTTTAGGTACCTGAGGAAGTCATGTAATGTCAGTGTTGGCCAACAGTGCTGTGTGGGTTTGAGGGAGCTTAATTTTCAATTTAGGCATCTGAAAACAGCAACTGAATGCTTATGTCCCGTTTGGGAATTTAGTGTAAATGAAATAAATCTGTTCTAGCTCTTTCCTAAGTCAAGTGGGAATACAAAGTCTTTGTTTTGCATATTATTTCTGATTTATTGGGGGGGGATTCTTGCCGCACCTTATTGCGTTCCCAAAGGATGGTCATAAGAAACTATGTGCTTTAGTCCCCAGGAAAAAGAGCTTCCCCTCTGCCTCCCCACCCTGGAAGTATATCCAGAGTCTATGAGTATACTTAAGTACATCCTTAAAAAAGAAACAGATAACGAGACAGCTCCTTGCTTTGGCCACTAAAAGCAATAATTGTGGTTTAGTCATTGAAGTTGTATTAATATACTTCATATACTGTATACCTCTGTGTACTTTATGCAGCTACCTTTATGCTCTGAGGCATGTAAGTGTCTCTGCATGGTACAGGAAACCTAAGCAGCTAATTTCGGATGATGCATTTGAATTAGTCACCTGAAAATTGGAACACATTGGCTTAACACTTACTATTGCATCTCTTTTTCTTTAGTCCTCAGTGGTGGTTTTGGAGAAGGGAGGCTGGGAACAGTCATTTGGCATAGGTTGTCTATCCTCAAATTTACAGAATGTCATAAAAGGATCATTAATGATCCATACTTTTTCTTCTCCCCTCAAATCATTTCATACTGAGTATTCAGAAAGATAGCCATTCCCCAGCTGATTCTGATCTCTGACATTAATTTTGGTTTCTGTTGCCAAGCCAGGGACTATTTTTCTTGGCTACATTTTCTTTAGTCCTAGACCCCAGTAGCCAATAATAATAAAAAAGTATGTATGGGAGGGTGAATGATAAAGAACAAAATAGCATACAGACAACTAATATCTAGTGGAGCAGTTCAGATGTCAATATTTGATGCCATTATCTTCTCTCTCAGATCATTAAACAGCTGATGATACTGAAATGAAGCAGAGAACTGCTTTGGCAGTATTTTGTGTGTAACTATTATGCTTCCCTTCCTAGACTATTTGCAGAAGCATTGGGTGGAGTTCTTACCTGCCCCACGGAAAACTTCCTTTACAATTTCATAAATAGCTGCTGAATTAAATGCCAAATAATTTCCAAACTTTCTGGATATTTCTGGGCTGAGTCATTCTACTCAAAGCTTTACAAATGTACAGATATTTGAATAAAATACAGCTAGTCCCCTGTTTTTCCTATCTTTTCTCCTAGAGGAGAGAGTAACTGGGAAGCAACAAATAAATACTCGATAAAGCATGTGTATAATAACATTAAACTGGGAAAACACTAAAGTAAAATGGTACCAAAGTAACAAGAAAGGTAACATTATGCCCAGTAACTGTAATAGTACAATAACTAATAGAAACTCAATTTGTAAAACTGTGATCCAATAAAGAGGTGAAAATATTTTAAAATGGGCTTTCAAAAGAGATCTGAGATATATAATATAAAGATATTTAGCCACCTTTGTGTTCCAGGAGGAGGTGCCTGGAAAGCAGAATTACAGCAAGAATTTAAATAAAATGCCAGTGCATTTTGGAGTTGGATTTAAAACCAATGCCGGGATGGATTTTATGTATGCAGCAAAGTTTTAGAATATAAGTGTGTGAGATGAGAGGATGATAGGATTCCTGCCATACGAACATGGTGTTGTCGTATAAATTTCTCAAACTGTCAGTGGGATGATTGCAATGTTTGTATTCTTGTGTGTCCTTCCCATTTTCAGTGAATGAGATCAGTTCCATCAAATTCTGCTCATCTCTTTCTCTGTCCCATAAGATGCTTCAGAAAGTATCAGCTGCTTCGTTTCTAAGAGGCCTTTTATCCCAATGCAAGCCACAGGTGATGCACTAAACATTCTTCTAAGGCCATACCTACAGCCTTGTGACTGTACCAAACTGATGCTATAAGCAAGCAAGAAAATAATAATAAACTAAACTACCAGACAAAATTTGGACTAGGAAAAAAAAAATCCTTTCAAAATTCAAAATAAGGAACCTTATAAAAGTGCAGGTCCTTACTTTACAGCTGTTGGGCTGAAGAAATAAAAATCAAAAGAATCAGAAAAAAAAAAAGTCCTAGAAGGAACTTCAAAGGTTCATGTTCCCTTTTTGATCCAAGAGAGAGTCCTATACCTACAACATGGCAGATCTAACCTTTTACTGAGGATGACTATTTCACAGTTTCCACAGACAATCTATTCCTGTATTCAGTTAGCTTTACTCTTAGAGCATGTTCATATTTCTTAACTAAATTTTCCTTGCTGGAATGTAATATCATTTTTTCTTTTCTTATATACTGAGGGCATGGAAGGTAGCTTATTTCCTTTCTCTTTACAACTGCTTCTTAATATTGGAGACCATTCTTATATTCTGGCTTCAGTCATTTTTCTTCTATGAACAATAAATCTGGCTTTTTCTGTAGGTTATGATTATTAGACATCTGGTTGCTCCCCTGTAGGATCTCTCTAATTGGCCAATTTTTCTTTGAAATGCGAGACCCAAAACTAGACTCAGTAGACAGAGAAGGCTTTGCCAATCCCAAACAATTATTCCACGTGGCTTGCAAAAAATATTTCTTTTTCTATGTCTCAGTATGATAGCCTTTTTCCAGTCACCTGGCATTGACAGCTTACTATCAGCTGAGAATTCAATATATGCCTTAGACTTTTCCCTTTACAGCTGCCACCCCACCAGTTGTTTCCCATCTAGTATTTTTGCAGCTGATTATTCTGCCTCACTGAAGAACATTGTGTTGGGTTTTTTCCCATAATGAATCCCATCCTGTTTCTTTCAGACCACTTTGTCAATTTGCTGGTCTTGTTTTCTAAACTATTTTTTTATGTTGTTGTCTGTGAATTCAATAGATATATCCTCTATTCTGTCACCCAGGTTGTCAATGAAGTGTGAAGACTATTGATGTATTACTGGATCTACATCTGTTGATTGTCATATATCCTTCCAGCCTTACAATGAACTATTGATAACTACTCCCTGAGTGCAGTTCTTAAACCAGTATTGCACATCTTAGAATAGTTTTGTCTGTAACATCGCTTGCTTGTAAAAATGTCTTGTGAGGCAATGTCAAAAGTAATTTTTAAGTTAGTATATCTTCTGCTACTCTGTTTTTCATAAGGCCTTATTCTTAGAAGGAAATTGAATTGGATATGTTCTTGACAAATATATGTTGGCTGCTATTCATCTTTGTGTTATCTTTCAAGTTTCTAAAATTCTTAATTTCTTCCAGTATTGTTTCAGGAACTGAACATAAGCTGAGTAGTTTATAATTCCTTGTATCTTCCTTTTCCCACTTTCTAGAGATAAAGGTTTTGTTTGACCTTTTAAAATCTTCTGAAATGTCATCGTCCTCTCCAAATTCTGAAAGATAACCATGAATGCTTCTGACATTGTTGTACTCAGTGTTTCATGTACTCTAAGGCAAATTTTCTGAGATTCAGTTGATTTGACAACATCTAATTAAGCCAGATATTCCCTCCTCAGTTCTTTCTCTGTTCTCACCTGATTTCTTGCATCTCTGTTAAAAATGTTAGCTGCCTGATACCTACCTAGTAAATCCACTAACTGCCCTCTGATTTCTCCTGTACTAGTGACATAGGCTTGAGCTTAGGAAATCAATACGGACTGGTCTTCAATGTTCTTGTATCTTCTTAAACCAAATCCGAACCTCTGCTTACAGATACTTTCCATGATCAGGCAGAACTAATCTCTCTCCAGGTAGCCATCACAAAATTTTCCAAAGGCAGGCAGAAACTTCTGTATGGCCCCTGACATGAAGTGTTGTTGATTTTGTTGGGGTTTTTTTTTTCCTCTTCTTTTTTTTACTGAAATTCCATCACAGAAATAAAACTTACATCTCTAAATTGTCATTAAAGGTAGGATTCAGACACCTCGTTGTAGGGGCTCAATACACCTGCCTAAACATAAATGCTCACGTCTTTCTGCTACATGCTACAATATCCAGAACATCCTTACGACACAGGACTGGCACAACGCGGTCTTCATATGTCAGTTCAGTTCAGGTGTCTGGTACCATCTGAAATGTCCTACAGCATCCCGCTTGACCTTCAGCTGCAAATTCAGAAGGTCACACATCTCCCATATGTCTTCTGTCTTATCTGATAGCACATGCAGATATCCCAGGTATGCCAGAATGTCTTAGATGGAGCTTGGCACCTATGTTTAGGCAACTGATTGTCCCCTCCACCATTATATAGAGAGAGAGACACCTATACCCTGTAAATTAGGTGTCTCATTTACAACTTAAATCCCACCCCAGATTTCAGAATAAAATTACTGGTTGGAAATAATCCTGCTTCTCATGAAAAGTGCTTGTATGCCCTTTTCTTCAGAAACAGTTCTATGCTCGTATATATTTGATTCTTTTCATGTATTCTTTAATACTAGGGAAATTAAATAAGAACACCCCTCCCCCAGGCTGTTTCTAAGAGTTAATCTTCTTGCTGCTCTTTTCTTATACTGAAGTCATAATCTTCTATTTGTGACACCAAAACTGGTTGCTGTGGAAATAATTGCACTGTTACCAAACCTGATTAAGAGATCAGGTAGAGAAGCAGCTGGAGAAACAAACAAATTCTTAGAAATAAAGATTCTACTTTAACATTAATATCCTTGGTAATGAATACAGTATTAAAGCAAAATTGTTTCTAAACAGAATTGCTTTTTCCAAAGTTGTCCAAGATGTATGACTGTTTTTTCAGCCATCATCAAAATTCTTTTTTCCCCCATATTTCTATGTAAACATCTTTGATAAAAGAAAAAGAAACAAAACAGAGTATATATAATACAGTGAACAGAAGTGTTTCTAATATATATTCTGAAGTGGCAGAAAAACATCCCTGAGCTACAGTTGCTGCTGCATGCATTATTCCTTCTTCTCTTGCTGCAGATTAAAACATCCAAGAGTATTTTTCTCTTAATCCCTTTTTTCAGGTTAGTGACTTTTTTTTTTTTGAGAAAGCATATGGTTTTCATTCATGTATGATAAGCCTAAAATTAATCTGGAAAAAAAAAAAAGAAGCAAAGTAAAACTAGATCACTTTAACAGAAGACTGCAATAGAGAAAAAGATTTCTTAAATAGCATCCCAAAAGCACTGCTTACTTTAGGGTAAAGTGAGTAATGTTGCCCATTTATCATCATATGTAAATAATATTGGCAAGCCTATCTCTTGTATGCTGAGAGCACCACTAAACATTCAGTCACAGAGGTTTACACTAAAATGCTTTGACAGCTTGCAGACATTTTAACCCGGAGACAAGTATCTCTGTGTGACCACTAATGATTCTGATGCATGAAAAGCAGCGACTGAGCTGAAACAGTAAGAGAGGGAGACAAAGCTACTAAATTGAATGTAACTATATCAGATACTTGAAAGCATTGCTGATAGTTTCTGTAGTAGGTGTACATCCTAACTGTGAAGCCCAAGATCCAGACTCCTAAGTGCATATGATTTATTTGTACTTGAAAAGTAAATCATGTTGATGTTCTGTGCATTACTTTGGCTAAATGAGTAAGTCAAGAGGAGATAAAGTCTGAGGTTTTGTTTGATCAGATGTGCTTAGCAAACAAATGTTAGAGAATTAAAGCTGGCGGTAACAATCTTCAACACTTAGCTGAACTGGCTGATCAAGCGTAATTAATGTATCTTGTGTCATAGGTGGAATACAGCTTCAAATATACTGCATCCTCTAACTGTAAAGCAATATTACATTTGTTATTTGAGAGAGAACTGTATTCAGCACTTCGCCGAACAGCAAAAGGAGTCTGTTCCCAACACAGAGAAATTTACATTGCAGTCAGGTTAACTTGTTCCCATTTCTTTGTTCCTTTCAGTTGTCAGTATCTTTGCTCCTCTGTACCACTATTATTGTCTCCAGCTTCTATGTCAGTACTGCTCCAGCTGCAGGAGATATTTTGCAGACATGCACAAAGAATGAGTCCCAGGGATCCAAGAATACAAAAAAAAGCAAAAGTGAAGGCAGCGAAAAGAGACAGAATCTAAAAAGTATGGAAGAAAGAGGGCCATTATGAGCCATCTGTGTTTCATCTGTGCAAATTCATATTCTGGACAAGGCATTAAAGACAAACTTCCCGAAATCATAGCAACACTTATGCCATGCTAGACTCCCTCCCCTGTTGCTGGTCACACTGCAAGCACCAGGCTGTATTTCTAGAATCTACCTGCAACAAAGAGTCTGTGTAGCAGCATCTGATCACTATAAAGCTGCACCCTTAAGCCTGAATTGGCTTAAAATATCTCTCCAAGTTCCAATATAAATCCCAAGTTTTGTAGATTTATTTAAGAGGAATGAACCTTGGCATTCCTACCAATGCATACAGGCAATGCAAAATTTCTAATACTCATGAAGCAATAGTGACCGATCTCCCTTCCTCAAACTTTGTAGCAGTGCCATAAAAATATGTCTAATGGTGGCATGGAAAAACTCAAGTGTTGACAGATTTCTTTCATGAAATCTGTGTGCAACTGAGTAAGGAATTTAAAATGTAGAACAAATTTCAGGCTATCGCCTGCATTGTCAGTCAATTAATATTGCCACACCTTTATTAGGAGCATGTTTTGGCTGTGGAACACTTACAAAGAAGTAATAATCTGAACTCATTTTGATCTGAAAAGTGTAAAATCCTAAGTATGTAGTAGATCTTGACTTCTCACTTCCTGGTACAACAACATGAAATTATTGGGTCAAACCTTAACTTATGTTAAATTGAATTAAATTGAATTCATACAAATAAAATATTTTCTTTCTTAAGATCTACTCCAAACTTTATTTCAAGCTTAAGAAATATTTGGTTGTTGCAGCCAGCTTGTTCACACATACTTTAATTGCTCTCTTGGGATCTTGTAGGGCGTCTTTAATTTGTAATTGCTGGCCCGGGTAGTCAATGGTGCCTTTCAAATTTGTGACTTCTAGCATGGCCAAGAGAACATTTATCATTAACTTTCCTATCACTGCATTCATTTTGAGCCTTCTGTTAGTTTCTCTTTTTTTTTTTTCCATTTAATTTTATAAAAGTCAAACTGAAACAAAACAGCTCATCAGTGGTTAGGAAATAAGGGTTATGGCTATGTTAGCAAATAGTGCATTCCAGTAAGGGTGGATCTGTAGAGTGAAATAGCTGCTGCTGAGGACTTGATGTCTATATTATATGCATTTCAGGGTGTTTATTTCATTCTAGCTGTAATGGTTCTGTGGACTGTATTTGTGTTAGATACCAGAATACTTTAGGTAAAGTCCTAGAGTGCATCTTTTCACTTGCTGCAGTTTAATTGGAAAGCAATGCAGTTTGTGCCTGCTGTCTGAGATGTGACATGATCCAAAGCACCGCAGGTGCAGGCACTACAAGGTTCACTTAAAAAATCTGACTTCTGATCCAAACCAAAATGCTGAAGTAGCACACCCAAGGATTTAATGCATGTAGACCACTATGAGGTAAAAGTACCTGGGGAAAAATGTTCTTTTTTTCAGAAGACAAAATGTCCCATTATTCTTTATCAAACAGTGGCAACTCCAAAATGTCCAGCCTGTGTTCAAGGAGCTAGTGTAGAGGCACACAACAGTACTGACAAACCTGCTTAACTCAGTATTTGGTGGATGGTGTTTTGTTCTGCCTTGAGGATACTATTGGACCTAGTGATGCTAGGCACCACCAGAAAGCCATCCTGCAAGATAAAGTTATTAAGCAAACCGAGCAGCTAGGGAACTCTGAATCTCCAAGATCTATTGCAACTGAATTCAGGGTACTCAGCTTGAAATAGAAAATGAGTTTGTGTTGTGTGTGACAAAAAAGGTACGATAATGTGACAAGCATGGAATGACCTGTCTACCGGTTTGATTTTCTGATAATCTGTGATCTGGGTACTTTCTGAGCAGGAAATTGCATCTGTGTCAATATATTCTGTAGACATCTTATTTTTCCAGTAACTCCTGAACCCATTTATAATTTTGCCACCCAAATGCAATATGTGGCAATTAGTCAAATACCGAATATCTACTTTTTAAAGTCACTACTTGATTGGACGCCTTCTGGGTTTTGCAACATAGGATATGCCTACCTTAGCAAGTAATACAGTGTGATGGAAGGGAATTTTTAGAATGAAACAGTTTGTGCTGATGACCTGATACTCTACAATATGCATTTTGAGGGGGTTTTATTTCAAGCTAACTGTATTCTGGTTCCATGAACACCTGTTAGTGGCTGGATCATTTTAGATTACTCTCTGGAGTGCATCTTTAAGTTTATTTTCCTTTTAAAGGAATCTATTTCATGTGTGCTGAAGCTGCTCTCCAGTGTGAACCAAAGTGAATATTTACTTCAAGTGTTCTCCAGATTGAAACAAAACAGTGATGTACATTCACACTGCTAGTAAGAGTTCCCTACTCTTCTCTCTGCTATTCATCATTTTACAGATCTCCTTCACATTTTCTCAGTAATCTCTTCTCCTAGCTGAAAAGCCCTAGTTTATCTATGTCCTCCTTGTATGAAAATACTCCATACTTTTTGTCATCCGTCTTGCCTTCTTAAGTTTATTAACTCCTTGGGAACTGAACTGCAAAATTCAAATTCTTACTGCTAAGAGAGCTCTCCGATTGTGTTATAGCAGGGCTAAATGAGGAAATTCTTCTGCCCCACTTGTGGGACCCTGGGGTCAGTCCCTGGAACTCAAGGCTCATCATGTTGTCATTCCTTAGGTTGGCACACAGTTACGGTGGAGAAGCCTCATTCAAATATAGGGACAAAGTGGAGAAGTGGAAGGACACAGGCAGAAAACTGGCACTTTACAGGACTAAAGGGATAAATAAACTGGCAAGGGGAAATTCAAGTAAATGAAAGATAAGGGAAATGGGAAAGACAGAGCAGGGAGGTCTAAAGTCACACATTTCCTTCAGAATTTGGAAGAAAATTCAGTATTCCTCTGCAAATATCTGTCAAATAGACTGGCAAAACAGCATCCTTCTTGAAAAACTGGTTCCGTTAGGTTGTGTCTACACTCACGGTTTGCTTAGGGGAAGAGGCCCCAGGTCATCCCCACTTACTGCACATCAGAGAGCTGAGTCACAGGGCTGTCTGCATTTTCAGAGGAAACCAATAAAACCTTCACCTCTCCTCTCCACCCTCCCCAAAAACCCAACCAAAACCAACTCCACTTGAGGTGCGAGCCAAATACACTCCGACCCTTCTTGGGGCGTTAAGGGTCCTTACCAATGACCGGTCCTTTGGATCAGCCAGTTCCCATGTGCCTGGTGGGAACAGTCAGTCCGATCTCATCTGAGATAAAACTCCTGTACCACATATATCATTGCAGGGCCCTCAGTACCATCTGTTTTGATCTGCGGATCCTCTTCTGTAGCTTCAAATTACTTGCTAACATATACATAGCCTGCAAAACTAACTGATAATTAGCTTGAACATCCAGTGCATCTAACGTTTAGTGCAGAGCTCATCATGGTTTCAGAAAGTATTTGTGACATTTACTTTCCTTTGTTTATATACAGAAAAAAAGTGACTTTTAAAAGACCAATAGACCCCCATACACAAGGTCTGGAAAGGCTGGAAAGCCACATGCTCAAATGTTAGGAAATGTCAGCGTTACAGTTGCAGAGGTGTCCAGCAGTCACAACTGCAATTCAGGTCAGTTAGAGCAGAGCTTTGGATGTCTGACATACATTAAATGTTAATGCTATTAAAACTCAGGTTCTGTGTGGCTTAAAAAAAACCCTGTAGTGTCTAATGTGGGTGGCTTTCCTTTCTTTTTAATAAAATGCTTATTACTGTTAGTCCTCTAGCACTCTTGGAGCAACTCTTCTGTCAGGGATGTGTTCATATATTGTGGCATAGACATACATGTATAATTCTGTGAGTTTTACCATCTTAGTCACTGGTAATCTATACCAAATTGCAATCAGAGCATTTTTGACTTACAGCCAAACTATTGCAGGACTGAGAATAGTCCTAAATAGAAATCGAGCTGTACTGGCTGTGCTGCTGTGACCGTGTCTGCCCTCCAAACGGAGCACTGAACTAGTGCTGGGAGTGTGTTGCTCCTGTGTCAGAGTTTTGCTGTTGTTCTGCAGCACTGGACACAGACTTCACTGGCACTTCCCATGCCGAGCCTGTCATTTCTGTTTCAGTAAAACCACACCTTTTAGAGGGACTCCCAAACTTTGTCCGTTGCATCCATGCTTAAAAATGTGGTCTTCCTTCCAGATGATTTTGTCCAATTTCATATTCTAGGTGGGACAAGGGGGAGAGAGAAGAGAGAACCAGACACAGATCTGACATTCTCAGATTCTCTCTTATGTCCTGATATTTTTTCCAGCACTAATATTAGCTGAACTGAGAGTAGCATCATGTCAGGTTTTCAATCTGTGTTTACAGGCATAGTGTGGAATTCTTCTTAATGTTGCCTAGCAGTGAGATTAAACATGCTTAAGTGAGTCAAATGTATTGGCTTGCTATTCTTCTGTTGTCTGTAATTTGCTATTTGCTCTAATCTTCTCATGACTGACTGTGCTGTAGTGGACACAAATTGAAAATATACACCCCCAAATTTAACTAGGTACTTATTTGGCTCTAATGTTTTTTGGGGGGGTTGTAAAATACAGTGTAAGTCAGGTTATGAAAGGTCTGTCAATGAGAATTGTAAAATGGTACAGAAGGATGATGTGCTTTTTCAGAGGTGCTTCTAAAAAAAGTGTAAATAAATCTCCTTTTATGTAGTTTTTATCCATTTATGTAGCTTTGGAACAGAAATATAAATCAACTGAGTCTGAATACCTTTGGAAGACAAATAAAAGACATCTAAATACTTTTTGTGTGGAGGAGATGCTTTCAAGTATTCAGGAAATATCTGCCATCTCATTTTAATTTGCCTTAGTAAATCGACTCTTTTGTTATTTTTTTCTTGTTTGCATAATAGTTACTTCTGCTCAAACTGTTTTCCTCTTTTAAGGAGACTTTGCAGATGGTATAAGCACATTGATTTTTTGATGACATATAAACTGAATTCCTTTCATAAAAAGGTAACTTAAAGATAACATTGTGGTAAACACACTCATGCTAAAATATCAAGTTTCTTTGGAAGATATGACAATCTTAATTGCCCTGTTATTGTGACTGTTCAGCTGTAATCATTAAAAACCATATTTTGATTTTGGGGGTTTCTTCACATTTTAATCCACTATGTGAATGAGTTCAGCAATCCATGCTGAAAGGAAATCAAATTCATAGAAAAATGTATGTTACATCTGTTGGTGTAACAATACATAATCTAGTTGTCGTATTGTAGCAAGATGCTACAAGAAGTTATCTCTAATAAGAAATACTTGGTATGTCAAGAATTGCACAAATATTCCTGAACAACTGTTTTCTGTCTTTTTGTGTTTTGAAATATTTCTTTATTTGTTGAAAAAAAAAATCCGATTAAAAATCTTCTAAAACATGAAATTTCCACTTAAGTCAGCTTTGTTAAAGCGCGTGGTTGCTTTTTTTTTTTTTTTTTTCATGTGCCTCTGTTCTTCACATTCTCCTGCCAGTTTGGCTTTCACATAAATCTCAAGCCATGCCACCCCAGTTTCATCAATGATGCCAGTCCTAAAGCCCAGCTGCTCTTTTGTCACTTTTGTCATCTCTTTGCATGCCTCTGCAATGCACCGAATATGTTCCCAATGAAGCACATCAAGTACAGCCATCTGCC
Organism: Buteo buteo; assembly: GCF_964188355.1. NCBI lineage: Eukaryota > Metazoa > Chordata > Aves > Accipitriformes > Accipitridae > Buteo > Buteo buteo. Next base: position 7,440,528 of record NC_134184.1, on the reverse strand, counting down.
TGTGCTAACACAACAGGAAAACCTCTCTTGTCTTCTTGTCACTTGAAGCAAATCTCCTACCATATCGCTGCTTCCTCGTTTGTGCAAAAAGTGAATTGAAAAGGAACGAAATATCCCCAAGTTACCTCCTCCTAATGTTTTCCAAGCTTGTCCATTCTTGATCCAAAGATTTCATGTTCCCAGGGTGGATAGTACTCCTGTCACCAGGGACTACTACACTGCTGCTTGAATAGCAATTTATTATTACCTCGAGTGATCCTGTACTATGTGTAATTCTAAATCAAGCTCTTAATTTTCACAACAGTTGTATGCAAAAGTTTACCAACACGCCCTGATAAAGGTAATGTGTACCATCCAAGCCATGTCATATTTTGGAGTACAGTGATTTTCACATACTCTCAAAATCAGTAACAACCAACCAATACCAATAAAACAGGTCATGTACTATTATACAGTGGACAGAATCACCTGTATTTATGTTGTAGAGATTCAGTAGTTCTTTGGTAGAATTAAGTGAAGGACTATTATTATCTGAGACTGGCAAATCTCCCCAAAACAGAAAAGAAGTATGTCAAGTTAGGCCCAAATAGGTAGCTATTCAGGAAGGCAGTGGTGTCCCAGAACTCAGGAGGTAGACCTCATTTGTTTTCAGAAAAGTGGCTATGAAAAAAATGTACATGGTAGGGAAGAAGAAAATTTAGATTTGAGAGAGCAGGAGTAGAGAGATGTCTTGGAGAAGATCTACAGAAGCACTAGCTGTCCTGCTGCCACAGAGACATCCACAACTGTCACCACTTTAGGATATAGAATAAGCCACCATTAGGGACAGACTCCTTCCTTAATAGACACATGTTCCCTGTCCAAAAGTGGCACATAGAAGAGCAGTATTTGCTGTTGCAGTGCATACATGTCCACAGAACAGAGGGACATGGAGACTAGGTCTTTGTCTGCCTTTGAAATCCATGTCTCAAGGGGGCGTGTGTGCAACAGCTGCCTTTGATCCCTATTCTTTTAAGGGGAAAAATCTACTTGTAAAAGTCAGGCTATCGTCTTGGATAGCTGAAGTGTTTTGAGAGCTAGGGTATGGCAAAAGAGGAGGGGGTCAACAAAGGGATAGCCTGACTTCATCTTATCCAAAGTAGAAAAGTTCATGCTATGATGAAGGAATTATCTCACTGTACAAAAAAACCATTACATGCTTCAGCATGCATTCTATGTAAATCTTAGAGTAACCACTGAAACTATTCTCTTTCAAAAAGCAATGTAGTTTCAAATAAGTAATTTTTTTTATTTTATCCACTTTTCAACATTAATCTATTTTTTTCCAGTTTCTGATATTTTATACAATCAATTATGTTACATCTAATTAGGTGTTAAGTTTAAGTGCAAGTTATCAGAGGAGTAGACCTTTTAATTATAAAGTAATTACGAAGTTATTGTGTTGTACAATTACATATTCATCGTCATTAAAACTACCACATGTTGTATGCATAAGCAAAATTTCTTTGGAAGTTCAGTAATTTCAAAATGTCAAGAATAATTAGTCTAAATTATAGTTTTTATTGCCTTAGAAATACAAAATGCTTACTAAATCTGGATGTAAAACTGTATAGATGAGTTTTGTTTTGATTTCCTACCGATTCTGTAAGCAGAAAGACCCTTGACACACCTCAGGTTTTTTGTCTTTTTAAACATTTGAGTTTATATAATTATTTTAAAAATCTCTTTCAGGAGGGTCAAGTTTGCAGCAAAACTTAAAGCATTGCCAGCACTTGAAATCATGAAATAGTTTACTGGTTTTATAGCATTTTATTTAGAAAACAAGCAGGACAAAGCAGAGCGATACGTATTGTCGTTCACCCCTGCTTTGGAAGAGTAGCAATGCAATGCAATTCTCAGAGTGGTTGTAACCAGTGATGCTTCCCAGCAGCTTCAAAGAGCAGCTCCAAAACAGCCTGCTAGCAGATGGGCTCGCTGACTTGATCGGCAGACAAGCCTCAAATCCCTGCAGACACATATCCTTGTTTTGTTCCTACTGACTACTATATTTCATACCATGCTCACAGTTGACAAAAATTTACAGCAAGTGATTAGTGTTGATGAATGTTTCTTATTCCTGATACTTGCTGCACAGCCTTATTACAGCTCCATTGTGGTGATTCGAGCAAACTTTTTAATTAAAGATTGGAAAGGAAATTATGATTTGGATTGAAATCTCCATTTTATAATACATATGAGATTTGAAACACGCAGGGTTGTAGCTTTTTTCTGAATGTGGGAGCAGCAGGAAGTTGAAAGTTCGATGATAATTGGTGTCTCAAAAATCTCAGATCTAAGCAATAACTAAAAGGATTTCTCAAACTGTAATCCAAATAGCCAAAAATATAGCTGTAATTAGTAATATTTTTAATTGTTACTGTAATTTACCTGTGATGAAAATCTCAGTTTTATTTTTTCTGCTTTCTTTTATTGATGGCAATTTTCAGAAGAGTAGCCTCCAGGTATCATTTTAAAAGAGCATTTCAGTACAAACATCTCATACTCTGACTCTTTCAGAGGGAGTTAACTTGCTTGACATATTGTGCAAAGCGATAAATCCCCTCATTACGGAAAATAAACCCAATTGCCATATTCCTATTTCTCCATATACCAATACAAACTTCTCATTTGGAACATGTGTTAGGAAACTTATCATTTGCAGATATCCAGAGAAGAGTTAGTGATGAGTTGTTGATCACTGGAAGAGAATAAATTTTCATTTTTTTAATGCATGCTTATATGAAAGAGATACCTAAGAATGATCACAATATTAATGTGACAGGACATCTATATTTCCTGTTTTATGTGGCAAAGAATGACAAATGAAAGGTTCACAAGTGCCAAAGGGAGCCCACTGAAACTTAGGCTGGATAACAATCTGTCCAACACCTAAATGATGATTATGATTACGATTATGATTGCTGTTGTCAAACATTTACTTCAGTAAAAGAAGGCATGTAGGTCAGCGAAAACTGTCTGACAGATTTGATCTAACCTGGGAATCATTTATGCTGTGAAAAATAAATCAGAGCAATAAAATGAAGGACAGAAGGAAAATTATTATTTTTCTCGTTTGGCTACCAAATAAAAAAATCCAGTGTTCCCATGTTAGAGCATGATCTTTGATATAGCTGATATTCTTTAGACACTCTACAGATAAAATACTAATGGTAAACTCTCAGCAACTTTTTTTTCCATTTAAATGGAGTAAAGACTGGTTGGGAACCTGCCCTGCAGTTTTCTGGTTAACACTGCTAATGATAAGGGGAGAGGGGATAGTTTGGCCTTTAACGTTTTGCATAACATGTTTTATTCTGGAGGAAAAAACTACTTCTTTCAGTAGTCTCACAATGGAAGTTCAAAGAACTAGGAAGGAGAGAAAAAGTGAAAGCAAATCCTTTAAGTGAGGAAAAAAAGCTTTAACAAAAGTGTTCTGAGTAATTTGCTGGAGCTGTCAGTCAAGAACTATAAAACAAACCAATCATCTTCACTAATTGTTTTCCACTGCTTGAAAAATACATTATTTGGAAAAACCACAAAATCGCAATAGTGAAAGATACTTCCAGTGCCTTGGGAAATCATTTCTTCTTAAAAAAATGTTGAAAATTAAGGACCAATTTTTTTAATTAGCGAACACCTCTTCTGTTCTATTTTAGCTGAACTCCTTTTTAAATTTAAAGTTATTGAATCTTACTGAAGTAACAACCCCAAAGCTTTAATCAATCTTTTGAAAGGTAAGCCCTATTTCGATAATATGAAATTTGCGTTTCACTTAGGCTGACAAAGGCCACTGACAGGTACAGCTGATAAAAAGCAGGTATCATTTAAATCTTGCATTTTAAGATTAGGACAAATACTCCCAATAGAGTTTTCTTTTGAGTAGAGAGAGATATTTTCAGTAATGAGCAATCAAGTCCTTTTAAATATAAACATATTTCATTTCATTCTGTTTGTGTCTCAGATACTTTTGAGTCTTCAATACTCAATCTTTTTGATAGTCAAAACGCTGTAACTTAAATTTACTTTTGACAGTATCAGTACAGAAAAATAATTGGTAACGTGCCTGAATCATTCATGGAATTGTATTTTAACCTTTTAGTAGCATGGAGGAAACTTACAATAAACAAGTATTTTTCAGTGTGCTTATTATTGCCCTAATTAGACCTACAAACTTCTAATGGTGGAGATGAGAAACTGATGATATGGTGAACTGATTATCCTCTGGAAGCAGTGTTTAATGGACCAGTTTTGCTTCAGTTTTCTGCCTCCTTCTACTAGAAAACTTGCTCATTTCAGGCCGCCTTAAAACCTGTAATAATAGAATTCCCAGAAACTTATGTATGAACGCCTACTTTAATTAGAGAGTATACACATACATGTACACACATACATACATAGATTCTCACACACATGTATATGTATGCACTGACACGCCCCTCAACACACACATATATCTGTGATCAAAGAGGAAAACCATGAAGAATTTAGATTACATCTATATCATCATCAGCTGAAGTTGAAGATTTTAATAAAATTTTAAGATTTTAATAAAAGACTGGATGCAAAGGAAATAGTGCTTGTAGTATACAAACTGGTTTGGACATTGATAAAAGAAAAATTCCCATTGTTTAGAGGAACACTTTTTCCTATCAATGGGGAGAGTTAAATGACTGTGCCAATATATTGTCTTTTCTTCAGCATTCTCAGAGAAGCAAGATGCATGTAGGAAAACTCTCATGGAAAATTTATAAACACAGGCAAAACAATCAGCTCTCAATCTCTTAAATCCCTGAAATCCATAGGAGGCACTCAGAATTGAGATTTACCGTATAGTTCAAACCATAAAATTTGAACACCATTAGCTCAACCTCTGCCAAACACTCCCAAAACTTAAGGTTCCTCCTCTGTTGGTAAGTATCAGTTTGGCAGATAATGCTATTCCATAAACAAAGACTGATCTTTTGCAATGGGGAATAAATGACACACAAAAGTATTGTTATTAACTAAATTTTTAAAGGCTCAAAACCACTGTGCAAGCTCTGTTTGTAGGCTAGGCCACAGTATATGTGGAGCTCAGGTTGCAAACTAGATGAGAATTTCCTGACTATAAATCAGAACAATAAATCAAGTTGAAGTCCGCTGAATTTGTGTCAGTGGAGAATATACACATCAGAGGTAGTGAGCAATCCATGTAAAAATGCATTTGAGCCTGCCTGCACATTTTTTGTGGCTTCTCCTTGACCTCTCCAGCCCACAAGTGATGTGTATTTTAAAAACAACATTGACAACAGCAAACCCAAACACTTGCAACTTCATGGATTTCTGAAGAGCAGAGTTAAAGGCTTGCAACTAAACTTGAGTTGTCCTGCTCCTGAAGAAATGCTGAAAGCATGAACGAAGCATTTTGGGGAAGTATTAGCTTTTCACAGGTCCAACTAATCAATAAGGAATGGTCTCCTTTAAAGAAGGACACTGATTTTTAAGGACATCAGCACAGATAGCAGTATTTTTGACAATGCTACAGATTCTCTGTTTTAACTGCTGCTGCCTGCTTCCCTGCCATTCATAAAAGGCTATGTTTATTTTCTTCATTTATAACTATTACTGTGCCCTATGCAATTAAACCCCCACTATTTTCTCTGAATTCATAACTTTTATCCTTCGGTATAATGAAAACAAAAAAGGGAAAGCTGCACATACCTGCCACTTGCAGGCTTAGCTTTCTTGTGGGGTTAGGGAGGTTTTTAAAGTATGTCTCTTGATAAAAGCTGAGCACTTTGATGCGTTAATCACTGGTATGGCAGTTTTGATGTTCTGAGCAAGAATCTATATACATCTTCTTGTTCTCAGAAAAATATTTTTAATGGGTCACAATGAAATAGAAAATAATCTGAGGAATCTGTTAAAGTGTAGCTGAGGCTTAATATGATAATTGTACATATGTATTCTTCACCCTTATCACAGACCAGGGAGGAAAGCATTGTTCAGATGCAGCTCTGAGAAGGGAGTTTTTAATTTGTCCTTCTTCTACATGTACTTAGAACTGGGTCAGGAAAAGAAAAAAGTATTTTGCAATTTTTGTTTTTTGGTCTAATGCCCCCATATGAAACTAATGGCTCTGTTTCTGGCGACTTCTATTTACAATACAAAATTGGACAAATGTGAAATACCGTGTTCAATTCCTAAGCAGGTGGAACATTCTCTTTTACCTGAAGAATCAAACCACAAACCTGATAGATGTAAAAATGTGCTTTCTATATTTATGCCACAAAAAAATACACTTTTTTTCCTTGGTTAACTTTTTAAAGACAGTAGATGCATGCTTCATAAAAGAGGAAATATATTGTGAGGACAGCATTAAATATGCAGGTTCCCAGGGACTGTTTCTGGGATAAGAGAAATATGTTAGTCCCCAAGGTAATAACCAGTGCTACTTGACAACATATGTAGTAAAAGGTGTAAAATCCCAGTTTGTTATATTGTCCAAAGTACTTTTTTTCCTCACCCAATGGAGAATTAGTTTTATCTTTTATTCGACACAGATATATTTGGCAGTCCTTTTTTTTTTTCTTTTTTTGCTCTTAAATCTCACAGTCTTTTTTTTTAAACTCTTTTGTCATATATTTCATTTCATGATTTATTTGTAACTAATAATCAATAAACAGGAACAACATTCTGTTACACAATACCTTTGGCTAACAGGGATAGTATTTTAGTTTTTGGCAGGCAGAGGAGAAGGAGGTTTTAGAAGCTAACCGATAGCTACATAAAAATAGTTTCAGAATGTGTGCATCATTTTTAATTTTAAAATATTGTTGCAGTAACCTTGATATTTCACAGGCTTTTTGATGACAAGTTCTCTAAATATTCAGAAGTCAGTTGTACAATTAGTCATAAATTTTCAAAACAATCAAAAAAGTAAGTTCCTCCAGCATTTTGCAGAAAGTTTGGCTATGCAGCTTCATCATGAACACTCAAATCAAAGTCCTAATGTATTACACCAGAGATCCATTGGCTTAAGTTAGGATAGGACAAATTTGTAGATAAAAACATCTAATTTTCAGTCAAGTACTGAGTATGGACTGCTCTGCACTGATCTAGCATAAGGAAGTCTTTTACATAAGGAAATACTGTTTTATTTATATATTTAGGTAGTATTGAGTGAAGGCAAAATATTCTTCTCTCATTTTTTATGTCTAAGTATAGTTTCACACAAGTCTCAAGAGGATTTGTTTATGTTTCCATTGGATTGGCGCACAGTAACTGGTACCTGCTTAAAATTATTTCTTTGGGAGGAATGATTTTTTTGCATTTTTCCTACTTGTCTTAATTTCCTCTCAGTATTTTCATTTGTACAATTTATCCTATATTGTCAAAACAGTGAGTACATCCTTCAGGACCAAAATACAAACATGTCAATAACAGTGCTATTTATTGTCACAAATATATCTGCCTTATGGTGGTGTCTCTTTTCTATCATCTACTGAATAAATGAATAAATAGTTCTTTGGCCTTCCCTGTTTCTTTCTGTACTCTTAGATGACAAGCCAGCTGTGCACCACTATGCCTCGGAAATGTCAACAGTTTACCACTGATAGAACTTTCTGTTCTTCTGAGAATATCCAGGTTTGCATGAACTGAAAGAAGAGCATATGTAGGTTTCTCCAGCTGCCAGTTCTTTGCATTTGTAGTGCAAATTTACTCACACTAAATTTTGACATTTGTAATGCTGTATTCTTACAATGCCAATATAAATAAATACATGAACAATCAACTAATTTCTGAAAAAGAGCAGCATCTCAGAAAACTTTCATATTTCTATGTAACTCTTAACTGCAAGTCGCTACTTTTCTGCTAAGCTTTAGATCAATGTATTTAATTTACAGGGAGAAACAAATGAAAAGAAAAATGTTGCCTAACTTTGAGATTTGTTACGAAACAGGTTGTCAAAATGACGACATAAATGTATCTTTTCTCTGTAGTCACTGAGACAAAATGGTGTAGTTAGACAGTAACTGGTGATCTAGCAGGATTCCTAAATCAGGAAGGTTTGGGAACATCAAGGATGCTTTGGGAACTGTAGGGGGTTCCCAAAAGTATTCTTGCAGTTGTACTTCAGGAGATGTTCTTGCTCATCTTGTGCATCTGTTTGAGTATATGTTGAGAGTGTTCGTAGTGGAAAATTGTAAATGAGCATGTCCCAGATTGCATAGGCTCCAAAATCATAGTGAAATGAATTCATAGCCTTCTAACGTGGTGTATATTCAAGCTGGGCAATATATGTTGCTCTTGAAATACATTTTAAAGGAAGTAGTATGAATAGTCCCCAATTAGCTTCCCTGTTGATAGCATGCTTTGTGGTTTTTACATTGAAATTTGAGTATATTTAGGGACAGGTTTTTTTCCTACCATTCCTGCCTTCCTGCTTGTTTATTTAACTCCTCCTGCCAATAAAGGAATTTGCAGTAAATATGCAGTAAATAAACTTTATTACAATGCATTTAAGGAAATTTTAATGCCTGAAGTAAATTATATTGAAAAATTGTATATATATATTTTTAAATCATTTCAATACTCATTTTATATACTATAAACTGGAAATATCTTAGATGTTCTAATTATTTTTTTTTAAATTTGGACCAGTATTAGCCTGTATTTTCATGCATTTCTGTCCTTGACAGAAATGCTTTGATTTGAATCTTTGCTCTGCAGAGAGGTAAGTTTATACTTTAAGACTCTGATTGCAGCAAAATGACTCATCTTTTGTCTGCACACTTGTGAGGATTATTTTTCCAATAAATTGAAATCATACAGATCTTCTACTGTGTAGTAAATACAATACTTTACGTAGATAATATGTGAAAACTTCTTTCCAAGTACTGTGTGCTGTTTTTTTGTTTTCAAGGACAGCAAGATAACAAAAACAATAAAATAATTTTCAACATCAAAACAAGTTTCTACATATTTATAAGAGATGTAACATGGGGAGAAGTGAACCCAGTAGACTATCACTTTAATAGACAGCTCATTTTACTCAGATGTAAAAAAGTTGAAAAAGAATCGAAAATGGTCAGATCTTCCTAGTATTTAAATGTATTAGACTGAATTAAAGACTGATCCCAAGTGAATATACAAACTGTTGGCTGTTTTCTGAAAGAAAAAGGGAAACAGAGCACTAGGAGTCAGAAAGGCAGCTTTTCTAAAGTGTCCTAAGCAGCGAAATGCGTATGCAAACTATTTGTGGAGAAGAGGTTTCATAAAGTTATAGACCTTGAAAATTGTTAAGAGAAAAGATTTTCAGTCTGGTGAGTCATGCCAATCATTGTATCTGCAGTCTGTTCTACAGAATTGAACTGAACAGAAGATATAGATCAGAAAACCCTCTTTTTTTCTGTTTGCTTTAAATATTACTCAGTAAAAAAGTCAGTGTACTGAGAAGAAAAATATCTTTTTATTTTCTCTCATCAATCCATGATGAAACTGAAAAGCATCTTAATTTATTTTGTGAGTGAAGCATCCTAGGCAAATTTGTCCCCTGAAGGCATCTACAACAACATAATACACTGAGCATATAAATCTTTGCATCTTGATAAGACACTATCCTTACTATGGTTTGGCAGTGAAAACTCTTGTCTTCATTTTAATTTCTTAGAGGTATAAGATTATGATCATGGAAAAACATTTTTAGCTTGCAGCAGTATTTAAGTGCATTATTTTAAAATACTATATGAAGAACTGCAGTGTTTTTACCCAGAGCTTTTGTGAAGCCTCAGTTGCCTTAGCTTTACTTCAACAGCTGAGTTGCCTGTTTTGGTTTTTTTTTCAAGTTTCTGTCTAAAACTGAGCTTTAATTCATATTTTTAAAGTTTCAGCCTGCTGCCCTTTGATAATTTATAATTTTAAAAGACTGCTTGTGCTTGAACCTAGCCCATGTAGTAGATCTTGGGGAGACTGAATAGTTCAGTTCTGAAGACTGAGGACCATATGAGTGAATAAGGAATACTGTATGTATGAAGACCTTATATGTATCCTACATCTAAAGTTGTATGTGTTTGGTTTTGTAATTGCGGTACACTGACAAATAGCAATGTAGATATAAGTGCAACTTTAAAGCAGAAACATCAGTCAGTAAAGTAAAAAGATCTGAATGAGATTGTTTAAATGAATTCCAGAAGTCTGGAATGCTACAGATTACATCTAGAAAAATAGCACCACATTTTTTACTTTGCAGTGTTTCAAAAAAAGGCTAAACTTCATATGAAGAGTTATCTGCTAGCTCTTCTTCAATGATTTCACTCTTCTTTTTCACACTCCATATGCTTGATTTGTCACCCATACACAGTTATATGAGCTCCTTGCTGTTATCCTCTTTTGGATGGGTTTTGGCGTGAAAAAAATATGCTAATCAACATAACCTCCTCAAAGTTACTGTGGAAACAAGGATTCTGTGAAAAAATATCAAGGTATTGCATTCACAGCAAAGCTATACAACATTAGGCAAAATCTTGAAAGCAGAACTGAATTACCAGCTGCAGTGTGCATGTTGCCGAGTGGACCTTCAGGAAGGACGCCTGCTGCTTCCTGGAGATCAGCAACTGTAAGGTTCCTCTAGATCCGAACCATTCAGTCTGACATGGGATCTTGCTTCCTTAAGAACCATGTGTGAATTAGGAAGATGTGGAAGACCTGGAGATGTTTTCTGCTTGCAACCCTGGCTTAACCAGAAAATTGCTAACAAAAGGGGCTGATTTGTAGCCCCAAAGCATGTGGCATAGTCAGGCTCATACCCATGTTACTCTACCTCTTCTGGAGCAGAAACTGCCTACCTGATCCCACATTTCATATTCCTCAACCTTGATTTTCCTGTGGTCCCATAATAGGGTAATGCTGTGGCATTATTGGTGCATTTATTCAGGTGGCATGATTGGTGCATTTATTCCGTTCAAAGTATCTGAAATAATGTGAGGTTTTGTTCTGTCTAACGAATTAGTGTGATTTGCTTTTATATTCTACTTCAGTTGAGAGTTTATGAAAATTAAAATAGCAATGACATAGTTCTTTCTGGACAAATGTTACATTATTTATACTCTCAATTATTAATATTCTTCGTCCGTCTCTCTCTTTTCATTTCCCTTTCTTTCAGTCCCCCTTTCCTTCTCATATTTCATAAGCATTTGGCCTTTGTTTGACAATTTAATGACATGATATAAAATCAAACTGAGAGTATCTAGGGGTTGTGATCCAATCCTGGGTCACAGTTGAACCTCATATTTATGCAAACTTATGCATTGAGTAAGGGGATAAGTAAGGAAAATATGACAAGTTTGACTGAATTTTCTTTTTGAGGTTTGTGGGTTCATTCAAACTTGAAAAAGGGCAACTTTTTGCAGATCAAAACCGAAGACGATATTAGCCTGACTCCGTGAAATGAAATAGGTGAACTTTGTTCAGTTCTGAGCAGTAGAATTAAAGTGCAGAAATGATCATGCAATGCTATGGGAGCATTTAATAAAGTAAGATGTAGTCACTCGGAGACAACATGATGCCATTGTATTTCTTTGATCTATCACACTTTCACCAGTGTGGACGTCGCTCACTGTATTACTTCCACCTTTCATCTAATTAATCTGTTCTGATGATATAGCCCCTTGTAAAGGAAATTCTGCAACATTCAGAAATCTGATTTGCTCATAAAATAACTGACACAGTTTCAGTTTGATCATTTTGTACTTTGAATGTGTCCTGTCAGACAAGTCTTAGATGGTGTCTTGACTCTGAATGATGCATCAAATTAGCATTAAATCACTGCTTGCTGCTTCTCTTTTCAAAGTTCATACTCACAGATCTGCAGCTTGACATGAAGTATGCAGTATCTGCCTTTAAAAATGCAGGCAGCTGAGTTCATATCTTTATTCTAGAATTCATTCCTGAAGGAGACAGTTTGGCTAAAGCTTTGAATCTCTTTTTGTACTACTTATTTCATCTTCATTGCTATAGTAAACTGCAGATCAACTTAGAATTATTATTGTGGGACCTTACAAGATTCTGTCACTAGCACGTATGCCTAAGTCTTATTATTATATGATTACCAATTTTTTAAGCTTTTAAACAGAATTTTATGTTAATAGTAATAATAGTTTCAGAACTTAATTGCACAGTATTTCCAGTTTCTTGCACCGGAAGCTTGAAAGAAAAGGACAGTGCAAGTGCTTAATTTGATGTTTTCTTAGATATCTGAGATATCAGTATATTAAGGTTGTCTCGGCTGAATTTATCACCAGATTATGTGTAAGTAATCATTTAAGTGTGACCACACATTTACAGGTTATAATAAGGGAAGGTTGAAGCAAGGACTTTGACAATGTGATACATGAATCATGCTAGTTAATTGTATCCCAAATAAATCTCTACCTAAAAGCCAGTAGGTTTGATTCCTTTTAGATGCTATTTGACCAAATCTAAGGAGAACAGAGTCTTTTATTCTTCCACAGAACTCATGATCATCCCCAGAACTACCTGTATTTTAGAGAGCTATAAAAAGGGAAATCAATAATTCAATAATGAATAAATGGTCAATAATAATTCAATTATAATTTTAAACCCCAGAGATCAATAAAAGTTATGTACTCCAGCAGCTTGTGCTGCTGAATTTTATTTCTGGCAGTATTTATGGCTGAGTAACTTCAGGTATGTAAGTCATCCCATAGAACTTTCAGGTGCAGAAATTATTTAAGAATTATTATTATTATTTTTATCATCATCGTCATCATCATTATCATCATCATCATCATCATTTCAGAGCTTATTTTGAACATTGTGGGCAGCTTTTCATATTATAGGAAGTAATGTTACCCTGAGGTAGTTACTTTACGAGTTGTCAGATGATAGTGAATTATTAAATGACAGCAAGGAGTAGCCTAGATGTCTGTTTTATGACTTGTTTTTAATAGTTTTTATGTAAGGTTTTAGAACTTTGTCATGAGACTATGCAGTATTAATTTTGGATGATAACCCATTAAGATACAATTTTAGCCTTAGATACTTTGTAACCATATTGTGAGAAGGCTAAACCTACTCAACCATGCTATGTTGCTTTTAAAAAGCATGCTGTCCAAGTGGAAGAGGATTGAGAGTATTCCTAAAGTGATGTTAAAAGAATGCAAGTAGTAATCTGATTCTCCCTTTAGGACATTAATCTTTTAACAGTAGTATCAGCTAAAATTGGCATTGATAATTCAATCACTCAAGAAGTGAATTTGCATTTGGCAGAAAACCGTTGGAAACATCTGCAACAAGTGCTCAAAACTGCTGTTATGCTGAATGGATGTAGAAAATAGCCATAAAGTTTCAGAGAATATTCATTAAACACAGTACTCATTAAGCAATTTGTGAACTCCACCAAATTAATTACACTGCTGAGAAGTCACCTTGAAATGCACTTTTTTTTCTTAGAAAACAGTACGTGAGGAAAAACTTTAACAAATGCTTTTGTATTTTCTATTTAATGGAAGATATACAGGATTTGCTTTTCCTTTTTTACACATAGCTTACAGTGAAGTTAATAGCACCTGCACTGTAATGTTCCTCATTATAAACCTATAAATCTCTTTCAAAAACATAAAATGCTGTGAGAGCTATTAACCAGTAGTATATTGTATTTATTAGGATCATGAATCCCTAACTTGTAATTTAGAAAAGCTCCAACTCAGTGAAGAGGTTATTTACTGGTAGGTGTGTATATTTTGTATATGTCTTTTTCATACACCATTCTGACCTGTTTTGTTGATGACCGAGTCTTAGCTTTTACAGAACATGATTTGTTGCCTTATCTCATAGACCCACTATAAGCAGACCAATCTTGATATTTTTCATGACAGAAGAAGCCAGGCTTCAGTCCAGCTTCTCTGAGAATGGCTTTCAACAGTTTCAGAAGAAGAAAGTATATTTTTTCATGCTGTCCGTTTAATTACATATGTAGTTTTATGCAAATGTTCATCATTTGTACATACTATTTCCAGACTGATTGTTTAAATTGCAACCCCAGAGCAAAGTTCCATCTCCTGGTATCTCCTTATTGCCCATAAATCAAACCAGGAAAGAGAGACTACACAGGCTGACATTGAAGAAATGTGACACAGTTGTGCAGTAACTTAAGTCATATAGAAATAGAAGGGCTGTTCCTGTGACAGTCAGTGGAGACCTTACTTTAGATACTTTACACAATCTACCAGGTAATTTAGGCTCCCCCCCCCCCCCCCCCCCCCCCATCCCCTCTGTAATTACAGATATTACCTTTACTTGCCAAGGAGACAGATACTCTGGAAGGACTGGAAAAGACAATGTAATGTTGTTCACACATAGAGTTTACTAGATGTATTCCTTAACCGAAACTTGTCAGTCATCTTTTATAATTGTATTTGTGATATACAAGGAAAATAAAATATATATGACCTCCTTTTGATAGTCAGTAAAGAAATGATAGGGAAAAGCAAAACGTGGGTTTTATTAGGACTTTTTCTATTAAAAAAAATTTTAATGACAGTAAATTCAATACTGTTGTCCGAAAATATCAACATTACTAGAATTTAGCAATTACAAGTAACTTGTATTTAAAGAAAAACTTCTGGGGTATTGCCCAATATTATTTGTATCTCTTTTCAAGTTTTTTGCCAAGGTGACAAAAGAAAAATATCCCAGGCAAAAGATTTTAGGCATGCATTAGTCCAACACAGCACCAGAAAGTACTGTAATATATTTACTACCGCTGCTGCTGGGCCCAGAGTTGAACTATATAATTTATCCAGAAAAAAAAAGATAAAATCCCCAAATATTACTCTTTCCTAAATATACATGATTCATATTAGAGTTATGTGCATGTTGACCTAGCTCTTATTTTAGATTTATTCTTGTTCTTTGCAGAGATTCCTATAGGTAACCATAGTTATTCCCTTTTAAGGGTGTAAATGATCACCGCTTCAGCTCAGAAGGTACTTCTACTTTGGGACAGGGACAGCAGCATGCTGCACAGCCTCCCCTGGGCAGTGAGGGCCACAGGGCTCCCTCCGAAGACAGCCTCACAGGAGGAAAGGAGAAGGGAGGGAGGGCAGGGAAGCAAGGCAAATTCACACTGTTTAACCTGAGGCACCCAGGGAAGGTGAGAGACACTTCCACAGGGAGTGAGAAAACCTTCGGAGATAATAGTAAGACCTGGAAGCATTATGGCTGCATCTGCAATGCAGGTTTGCACATTTTTATGAGTTTTACAGTTGGTTTTTTACAGTTTTTGGGGTAAGGTGGGCAAAGTCATTTGAGGTTTGTACAGACATGCCTGGAGTTTTCTTTAAATTTCTACCTGTCATTAATGTGATACATCTTACTGTGGCTCCATGCATGCAGCAGAGGCCAGGGAATGCCTTATTCTGAGTAGTTTCTGAGAGAAGCAACCAAGAGAGAAATGTATTCAAGGGGCTCTGAATTTAGACAGATGCCTTAAGAGTCTTCCTTATACTAAAGAGAATAAGCACAAACAACTATGACATAGTCTTTGCCTGCTTTCTTCCCAGCTCCATCTGCTATAGATCTGCGGAGAGTTTCCTCCATGAGACATGTATTCTCTTTGGATGATATCTGTCCATATTATGTCAGCTGAAGTGCACAGAGTAAATAGGATTAAAGAGTGCCCTGTCATCTTTATAGGAAATAGCCCGTTTAGCCATAATGAAGAAGGATTATCAAGCATCTTCAAGGAAAATACAGTGCCTATCAGATCCAGAATATAATGTTATTTCAATAAATAACTAAAGAGAAAGTTTGGTTGTTGTTTTGGTTTTGGTTTTTTTTTCCAAAAGGCTGGGCTGCAAGGTAATCACAAGTTAATCAGAGGTCACTGCTGTAAGCAGCTAGTCAAAAGCCGTGATTGTACTGGACAAATGTGCCAAAAAGGAATATTAATAAGGTAACAGTAATTCTCTAATGAACTGATAGAACCTGTCTAGCTTATTGCTGTATCCTTTTATATTTAAATGCTTCGATTAATTCTGTAAGAATGCACAGAAGCCCTTTATTTTTGCAATCAAAAATGTCCATTCAAAAATATGGTTACATAAGAGAAGACTTCAGACATAGATAGGGATTTCCTTTCAAGCTGATCTTTAATCATAAAGGTCAAACCTTTAACATTAAAACACTTGAAGGGCAAGAAACTCTGTTACATTCAGTTATTGATTTTGAAGACCCTGAGCCTTGCCAAGTATCACAGGCCATAGAGGGCACTGACAAAAGTATATTAATAAAAAGAGCTAAAAAACTTGTTCAGTCTTTGTTGTATCTAAATCCAATAAAAAAAAAAAAAAAAACAACCAAAAACCAAAACCCGCAAACAAAAAAACCTACTGTGTAGAACTAACAATAGATTCAGATCTCAAGCACTATTGGGAATAGTGGAAATCTGCAATCGTTGCAGCTAAGCTACTATCCTCTTCTCTAAAAAGCTTTCATTTTCCTTTTGGCAGCGATTACTGTGGCTGGCTGATATTATGGAAGCATAGTTTCTGTTAGAGTGAGCTAAAAGTTTTCAGAGCAAACGGTGTTCTATTAGAAAACATTGACTTAAATAAATATCATGATATTGTAAGCAGGGTTTTCTGTTAGACTACAAGACTGCCTACGCTTCCAAGCTTGCAGCATCAGCAGTGCAAGGCACACCTGCCCTGTGTCCTCCACCAGGCCAGGAGACCTCTTCAAGTCAAGGACAATGTCATGCCTGCTCTGCCAGGCTCCCTGAATCCAGAGTCCTTTGGCCTCTGAAAAACCTTACTCTAATTGATTGTCTAGAACCATAGAATCATTCAGGTTGAAAAGATGTTTAAGATCATCGACTCCAACCATTAACTTAACACTGCCAAGTCCACCACTAAATGATGTCCCTAAGCACCACATCTATGTGTCCAGGGATGGTGACTCAACCACTTCCCTGGGCAGCCAGTTCCAAGGCTTGATAACCCTTTCAGGGATGAAATTTTTCCTAATATCCAATCTAAACCTCCCCTGGCACAACTTGAGGCCGTTTCCTCTTGTCCTATCTCCAGCCCCCTGACAGAAGAGACCAGCACCCACCTCATTACACCCTCCTTTCAGGTAGTTGTAGAGAGCGATAAGGTCTCCCCTCAGCCTCCTCTTCTCCAGACTAAACAGCCCCAGCTCCCTCAGCTGCTCCTCACAAGACTTGTGCTCCAGGCCCCTCACCAACTTGGTTGCCCTTCTCTGGACACACTCCAGCACCTCCATGTCTTTCCTGTAGTGAGGGGCCCAAAACTGAACACAGGACTCGAGGTGCGGCCTCACCAGTGCCCAGTACAGGGGGACGATCACTTCCCCGCTCCTGCTGGCCACACCATTTCTGATACAGGCCAGGATGCCGTTGGCCTTCTTGGCCACCTGGGCACACTGCTGGCTTATATCCAGCCGGCTGTCAACCAACACCCCCAGGTCCTTTTCCGCCGGGCAGCTTTCCAGCCCCTCTTCCCCAGGCCTGTAGCGCTGCGTGGGGTTGTTGTGACCCAAGTGCAGGACCCGGCACTCGGCCTTGTTGAACCTCATACAATTGGCCTCGGCCCATCGATCCAGCCTGTCCAGATCCCTCTGTAGAGCCTTCCTGCCCTCCAGCAGATCAACACTCCTGTCAAGATTTTAATCTGAAAAAGGAATGAGCTCAAGCACTAGACCCAAAATCATTAGGTCCCACCCTGGCTTTTTTTGACTGGTTCAACTACTTTGCTCCTAGGTTCATTGCATACAGAGGGAGTTTGCCCTAAGAAGCATGGGTGCGAGCTCCTCTGAGCACATGGATCAGTTGCTGGCCCCTTTTTGTCTAGTGATATAGCTACCAAAGGTACAGCCTTTGGATACACAGGGAAGGGCACAGAAACCTGACAGCTTGACCTGAACCAGAAGCTGAGAGGATTTCTCTCTCCTATCATAGAAAACGTGGAAACTTCAGAGGTTTTCAAAACTAGCAAGCTCTGAGAAAGCCTTGGGACTGTAACAGGAAGGGAACTACATACTCCAGACTCAGGAAGCCTTCAAGACTTCCCAACTTCTGCTGAAGTCTGACAGCACTGTTGTTTGAACTACCTTCAGTCCAAACACCTCCAGGCTTCTAGGCACACAGACCAGTTGCCTCCCTCTTCAGAAGGATGCCCGTGAGTCCAGCTTCCCTGAAAATGGGAGCACCCAGACAGCCCAGCCCAGGCTCTAGGAGATCTGACAGCTGGTTATTGAAACTGAGAAGCTGACAGCAGCAATGAACAAAGGATTTAAAAAATGTCAGTCTGCATTGCTGAATCCTAAGATTCCTAAGGAAATATATTTAAAATGTTTCAGAATTTCCTGCTTATTCATCAAAAGTTTGCCTATCCATGGTGTTAATAATAGAACGTCTAGTCTCATGCTATAGCTGACAATATCCACAAAGAAGCTTTAGATTCATATTGTTAATTAGAAGCCTTGAAATTCAGAATATTTTTATTTATACTTTAATGCATGGGTTTTTTTCAGTTCAGTGAAGCTATATTTGTCACATAAGTGAATCAAAACAGTCTAAAAATAGTCAAAGTCAATAGAAAAAAATTTTGCATAAGAGAACTTTCCACTGCCACGTTCTCAGTGGAAATCTGTACCTATACTTCTTCCTCCTGTGTCAGCTGGTACCCCCTGTCACTGAAGGAGAGCCATTTCAGTGGTGTGAATTTTGGTAGGAGTGGGCAGAAAAAGATCTGAATTCCTTAACTGCTTAAGATTTACTGTGGAAAGTCACAGAACTTTCTCTTGTGCACCTTTAGGAAAGAACTAAATACTTATTTCTGTAGTTCTGATGCCCTCTCACCTGAAGGAGATGCCACTGGCAGTGAGCAACTTGCAGAAAAAAGGCACCCCCCTACTGTGATATCTTCTCCCACTTGGCCCATCAGGAGCAGCAGCTGGTTCCCCTAACCCCTGGGAGTCAATGCTCTCTGAGTCACTTCAGAATATGCCCAACTGCAGAATGTATACAAGACTACAAAGCAATAATTTTCTGGTTACTATACATGATAGATAACAAGGACTAATGAGCTACGAGGCTAAGCAATAGTATGATTGCCATCAATGATAAGACACCCAATAATTCTCAAGTGGCTATGCAGTAATCACCCAAGTTGGGAATGGGCTGGTCTTCCATGGTGCTGGGTTACCACCCTCCAGTTGGTCAGGTTTTTTTTATTCCATGGGGTTTTTTACCTTCCCATGTCAGTAGTTTTCCTCTTGAAACCTTTCACTTCCACAATCATGTCTGTGGCTTTGCTTGTGGTGCCTTACTTGGCTTTAGCATGGACTTTCTCACACTGTAACCACAGTTGGATCTGTAAAACTGAGCCAAGGACACACAAACTTGTGCCAAACTTGGCTCAAAGACCGCGGAACTCCTGCATGGGGTAATAGGGTATTATTTTTTTGCATGTTTTGGACTGTCTTGCATTGAGTGATTTCTCTGTGCATTCCACTTGTGGCCATATTCTTAGCATGCTTCTCTGGGAAAAAAAAGGAAGGTTGTTTTTTTCCCCCTATAAACTCAGACACACAGACTTGGAGGAAGTGCTTTGCTTTTTGCCTTAAGACTTATGTCACAATAAGGTTAATACTTAAGAGCTGGTAGAGGCAGTTTGTTCTTTACACTGCTTTGTTCCAAAAAGCAATGAAAGGACAAATGCCAGCACTTCTGGCCCTGAAATTTCATGGGTAGACCTTGAGTCAGTACGATAACAGGAATCTCAGATCTTTACAAATTATAGCCTCCCTTTTTTCTACCCTCTTTTCCTTAAGCAACTAGGAAAGAGATTAGGCTGAAGACTATCTCAATAAAGAGCTTATGGCAGAAGCACCAAAATCTTACCAGTGATGTACCCATTACAGCCTCTGACTTAAGATCAACATGACCTATATCATGGTTATCTTTGTGAACTGTTTCTATGACTGGCATTGCAGGAAAGCATGTCATTATCAATCAGAACCAGGAAGGTAGATTCATCTGCTTAATGGTAGCATGAAAGGTTTCCTCGGGCTGACTGAAGCCATATGAATAAGAGAAGAGCACTGTGATTAAGGACTTTTAAACAGTTGTTGCTAAGTTTAGCATTACAGAAACATGGATTTTATACATGACAATACAGTGATCAGCAAGGGATATGCACAGCTTTAAAGTATACTTGACAGTGCAATCAAATGGCACGACTGTAGCTCATGCAGCTTTAACTTCTCTGCATGTATATTAGTAATGGTGTAACTATCTTAAGGACTTGTTTTGGCAATACAGTATACCCAGTTAGCCTCAGGTAACTTAAGTCCACTCTGTCCTACTGTGATTGTATTTCTGTGGCTACATGAACTAAGTGGTGTAAATCTGTCTCTGATATATCATGTGCTCCAATCACATCTTTGGATTTCAGTTCTGAGTGATGAATGTTGATTACAATCTTTATAAATGCATGAATGTGTACAATCTCATCCTGTTATCTTAAAATTGTTCTGAGAGCAGCTGAAATACAAAACCTGCTTGCACTGTGTTTTATGGTCATGGTAAAGTGATGTGCTGCTTGTATTCTACTTCTCACTATAATGCTATATAAGATATTTCTGCTATTATAGTAGGGGACATAATAAACAGCAAAAATCAATTGGGGGGGAGGGGAAGTTGGCTGCTGTTCCCAGGTGGAAACATGCTTTGAAATCAGAAAATCGCAGCGATGTAGGCAACGAGACGATGAAACCATACAGTGCTGAATCACAGCCTTACCATTTGCTTTCCACAAGGCACTGAGCACAACGCCAGTAATACACCCCCCAAGAGGTAACTAAAGATTCTTCTCACAAACTGTGCTATCAAAAACCAATTGTCTGACTGTGTAGGCTTGGAAAATAAAATGAACCTGAGTGTTGGAGTAGTGGTGCTGCTTCTAGTAGTTTAGTTAGGAAGACTCTAGGGACTTCAGCTCTTTCTTTAGCATCTGTATAGTCCTAGTCTGAACAGGCTTGCCTTGGCCTCTGCTTCTATAACTTATTACTGAGGGCTTCCCAAGGACAACAGGGTCAGGTCTTCTTGTAAATGAATGTTCCCTGTGGGACCTGTAATGAAGAGACTGTTAACTAATTATCAGTCTGTTTGGAAGGCATTCATTTTTTAATTGACCTCAAAGCACTCAAGGAACAAAAGGAATCTCAGCAAATCTGAGATTTGGGTTCAAGACAAGCAAATGAGTCATTTTCTTTCATGGGGTAGTTGCATGGGTTGGGTTTATTGGAGACCACCAGACATAAAAGTTTTTCAAGTTCAATATTCCACTGATTAAAATTAGGAGAGTTGTGTCTGACGACATGATCTGTATGTTATAGACAGCTTTCCCTCCTTTTGTTCAGCTGTTGTTTTCTGTGCAAACATTGCTCCCATCATCACTTGTCAGGCCATATTACAATGGAATTAATTTAAATCATAATCTGTTTCCTTTTAGTTTGAGTAGGAAAGTTCAATTCTGTGACTTGAATGTCAGGTGCAATTTTACAGAGGCTGCTTGCAGGGCTGTTATACCCCACAGAGAAGATAATTACAAAGTCAGAAGGAGCCTTAGGACTTTTTGGTTAGGGAACAGGTTTTGGCCAACAAAATGATATTTTAATTTTCACTACTTGAATATTGGCTGAAATGATGAAACTCATGTTTCTAATTTAGTTTTAACTGCTAAATAAGTTAATGCAGAAAACATGATACTGCTGTTTGGCTTTTTTTTAAGTTAAAGATGATTGTGAGTCAAATTATACAGAATTCTACCCTTTGACAGAAGGGTGTAAGTGTATTGGAGGAGAATAGTTTTCTATAATAGAACATTAATAATGTGATCATGAAGAGTTCTCCCATGCTCCTGATTTCACCAGTAGAGCACTTAAATTGAAAA